>NW_027362763.1:34626998-34988196 GCF_046119375.1 Phyllobates terribilis | reverse complement strand
TCTCCACCTGCGCTTCCCACCTCACTGTGGTCTCGTTGTATTACCTTACAATTATTGTCGTGTACATGGGACAGGCGGGAGGTTACTCATCTTATCTGAAATATCTTTGTCTTATTTATGGAGTTATAACTCCTGCGCTTAACCCTTTGATCTACAGTCTGAGGAATAATGAAGTAAAAGGAGCCTTTAGAAAAAATCTTATCCTACTATCAAACTTTCCCAAACCCAAAGTTCCAAAATAAGTCAAAGAAAAAGTCTATATGAACAGCTTAGCCTCGTTGACATATCATTTTTACTTGGAAACACAAATCCTCAAACAACTGGACATCTCTTTTCTTTGAGAGACACTAAAAATAACTTCTTCAATAGTGTTGAGCCACCCCCGTAGTGTTCGAGTTCGGTTCGGTTCGTCGAACACCCGTGTGTTCGCCGAACTGTTCGTCGAACACCTTCGAACACCGTTAAAACCAATGGCAGGCAAACAAAAACACATAGAAACACATAGAAAACACCTTCAAAGGTGTCCAAAAGCTGACAAACTGCTCAGAAGACACAACTAACACATGGAAAAGTGACAAGTACATATAGTCATGCGAAAAGAAAAGAGGTGGAGGAGTAAAAGGAGGGGGAGACACAGATATAGGCATGTCATGCCCTTCTAAAATCCAAAAAGTGAGAAGCCGACACGTTCAGTCCGCTCCTGCCCGTGCCACCTCCGTGTCGCCGGGTCTGTGCCAGAGCCGCGGTCAACCCTGACGGCCAGCCCCCCTCTCCCAATACTGGTGCCTGTCCGCTGGTGGGTCGAGCGAGCCCCCCTGTGGTGGAGGCAGCTCTAAGCTTTTTAATTTAAATTGTCTCTCTAATTTGAATGAATACACTTTAAATCCATTTACAAGGATCTATTGGAGGACAAGTCTCATGCCAGCAGCCGCGTAATTCCAGCTCCAGTAGCGTCCACTAAAGCTGCTGCAGTTAAAAAGCTTTTATAAGGATCGAGCTCGGCTGTCCACCGCAAGGCATCCTACTGCCAGTCCCAGCCCCTATGCCTAGGGGTGCCTCCTGATGCTCTTCACTGAGTATCCCGTGGTCCCGAAGCATTTCCTTTGAAAAAATTAAGTGTCAAAACTACAGGTGGAGTAGCTTGCTTAACAGCCGGGATAATCCGCTGACTAGCAGACACTGCTACTAGGCACAAAGTATTTCCTGGGCTAGATGCAGTTAAAAATTTGTAATTAGATACTCTCGTTGGATGCTGAGAAAGCATTCCATAGAGTCTCCTGGCACGCCATATATGATTCTCTTAAAAAGCTTGGGGTAGGGGTCTAGGGGACCCTTTTATAGCCAAAATCACGGCCCTGTATCGCAATACGTCACCTAGGCTGTAGATAAATGGAACTGTATTACCCTGAGGGCTCGGTTGCTACAGAGGTATTGCACCTCACCCAGAGGTGTGATATCTCACTCTCAGGTAAGGATGGAGTGTGGATCAGGACCCGACAACGGCATGCATTACACCACATTGCCGTGGGGCAGGGCGACCAATATGCCCCTGAGATGGGCACGACAGTCCCTGTCCCTGGCTGGAGTGGGGGGAGGGAACACTGAGGAAGGGGAACCCTGTAGTCCAGGAGCAGGGAGGAAGCAGTTCCTGGGTGCATTGAGAAGGGAGTATAAAAGGTGGGCACCATCTTAGTTCAGTGCAGAGAAGTCTGAGCAGAAGTGGCAGGGAGCAGGGGCTCTGCATGAGCTCTGCTCCGGAGGCGGGCCTAGTAACAGAGGCCCAGGCCTGGAAGAGGGAGAAGGAAGGAAGAGGAGCGGAGAAGGCTCCAGGAACGAGGAATGAAGGGATCCCAGGGGTGCGGACGGGCGAGTCGCCACCGCACGCCCGAATCCACCTGCGTGGAGGGGTCAGGCCAAAGGGGGAGACCGGTCCCCGAAACTAGTGGAGGCAGGAAACGACCCTCAGCTAGAAACCGGAGGCTGTGACATTTTATGTGGCGCAGCCCCTCGCTACACCCGCTAGGAAGGCACCACATAGGGTCAGGGAAACTGGCGCCAAGTTTACCAAGAGGAGGCCCGATGCAGCCGGACAGAAGGGTTGGTAAGAAAGGCCAGACAAAGGACACACAAAGGGGGTCCTGTGAAGCGCTCCAAAGTTATCTGGGAGTTGTCTGAGCCCCTCACCTGGTGAGCACAGTACGACGTAGGCAGCCGTTACCTGCAGACGTGGTCTGGATAATAAGAACTGTGAGTAAAGGCCCTGGACTGCATCACTGACTCCGTGTCATTACTGCTGCTGCCCTGCACCATCACCCCCATCCTCCGCATACACTGCCCTGAGGCTATACTCCTCCCGTGGGGAGTTATGCTACGCTCTGCTGCACCCACAACACCAGCCTCAGCGGTCTGCCCTGGAGCGGCGGTTCACTCTGACCGCAATCCACGGGTGGCGTAGTCGGACATTTAAGCATCAAAACCACATAAATAGTTCCGCCACTGGTTTGACCGCCCTGAGCCACGGAACCGGGTCGCCGCCACGGAGACTACAACCACCAGCATCCACCAAAAAAGGTCCGGCTCCGGGTGTCCCAAGGCCCAGGGGGCGCATCAGAACATTTTCATCACCTTTCACAATCACCAATGGGACAAGGCAGGGATGTTCTCTGTCCCCTCTCTTATACATCCTAGTGACGGAGCACCTGCTCTCATCAATTCGCCATAACCCCAATATTAGGTGGATTGAGGTGGGAGGCACCGAGTACAAGTGCTCTCTATTTGCTGATGATGTCCTAGTATATATCACTCAATCACATATATCCATCCCTGCTGTTATGGCTGAAATAGATCACTTTGTTACATGGTCAAATTTTAAAATCAATGCAGCGAAGTCTGAGGCCCTCGATGTCTCCCTCCCCAAATCCATATAGGATTCCATCCAGTCCAACTTTCCCTTTGCCTGGCCCTCACAGGGTATCAAATACTTAGGAATTCCTATTCATAGAGACCTCTCCCATCTATGTTATCTTAATTTTGAGCCTTTTATTGAACAACTCCATACAGACCACGGTTGGCAAGTTAGAACTGTAAGATTCACTACATGAACCACTGGTGTTTTGTGGAAAAGCACATGTACACTGTGTTCCAAATTATTATGCAAAAAGTGTTTAGGAGTGATAAGGGAAGAATTTGTTTGTTTGTCAGTTAAACTCATTGATGGTGATGTGTGTCAGGGCTCTTTATATCACTGTAAGCAATTGCAGACACCTGTGCTAATTAGTTTGGCAGGTGTGTCCAATGAAAGGCAAGACTACTTAAGAAGGCTGTCTCACATTATTAAGCAGCCTACATTTTCTGCCAAAATGGGAAAGAAAAAGGATGTGTCGGCTGCTGAGAAGCAACAAATTGTGGAGTGTTTAGGTCAAGGCATGACTACAATCAACATTGTGCGATGATCAGGATGAAGTGTCTTGGCAATCAAGAAGTATGTAGCTGATTCACAGTACACACGTGTGCGTGCTGATAAGGGCAAATTGAGGACTCTTTCCTACAAGCAATTACGTCAGGTTAAAAGAGCAGCGGCAAAAAAGCCTTGTCATAGCAGCAGACAAGTTTTTGAAGCTGCTGGTGCCTCCAACGTCCCCCGAACAACAATATGCAGGGTCCTTCAGAGGTTTGCAGCTGTGCATACGCCATCCTGTCGACCTCCTCTATCCACTTCACACAAGCAGAAACGTCTCCAGTGGGCCAAACATTACATGAAGACTGATTTCAAAACTGTTTTGTTCACGGATGAGTGCCGTGCAGCGCTCGATGGTCCAGATGGATGGAGTGGAGGATGGCTGGTTGATGGACACCCCACGCAAACACGGCTACAGCGCCAACAAGGAGGAGGTGGAGTAATGTTTTGGGCTGGAATCATGGGGAGAGAGATTGTCGGCCCCTTTAGGATCCCTGAAGGCGCTAAAGATGAACTCCATAATGTATGTGGATTTTCTCAAACAGCACTTCCTGCCATGGTTCAAGAAGAAGAACCGTGTATTTCACAGCAAGATCATTTTTTTGCATGATAATGCACCATCTCATGCTGCACATAAAACATCTGCATCTCTGGCTGATATGGGCATAAAAGGGGACAAACTTATGGTGTGACCCCCATGCTCCCCTGACCTCTACCCCATTCAGAACCTCTGGAGCATCATCAAAAGGAGTGTCTATGATGGCGGGAGGCAGTTCACATCTAAGCAACAGCTCTGGGAGGGTATTCTGTCCTCATGCAAAACAATTGAAGCAGAAACCATCCAAAACCTGACAAATTCAATGGACGAGAGAGTTCAGAAGCTCCTTTCGAACAAGGGGTCCTATGTGAAAATGTAACATCACCTAGAATAAAGTTTTGAGTTGAAAACTGTTTGATTTCAGTTTCTAATAACCTGCTAATGCTTATAATTTCAAAAATGACCATTTTTTTGGTCTTTATTAAAATGAAAAGGTTGATCGAAAAGTTTGGCGGATCTAAGAGTGTGGCAACCCAGTAGTCATGATTACTTCGAATTCTGACAATATGAGGGTCATGTTGCAGGTAGTGCAGCAAGAAGGCACTTATGTGTCTTTCGCATCTCGGAGCCCCAAAATTATTTTCCGGGCTAGATGCAGCTAAAAATTATTATTAATTTTAAATCTGGTGGAGCTTAGTATAGATGGCCTAATAGGATCAGTGCTGCACACTGCTACAAAGCCCAAATTATTTTCCAGCCAAGATACAGATAAACATGATTAGTAATTTTAAACCTGGTGGAGCTTATTATAGATGGCCTAATAGAATCAGTGCTGCACTCTGCTACAAAGCCCAAATTATTTTCCAGCCAAGATACAGATAAACATGATTAGTAATTTGAAAGCTTAAAACGGTTGGTAGGGTGATTTTAACCAATCATCAAGCTTTTACTCTCCCCAGGATGACACAGGGGTAGAAAAGTCGTTTCGGAACCATGATTTGTTCATCTTTATGAACGTGAGTCTGTCTACATTATCAGTGGAGAGCCGCGTGCGCTTATCTGTCAGCACACCACCAGCAGCGCTGAACACACGTTCAGACAGAACGCTGGCTGCGGGGCATGACAAGATCTCCAAGGCGAAGTGGCTAGCTCCGGCCATTTATCCAGATTGGAAGCCCAAAAAGAGCAAGGGTCCAGTGGCACAGTCATGGCTTCAATGCTTACTTGGAGATACTCCTGTACCATCGTCTCTAGGCGTTGACTATGTGTCAGACTTCTTGTCTCCTGTGGCCTTGCAAAGGATGGGCTAAAAAAGTGGTGAAATGATTGCGCAAAATTGATGTTACCAGCAGATACTGTGGTTTTGTTATGGTTTGAGTGTTGAACACTTGACGGTCCCACGGTTGGCAAGTTGGAACTGTGAGATTCACTACGTGCACCACTGGTGTTTTGTGGAAAAGCACATGTAAGATTCTGCAACAGTCTCTGCTGATATTCCTGCATGCGTGCATCCCTTTCTATGGCAGGAATAATTTCTGCAAATTTACTTTTGTACCGGGGATCTAACAGTGTGGCAACCCAGTAGTCAGGATTATTTCTAATTCTCCCAATTCGAGGGTCATGTTGCAGGTAGTGCAGCAAGAAGGCACTCATGTGTGTTGCGCATCCAGGAGCACCAAGTCCCTGTTGTGTTGGTGGCGAGGTAACAATCATGCTTCCTTCCTCTGTCCTCTCCCCCCAACCTCGCACAACAGAAATGTGATCAAGGTCTCCCTCATCTGATGAGTCTTCCATCAGTTCGTCCTCCACTTCTTCCTGGGCTCCTGCACCTTCCTCACTAGTTTGGCTGCTACCATGCGCCCTGGTAAAACCATCTCCCCCACCCTCACAGGCCTGCCGCCTTGGTGCTGCCGACCGTCTGGACCTTGCAGATGTTAGCCCTTCCGCATACAACTCCTCCTCCTCTACTTCCTCCACCTCCTCTTGTGCCACCACCTGACTCCGAATTCTGTTTAACATGTGCTCCAGCATGTAAATCACCGGAATAGTCATGCTGATAATGGCATCGTCAGCACTAAACATCTTCGTCGCCATTTCAAAACTGTGCAGAAGGGTGCATAGGTCCCTGATCTGAGACCACTCCTCCAGCGTGATTTGCCCCACGTCTGGATCTCGTTGGCCCAGGCTATACGTCAGAACGTATTGCACCAGGGCTTGTCGGTGCTGCCACAGTCGCTGCAACATGTGCAGAGTTGAATTCCACCGGATAGGCACATCGCATTTTAGCCGGTGAAGTGGCAGGCCCAACGACTTCTGTAGAGATGTAAGTCGCTGAGCTGCGGGATGCGAACGGCGGAAGTGAGCACACAGCGACCGTGCCCTCTGCAGAAGGCCATCTAGTCTGGGATAGTGGGCTAAAAATTGCTGGACAACCAGGTTCAACACGTGAGCCATACAAGGCACGTGTGTGACATTGCCCCGGCAAAGGGCCGCACCCAGGTTTGCAGCATTGTCGCACACGGCCTTCCCTGGTTTCAGGTCCAGTGGAGACAACCATTCATGAAATTGGTTCTCCAGAGCTGACCACAACTCCTCAGCTGTGTGACTCACATTTCCCAGACATTTCAAAGTAAAAACCGCCTGATGACATTGAGCCCTACTGCCAGCATAGTAAGGAGGTGTGCAGCATCCCTTCTGCGCAGTTAGAAAGCTTGTGGCATGACCAGACAGGCTTTGGGTGCATGTGGAAGACCGAGAGGAGGTTGAGGAGGCAGAAGCAGTGGAGGAACTTTGACATAAAGAGGATTGACGCACAACTCGTGGGGACGGCAAGACTTGGACAGCAGCCCCTTGTCCTGCTGTCACCATAGTTACCCAGTACCCAGTCAGCGACATGTAACGCCCCTGTCCATGCCTACTCGTCCAAGTGTCTGTGGTGAAATGCACCCTGTCACACACAGAGTTTCTCAAAGAAGCGGTGATGTTGTGTGCGACATGCTGGTGGAGCGCAGGCACACCTTTCTTTGAGAAGTAGTGCCGACTGGGCATCTGGTACTGGGGCACTGCGACGGACATAAGGTCTCGAAAATCCTCTGTGTCCACCAGGCGGAAAGTCAGCATTTCTGTAGCCAAGAGCTTGCAGATGGTGAAATTCAACCTCTTAGCTTTCTCATGGCTAGGAGGAAATGGTCTTTTACTTGACCACATCTGAGGGACCGAGGGCTGGCTATTGTGCTTAGACGGGGTTGATAAGGGTGTCCCCGGCAAACTGCCGGTCTGTGAGGAAGATGCAGGCGGACATGTTAGGTTGCCTTGATCCAAAGGTGGTGCTATCGATGTCGGACAGCGCTCAACACCAGCTGGTGTTACCACCTCCAAAGAAAATGATGACCTGCCAATCACGCTGGCTGTTGCGGGTAAAGAGGTGGCAGGTCTGCGCCCCAAAACAGGTGTGACTGCTGTCCCCCCAGTCACAGAGGATGAAGAGGCCACGGATGCACAAGATATGGCAGACGGTGGCTGGCCCGGCCGGCTAGGCCGCATTGTAGCACACTGAGCTTCCCACTGCAACTTATGCTTCATGTCCATGTGCCGGTTCATACATGAAGTACTCAAACTATGTATTTTTTGGCCTCTACTTAGCTTTTGCTGACAAATGTTACAATTAACACGAGTTGGGTCATCTTTATCGATCTGAAAAAATGCCCAGGCTATGCAAGGCTTAGCACCCATGCGACCTGAAGAGCCACCACGACTTGTGGTGAGAGGCAGAGTTGTGTTTGAGGATGCAGTTGTTGACGTGCTTCCAGTACTACGTCTCTGTCCAGGAAGGCGCAACCTGACCTCGTCGTCACTAGCATCTTCCTCCACCTCCTCTGCTGACCTCATCTCTTGGCTGACTGTGGGTTGACAGTAAGTGCGATCTCCAACCTCATCATCATCACCCTGTGCGTTATCACACCCGTCGTCCTCAGAGCCAACCTGTTCCTGCCCTGACAAAAAACTAAAGTTGTCGCTCCAATCAGGTATTTGAGTCTCATCATCGTCTTCCTCATTGTCTCCACCAACAGGAGTTACAGTTTGGGAATGAGGGTCTACATTATGGTCAGTACCTTCTGCGTCTGGTCCTGGATCCGACTCATAAAGATTCTGGGCATCAGTGCAGATCATTTCCTCGTCTGGATTCACAGAAGCGCTGGAGTCGACCTCTGATTCCCAGGCTATAGTATGAGTAAACAGCTCTGCAGACTCAACCATCTGTTCTACCTCATACTCAGACGGGCAGCTGGAGATTTGGGAGCTGTGAGGAAGCAAGTGCGATTGGGGTAACAGCTTTGAGGACTGGAGTATTTGTGATGTTGAAGTTGATGTGGAGGAGGGCCCACTTAAAGGAGCACTTGATATCCGTTGAAGCACCTGCTTTTTTTGTGCCTCATCTGGAATTTGTAGCGATTGGCGTGGCCGTAAGAAAGGGATCTTATCACATTGTCCGCTAAAAGAAGTAGACATTTTAGTTTGGCTGGAAGATGGTCTTTCTTCTGCAGATGTTACTGTTGCTTTAACACCTACCCCACGGACACAACCTTTTTTCCCCTTCCCAACACGCCTATTCCCCTTTCCACCAGCAGCAGGCCTTTTTCCACTCATTTTGGTGGTTAACTAATTCACAACTCTGGAGTTGTTTGCACAAAAAAACAATGGATGGGAACCGAGCAGAGCTGAGTGGCCAAACTGTGGTATTAGGCCAAAACTATTGGCTGGGTTAGATGCAGAAAAAAATTATATTCAATTTGCAACCTGATGGAGGTCAGTATAGATGGACTAATAGAGAAAGTCCCACACACTGCTAGAAGGCCAAATATTTTTTCAGAGCTAGATGCAGAAAAAAATTATATTCAGTTTGCAACCTGATGGAGGTCAGTATAGATGGACTAATAGAGAAAGTCCCACACACTGCTAGAAGGCCAAATATTTTTTCAGAGCTAGATGCAGAAAAAAATTATATTCAGTTTGCAACCTGATGGAGGTCAGTATAGATGGACTAATAGAGAAAGTCCCACACACAGCTAGAAGCCCAATATTTTTTTAGAGGTAGATGCAGAAAAAAATATATTCAGTTTGCAACCTGATGGAGGTCAGTATAGATGGACTAATACAACAAGTCCCACACACAGCTAGAAGCCCAATATTTTTTCAGAGCTAGATGCAGAAAAAAATATATTCAGTTTGCAACCTGATGGAGGTCAGTATAGATGGATTAAGAGAACAAGTCCCACACACTGCTAGAAGCCCAAATATTTTTTCAGAGGTAGATGCAGATAAAAATTATTTTAAATTTGCAACCTGATGGAGGTCAGTATAGATGGACTAATAGAGAAAGTCCCACACACTGCTAGAAGGCCAAATATTTTTTCAGAGCTAGATGCAGAAAAAAATTATATTCTGTTTGCAACCTGATGGAGGTCAGTATAGATGGACTAATAGAACAAGTCCCACACACTGCTACAAGCCCAATATTTTTTCAGAGCTAGATGCAGAAAAAAATTATATTCAGTTTGCAACCTGATGGAGGTCTGTATAGATGGATTAATACAACAAGTCCCACACACAGCTAGAAGCCCAATATTTTTTCAGAGCTAGATGCAGAAAAAAATATATTCAGTTTGCAACCTGATGGAGGTCAGTATAGATGGACTAATACAACAAGTCCCACACACAGCTAGAAGCCCAATATTTTTTCAGAGCTAGATGCAGAAAAAAATTATATTCAATTTGCAACCTGATGGAGGTCAGTATAGATGGAGTAATAGAACAAGTCCCACACACAGCTAGAAGCCCAAATATTTTTTCAGAGGTAGATGCAGATAAAAATTATTTTTAATTTGCAACCTGATGGAGGTCAGTATAGACGGATTAATAGAGAAAGTCCCACACACTGCTAGAAGGCCAAATATTTTTTCAGAGGTAGATGCAGATAAAAATTATATTCAGTTTGCAACCTGATGGAGGTCTGTATAGATGGATTAATAGAACAAGTCCCACACACAGCTAGAAGCCCAAATATTTTTTCAGAGGTAGATGCAGATAAAAATAATTTTTAATTTGCAACCTGATGGAGGTCAGTATAGATGGACTAATAGAGAAAGTCCCACACTGCTAGAAGGCCAAATATTTTTTCAGAGGTAGATGCAGAAAAAAATTATATTCAGTTTGCAACCTGATGGAGGTCAGTATAGATGGACTAATAGAACAAGTCCCACACACAGCTAGAAGCCCAAATATTTTTTCAGAGGTAGATGCAGAAAAAAATTATATTCAGTTTGCAACCTGATGGAGGTCTGTATAGATGGATTAATAGAACAAGTCCCACACACAGCTAGAAGCCCAATATTTTTTCAGAGGTAGATGCAGAAAAAAAATATATTCAGTTTGCAACCTGATGGACGTCAGTATAGATGGACTAATAGAGAAAGTCCCACACACTGCTAGAAGGCCAAATATTTTTTCAGAGCTAGATGCAGACAAAAATTTATTTTTAATTTGCAGCGTGATGGAGCTCAGTATAGATGGACTAATAGAACAAGTCCCACACACTGCTAGAAGGCCAAATATTTTTTCAGAGCTGGATGCAGATAAAAATTATTTTTAATTTGCAACCTGATGGAGGTCAGTATAGATGGACTAATAGAGAAAGTCCCACACACTGCTAGAAGGCCAAATATTTTTTCAGAGCTAGATGCAGAAAAAAATTATATTCAGTTTGCAACCTGATGGAGTTCAGTATAGATGGACTAATAGAACAAGTCCCACACACAGCTAGAAGCCCAAATATTTTTTCAGAGGTAGATGCAGTAAAAATTATTTTTAATTTGCAACCTGATGGAGGTCAGTATAGATGGACTAATAGAACAAGTCCCACACACAGCTAGAAGCCCAAATATTTTTTCAGAGGTAGATGCAGAAAAAAATTATATTCAGTTTGCAACCTGATGGAGGTCTGTATAGATGGATTAATAGAACAAGTCCCACACACAGCTAGAAGCCCAATATTTTTTCAGAGGTAGATGCAGAAAAAAAATATATACAGTTTGCAACCTGATGGAGGTCAGTATAGATGGACTAATAGAGAAAGTCCCACACACTGCTAGAAGGCCAAATATTTTTTCAGAGCTAGATGCAGAAAAAAATTATATTCAATTTGCAACCTGATGGAGGTCAGTATAGATGGACTAATAGAATGATGCTATGCCCAAAAGATTTTACTTCACTAGGTGCTGTAAAAAAATTGGTATTCTATACCCAGGTGGTGTATCTTGCAACACAGTTAGGCTACTCCACTGACTAACACACTCTGCAATAGGCCAAAAAGGATTAGCTTTGCTAGATTCAGCCAAATGCTGTGAAAAAAACTTGCACAGCACTGGCACAGACCTGCCTGGCAAAAAATGATAGGAACTGATGTAACCTAGTCCTGAAAAGGACTGCAATCACAACTATTCCCTACTCCCAAGCTATCTGTAGATTTGTGCGAAAATTGGCTTGAAATTAACAAGGTATAGCGCACACAGCAACAGCGGTGCCGTCTAACACGCAGCTGCAGCAGTGAGAAAATGGTGGCGACGGGGAAAATGGCTTGGTCTTATAGGGCAAGGACATGTGACATACACTGCCAATGACACATGCCCTTGCTTTTTAAATGGTACCTGGGTGTGGAGGAGAGTCTCATCTTCTCCACACTCGGGTACCATTCGCACATTAGAACGCGCCAATAACGCAAGTACAAATGCAGTCTTGCGGAATTGGCGCGTTCTAATGCAAGTCAATGGCGGCGAAAACGCCGCGTTTACGCAAAATTAATTGACATGCTGCGGATTTTTGAGCGCAGCATTTACGCTGCGGAAAAATTCGCATCATGGGCACAGCACATGCGGATTTCAAGTGGGGAACATTGCTGCCCTTCTACCATGCGTTTTTAATGCTTTTCCGCGGCGTTTACGCAGCTGCAAAAACGCAGCGGAAACGCATTAAAAACGCATCATTTGAACTCAGCCTTACAGTTATAAGGTATGTGCCCATGATGCAGATTTGAAGCAGAAATTTCATGAGCGTTTTTGTCTTTCCTTACCAAAAAAAAACCATATGCGGTTTTCACATGCATTTTTTTAAGTGTTTTTTAAGCGTTTTTGAGCATCAATGAATGATTTTTGGAGCTAAATAAAGTTGGTGGGACATTGCTTAAGCCATTGGATTACCAGAAGAACTTTGGTGAATATATTGGTTAATTTAAATGATTATAGAATGGGTCTGCTGTATTTCAAATAAAGTGTTTACACTGCGTCTGTGTGTTTCTTTACTTTGTTTGGTCATGAAAAGGTCTGATTGACACCTTGACATCAACAAACAAAAGAGCTGGGTGTCAGCTAGTCCCATTCACCCAATCTTCAGTAGCATTTCTATTCACGTAATTTATGTGACTGCTCTGAGCTGTTTTTTTAGCCTGGGAATGTGCCACTAGGCAACCATTTTCCCTGGCCATAATTAACATCTCACAACTGGTTCGATATCCCCTATGTCCCCCCTCCCCAATCAGCACTCAGCAGCGCTTTGGACACAACGTATTTATGCTGCATCTAAAACTTGGCGTTATGATTCCGCACTTTTGTTGTCGGTAAATGTGAATCCACTGGATATAATGACACTTCAATCGGTCAAAATCAACAGCGGAGACTAGCATGTCCACTACAGAAGTTGACATGCTGCGGGTGAGTTTGGGTACGTGGCCACGGTCAGGAGCAGCTGCAAGTTTGACACTGCGAGTTTATGCAGTGTCAAACCCGCAGCGTTCAGATGTTACAGCATAGCGGATGGAATCTATAGAAATCTCATGTCCGCTATGCGTGCATCTGAGGCTGCGAATCACCCACGGACAGTGACATGTGGTGCGTCTTTCAGGACCACAGCATGTCAAACTCTCTTGTGGAGTCCACAACAGAAATTTGACCACTAGAATGTACAGAATGCAGTAAATCCGCATGGTACAGTGGATTTACCTGGATTCAATAGAATGCAATGTTTTGGACGCAGCAAAAATTTGCGTCCAAAGCGCTGCTACGTCTAAATTATGGGCACAAAGCCTAAAATTAAAAGAAAAATTGTCGTGGGCTCCCGCATCATTTTTATAACCAGCAGAGGGAAAGCCCACTGCTGGGGGATGATATTATTAGCTCCGGAAGGGGCCATTAGCCAACAATGTTCCATGGCTATTAATATCAGCCCACAGCTGTTTGTTTAGCTTTTACTGGCTAGATTACAGGGGGACCCCAGAAAAAAATTGATATGGGGTCCCCCTATAAAATCGAGCCAGCAAAGGCTAAACTAGACATCTGCAGGCTGATATTAGTAGCTATGGAAGGGGCCATGAATACTAGCCCTCTCTGCGGCTTTTAATATCACCCCTCAGCAGTCCCAGAAATGGCGCATCCATAAGATGCGCCAAATCTGGCGCTTAGCCTCGCTCTTCCACACTGCCCTGTAGCGGTGGCAGGGGGTAATGGGGTTGGGGTTCACGTCAGTCTTGTATTGGCGGCTGACGTGAAACCCAGGTTAGTAATGAAGGGCGTCTAGAAGACACCCCCCTTACTAACTGTGTGGTAAAATGGTCGCCGCTTCTTCAATAAAAGACACGGCCAGAATAAAGTATTTTAATTAAATAAAACAAACACGGTTCTACAATTTTTTTTATTACACGCCTCCGCAAAGCCCTCGATCTCCTGAAAAAAACGTACAAAAACAAACAACAATATCCCTCACCTGTCCGACGTCAACGACGCAGTCCACGATCACGACTGTCCCATGATGATCCGGATCATTTCTACAGCTGTGACATCAGCCATCACTAATGTCACAGCTGTAGAATACAGCACTGTATACTTACAGAGGGCCACTGGAGATTGGGGGATGAGGGGGCCACGCATACCTGGATTGGGGGATGAGGGGTACCATGCATAGCAGGATTGGGGGATGGGGGTGCCATGCATCTGATGATTGGGTATAAGGGGTGTCATGCATACCAGGATTGGGGGAAGAGGGTTGCCATGCATACCAGGATAGAGGGGTGAGGAGTACCATGCATACCAGGATTGGGGGATGAGGCATGCCATGCATACCAGGATAGGGATAAGACGTTCAATGCATACCAGGATAGGGATGAGGGCAGCACATTACAGGATTGGGAAACAGGATTGGCAAGCACAAATACCAGGATGGGGTCAGCACAAATACCAGGATGGGGTCAGCACAAATACCAGGATGGGGGCAGGACAAATACCAGGATGGGGGCAGCACAAATACCGGGATGGGGGCAGCAAATACCAGCATGGGAGACCATATACCAATAAAAATGCTCACCACCCGGGCGAAGAACGGGCTGAATAGTTTGTATATATATATATATATATATATATATATATATATGTATATATATATATATATATACAGGGTGGGCAATTTATATGGATACATCTAGATTAAATGGAAATGATTGGTGATATAAATTTTCTGTTTGTGGCACATTTGTATTTGGGAGGGGGAAAGCTTTTCCAGATGGGTGGTGACCATGGTGGCCATTTTGAAGTCGGCCATTTTGGATCCAACTTTATTTTTTTCAATGGGAAGAGGGTCATTTGACACATCAAACTTATTGAGAATTTCATAAGAAAAACAATGGTGTGCTTGGTTATAACGTAACTTTATTTTTCATGAGTTTTTTACAAGTTTATGACCACTTATAAAATGTGTTCAAAGTGCTGCCCATTGTGTTGGATTGTCAATGCAACCCTCTTCTCCCACTCTTGACACACTGATAGCAACACCGCAGAAGAAATGCTAGCACAGGCTTCCAGTATCCGTTGTTTCAGATGCTGCACATCTTGTATCTTGATGGTATGGTGTGGTATATGGGGAACAAAGATAGTGGAGCCATTCTTCATCAATGGAAACCTCAATGCCACTGGATATCTGAAATTGCTACATGATGATGTGTTTCCCTCTTTATGCACTGAAGATGTCACGTTCCCTGAGTTTTTCCAACAAGATGGTCACCACCACATTATGGGTGTCAGGGCCGAGCATTCCTACATGAACAGTTTCCTGGAAAGTGGATAGGTCGTCGTGGGCCAGTTGAATGACCACCAAGGCCTCCCGATCTGACCCCCTTAGACTTTTATCTTTGGGGTCATCTGAAGGCAATTGTCTATGCTGTGAAGATATGAGATGTGCAGCATCTGAAACAACGGATACTGGAAGACTGTGCTAGCATTTCTTCTGCGGTGTTGCTATCAGTGTGTCAAGAGCGGGAGAAGTGGGTTGCATTGGCAATCCAACACAATGGGCAGAACTTTGAACACATTTTATAAGTGTTTATAAACTTGTAAAAAACTCATGAAAGAATAAAGTTACGTTAAAACCAAGCACACCATTGTTTTTCTTATGAAATTCTCAATAAGTTTGATGTGTCACATGACCTTCTTCCCATTGAAAAAAACAAAGTTGGATACAAAATGGCCGACTTCAAAATGGCCGCCATGGTCACCACCCATCTGGAAAAGTTTCTCCCCCCATATACTAATGTGCCACAAACAGGAAGTTGATATCACCAACCATTCCCATTTGATTTACAGTAGGTGAATCCATATAAATGGCCCACCATGTATATACACGCATTGCATCAGTTACATTTCATTTTATCTGTACTGCATTTGGCATCACCTGGAGACATTTTTTTTAATGTATGAAACATATTGATATTAAACCATTAAATATGAAATCTCATACTTAAAAATAAATGCACCTGTTGTGCAGGGCACACGTTACTCTCTGGTGCTTTTATTTTTTTTCCCCTCAAGGAAAAAGAAAGACAAATAAAATCCATAATATGGAAGGTTGAGGAGCAATTCAGGTGTGGAAGATACCATGCATGTCCTTGGTAGAATTTCTCTCAATATATATTTTTTTTTTACAGAAAATAAATCTTACCCTGTTTACTATGTTCTGATTTTCATATTTCTATAAGATGATTTATAACTTAAGACTGATGTTTGTCAGATTTTTTTTTGGTTAGTTTCTATTCTATTCTTTCTATTATTTAAGTTTTAGACTTAATAAGATTTAATTCTTGAGCCTAAAAATTACTGTACGTTATTTTACAATTAGTTGATTGATTTCTGGAGGATCAAGTTCGAGTTGAATTGTCTCCAATTCTCAGTTTCAAGCAAATTCAAAAACTTTAAGATTCAATTCTCAAAAAGAAAATTAAAATTACCTGGCCCCATTTCCCACACTGCTGAAAGATCTGAGCACGAACTACTGGATTTTGGAATTGCCATGTAGCATAATGCCCTAAAGCTATGACATCTAGCAAATCATCATATCTCCTACAGAGGTGGTCAGTACCGGGGCCATCACAGATCAGCAATTCTCAGTGGAGCACAGTTCATACGATAAAGTCATCTTCAGAGTCACTGGGTAAGTCACTCCGTCCTGTAGAGTGTAAGCCCCTATGGTCAGCGAGGTCCTTTCTCTCCTGTAGAGTATAAGCTCTCATGGTCAGTAGGGTCCTTGCCGCTCTCCTGTTGAGTGTAAGCCCCTATGGTCAGCGGGATCCTCTCTCTTCTGTAGAGTGTAAGCTCTTATGGTCAGTGGGGTCCTCTCTCTCTCCTGTAGAGTGTAAGCTCTTATGGTCAGTGGGGTCCTCTCTCTCTCTCCTGTAGAGTATAAGCCCCTATGGTCAGCGGGAATCCTCTCTCTTTTGTAGAGTGTAAGATCTTATGGTCAGTAGGGTCCTCGCTCTCCTGTAGAGTGTAAGCTCTTATGGTCAGTGGGGTCCTCTCTCTCTCCTGTAGAGTATAAGCTCTTATGGTCAGTGGGGTCCTCTCTCTCCTGTAGAGTGTAAGCCCCTATGGTCAGCGGGAATCCTCTCTCTTCTGTAGAGTGTAAGATCTTATGGTCAGTAGGGTCCTCGCTCTCCTGTAGAGTGTAAGCCCCTATGGTCAGCGAAGTCCTGATTTTGTTTCTGGTGTCCTTCGACAGCTCTTTGGTCTTCACCATAGTGGAGTTTGGAGTGTGACTGTTTGCGGTTGCGGACAGGTATCTTTTATACTGATAACAAGTTCAAACAGGTGCCAGTACTACAGGTAATGAGTGGAGGACAGAGGAGCCAGTACTACAGGTAATGAGTGGAGGACAGAGGAGCCAGTACTACAGGTAATGAGTGGAGGACAGAGGAGCCTCTTAAAGAAGAAGTTACAGGTCTGTGAGAGACAGAAATCTTGCTTGTTTGTAATTGACCAAATACTTATTTTCCACCAAAATTTGAAAAAAATTCTTTCCAAATCAGAGAATGTGATTTTCAGGATTTGTTTTCTCATTTTGTCTCTCATAGTTGAGGTCGATCTATGATGTCAATTACAGGCCTCTCTCATCTTTTTAAGTGGGAGAACTTGCACAATTGGTGGCTGACTAAATACTTTTTTAGTTTTATTTTCCTGGTACCTTTTTGTTTTTGCTCTTACACCACTAATACTGTGTTCACTTGGAACGATATCTAGTGATAACTCCTGGGGAATGTTACTAGGTGAGATGTTCACAGCATTGTCATTTCTCCTTCGCGAGAGTTGCATTTTTCCTAATGCATGTGAATACAGATGTAACTATCCCTATAACCATGCAATCCATACATTGTTCACCTGATATTTGAGTTTTTGATCATTTGTGCAACGTGGTTACACGCATGCCTTCCATCAGAGATGTAGATAGGTGTTCCTTCACCAAGGTAATAAATCCAGTTTGGTGCACCCCAATCCAGATATTAAGAATAAAGCCTGAAAAAGTGGGGGTCTTATTCTGACCATGACATGTTCGAATCTGTTTACCAATCACTTAATCTTACAGAAGGAATGCTGTTTCACCCGCAAAACTACATGGCTGATTGTAATGTCCAAGCCATTTTGCTAGTACCAAAGATGTTCTCCTGCACAAAAGCAACCAGGTAGTGGTAGATATCAGCCTTTTGAAGACCATGTATGTGAATACTGACCAGATAAATCCAGAGACTCACCAGAGATGTCTCTCTGGTCACACTTGTTCACTTTCCATTTTTCTTCTTTTTTTGACCCAGATAGTCATGACAACTTTTTCCATCCATGACTCGTCTCTGTAGACTGTAACACACGGACATCTTTGATTTGACAGCCTTCTCACTTTTCAATCTCTATATCAAACATACTATCCTATGCCTATGTCCTACGTTAGCCCACATAATAGTGGTAACCACAATAGTAAATGTACTGCTGTAGAGTGACAGAGAAGATGCCACCATTACTCCAGGCCCTCAGTAGATGAGCAATTTTCAACCATGACAATGAACTTATGCTGAATTTTTGAAGTAGAACAGGGTGACAGTGACTCTTTGGCCAAGTGTCTCCTGATCTGACCCCAGCAGAGCACCCATGGGAAGTTCTGAAGAGACAAGCTGTCATCACTCTCCAACCAGCATCCAGGCTCTAAAAGTGCTTGTTCTGAAGAATGGAAAAGAGAGATGTAGCAACTTGTTCATTCCACGTCTAGAAGACTTGGTGCTTTCCTTTCAAATCATGGAGATTATATACAATACTAAATAACCTCAATAGCAGTTTTTTGTTTGGGATGTACTCATTTATGCATTAACTAATTTGAATATAACTGAACATTTATTATATTATCCACTTTACTGTCATGGTATGGGTTAAAAAAATGTTCTATGAAACTCAGTCTTGTCAAAATACAGGAAATTGTTCTTGTGTCCAGTAAGATATTGATTAAAATCTTACTTTTCAAAGGGGTGTGCTCATTTATGCTGAGCACTATATATATACATATAGGGGGGGGGGGGATAAGTATTGAACGCATCACCAATTTTCTGAGTAAATATATTTCTAAATGTGCTACTGACATGCAATTCTCCCCAGATATCGGTAACAACCCATCCAATCCACACAGACGAAGAAATAAAAGACAGATGCATATAGACAGTGAGCTGTCTCAAGACCTTTGCAACCTTATTGTTGCAAAACGTACTGATGGCATTGACAGAAGTATTTCTAAACTACTGAAGGTTCCAGTGAGCACTGTTGGGGCGATAATCCGCAAGTGTAAAGAACATAATTTCACCATAAACTGGCCACAACCAGGTGCTCCCCACAAGATTACAGATGGAGGAGTGAAAACAATTATTAGAAGAGCCAAGAACCACTTTTGGAGAGCTAAAGAGAGACCTGGAATCTGTAGACACAATTGTTTCAAAGAGAACTTTGTGCTCCTTGTCTCACATGATTATATTGGTTTCAGCATACTGAATTGTCAGTGTATTTTAGTGGAGTATTTTAGGATTGGGGGGCCCCACTTGCAATTTAACCCAGGACCAAAATTTGCCTAAACCGGCTCTGCTAACAGGTTGCTGTGTATGCACAGACAGGAGATTTTAATCTAAATTTTCATTCCTCTTATTTTGACTCAAATTAGGTAGTAAGAAGAAATATCCATTCTGAGTACTGAATCCTCTTGTCTGCATTTATTACAAGGCTGTGAATTGTGGAATACATCATGGCGCACTCAAATCAGACTCTTGTTAAGGAATTCATCCTGATTGGATTTTCCCAGGACTTGCAGGCTTGCATTTTACTTTTTGTCACATTTTATATAATTTATGTACTAACCATCTTGGGGAACAGTTTCCTGATTGTCACCGTCATTGTCACCCCTAAGTTGCACACTCCGATGTATTACTTCCTCTGTAACTTGTCATTTTTGGACATGTGCTACTCCTCAAATTCTGTTCCAAAAATGTTAATCGATATGTTTTCAAAAAGTAGAAGAATTTCAATCTTCTTCTGCCTGACACAAATGAATCTTGGTGTATTTCTAGCAGGAACTGAATGTTTATTATTAGCAGTGATGGCCTATGACCGGTACATCGCCATATGCCTCCCCTTACGGTACACCACCATTATGAGCTGGAGGGTATGTAGGAACATCACCGTCATTATGTGGGCAGGAAGTTTTCTTGTATCGACTGTTCCCACTATGGTAAGACCTCTTGTATTCTGCAAAGAGAATATATTGAACCATTTTGTTTGTGAGCTTTTGGTTCTTCTAGAGGTGGCGTGTGGAGACCTCTCCTTTTATAAGATAGCTATAGTTGTTATTAGTTTTTTTACACTTGTTTCATCACCCGTTTTTATTGTTGTCTCTTACATTTATATCATTATTTCAATATTAAAAATTCGGTCAGCGGGAGGTAGATCTAAAGCCTCCTCCACCTGCGCTTCCCACCTCACTGTGGTCTCGTTGTATTACCTTACAATTATTGTCGTGTACATGGGACAGGCGGGAGGTTACTCATCTTATCTGAAATATCTTTGTCTTATTTATGGAGTTATAACTCCTGCGCTTAACCCTTTGATCTACAGTCTGAGGAATAATGAAGTAAAAGGAGCCTTTAGAAAAAATCTTATCCTACTATCAAACTTTCCCAAACCCAAAGTTCCAAAATAAGTCAAAGAAAAAGTCTATATGAACAGCTTAGCCTCGTTGACATATCATTTTTACTTGGAAACACAAATCCTCAAACAACTGGACATCTCTTTTCTTTGAGAGACACTAAAAATAACTTCTTCAATAGTGTTGAGCCACTCCCGTAGTGTTCGAGTTCGGTTCGGTTCGTCGAACACCCGTGTGTTCGCCGAACTGTTCGTCGAACTGTTCGTCGAACACCTTCGAACACCGTTAAAACCAATGGCAGGCAAACAAAAACACATAGAAGCACATAGAAAACACCTTCAAAGGTGTCCAAAAGCTGACAAACTGCTCTGAAGACACAACTAACACATGGAAAAGTGACAAGTACATATAGTCATGTGAAAAGAAAAGAGGTGGAGGAGTAAAAGGAGGGGGAGACACAGATATAGGCATGTCATGCCCTTCTAAAATCCAAAAAGTGAGAAGCCGACACGTTCAGTCCGCTCCTGCCCGTGCCACCTCCGTGTCGCCGGGTCTGTGCCAGAGCCGCGGTCAACCCTGACGGCCAGCCCCCCTCTCCCAATACTGGTGCCTGTCCGCTGGTGGGTCGAGCGAGCCCCCCTGTGGTGGAGGCAGCTCTAAGCTTTTTAATTTAAATTGTCTCTCTAATTTGAATGAATACACTTTAAATCCATTTACAAGGATCTATTGGAGGACAAGTCTCATGCCAGCAGCCGCGTAATTCCAGCTCCAGTAGCGTCCACTAAAGCTGCTGCAGTTAAAAAGCTTTTATAAGGATCGAGCTCGGCTGTCCACCGCAAGGCATCCTACTGCCAGTCCCAGCCCCTATGCCTAGGGGTGCCTCCTGATGCTCTTCACTGAGTATCCCGTGGTCCCGAAGCATTTCCTTTGAAAAAATTAAGTGTCAAAACTACAGGTGGAGTAGCTTGCTTAACAGCCGGGATAATCCGCTGACTAGCAGACACTGCTACTAGGCACAAAGTATTTCCTGGGCTAGATGCAGTTAAAAATTTGTAATTAGATACTCTCGTTGGATGCTGAGAAAGCATTCCATAGAGTCTCCTGGCACGCCATATATGATTCTCTTAAAAAGCTTGGGGTAGGGGTCTAGGGGACCCTTTTATAGCCAAAATCACGGCCCTGTATCGCAATACGTCACCTAGGCTGTAGATAAATGGAACTGTATTACCCTGAGGGCTCGGTTGCTACAGAGGTATTGCACCTCACCCAGAGGTGTGATATCTCACTCTCAGGTAAGGATGGAGTGTGGATCAGGACCCGACAACGGCATGCATTACACCACATTGCCGTGGGGCAGGGCGACCAATATGCCCCTGAGATGGGCACGACAGTCCCTGTCCCTGGCTGGAGTGGGGGGAGGGAACACTGAGGAAGGGGAACCCTGTAGTCCAGGAGCAGGGAGGAAGCAGTTCCTGGGTGCATTGAGAAGGGAGTATAAAAGGTGGGCACCATCTTAGTTCAGTGCAGAGAAGTCTGAGCAGAAGTGGCAGGGAGCAGGGGCTCTGCATGAGCTCTGCTCCGGAGGCGGGCCTAGTAACAGAGGCCCAGGCCTGGAAGAGGGAGAAGGAAGGAAGAGGAGCGGAGAAGGCTCCAGGAACGAGGAATGAAGGGATCCCAGGGGTGCGGACGGGCGAGTCGCCACCGCACGCCCGAATCCACCTGCGTGGAGGGGTCAGGCCAAAGGGGGAGACCGGTCCCCGAAACTAGTGGAGGCAGGAAACGACCCTCAGCTAGAAACCGGAGGCTGTGACATTTTATGTGGCGCAGCCCCTCGCTACACCCGCTAGGAAGGCACCACATAGGGTCAGGGAAACTGGCGCCAAGTTTACCAAGAGGAGGCCCGATGCAGCCGGACAGAAGGGTTGGTAAGAAAGGCCAGACAAAGGACACACAAAGGGGGTCCTGTGAAGCGCTCCAAAGTTATCTGGGAGTTGTCTGAGCCCCTCACCTGGTGAGCACAGTACGACGTAGGCAGCCGTTACCTGCAGACGTGGTCTGGATAATAAGAACTGTGAGTAAAGGCCCTGGACTGCATCACTGACTCCGTGTCATTACTGCTGCTGCCCTGCACCATCACCCCCATCCTCCGCATACACTGCCCTGAGGCTATACTCCTCCCGTGGGGAGTTATGCTACGCTCTGCTGCACCCACAACACCAGCCTCAGCGGTCTGCCCTGGAGCGGCGGTTCACTCTGACCGCAATCCACGGGTGGCGTAGTCGGACATTTAAGCATCAAAACCACATAAATAGTTCCGCCACTGGTTTGACCGCCCTGAGCCACGGAACCGGGTCGCCGCCACGGAGACTACAACCACCAGCATCCACCAAAAAGGGTCCGGCTCCGGGTGTCCCAAGGCCCAGGGGGCGCATCAGAACATTTTCATCACCTTTCACAATCACCAATGGGACAAGGCAGGGATGTTCTCTGTCCCCTCTCTTATACATCCTAGTGACGGAGCACCTGCTCTCATCAATTCGCCATAACCCCAATATTAGGTGGATTGAGGTGGGAGGCACCGAGTACAAGTGCTCTCTATTTGCTGATGATGTCCTAGTATATATCACTCAATCACCTATATCCATCCCTGCTGTTATGGCTGAAATAGATCACTTTGTTACATGGTCAAATTTTAAAATCAATGCAGCGAAGTCTGAGGCCCTCGATGTCTCCCTCCCCAAATCCATATAGGATTCCATCCAGTCCAACTTTCCCTTTGCCTGGCCCTCACAGGGTATCAAATACTTAGGAATTCCTATTCATAGAGACCTCTCCCATCTATGTTATCTTAATTTTGGGCCTTTTATTGAACAACTCCATACAGACCACGGTTGGCAAGTTAGAACTGTAAGATTCACTACATGAACCACTGGTGTTTTGTGGAAAAGCACATGTACACTGTGTTCCAAATTATTATGCAAAAAGTGTTTAGGAGTGATAAGGGAAGAATTTGTTTGTTTGTCAGTTAAACTCATTGATGGTGATGTGTGTCAGGGCTCTTTATATCACTGTAAGCAATTGCAGACACCTGTGCTAATTAGTTTGGCAGGTGTGTCCAATGAAAGGCAAGACTACTTAAGAAGGCTGTCTCACATTATTAAGCAGCCTACATTTTCTGCCAAAATGGGAAAGAAAAAGGATGTGTCGGCTGCTGAGAAGCAACAAATTGTGGAGTGTTTAGGTCAAGGCATGACTACAATCAACATTGTGCGATGATCAGGATGAAGTGTCTTGGCAATCAAGAAGTATGTAGCTGATTCACAGTACACACGTGTGCGTGCTGATAAGGGCAAATTGAGGACTCTTTCCTACAAGCAATTACGTCAGGTTAAAAGAGCAGCGGCAAAAAAGCCTTGTCATAGCAGCAGACAAGTTTTTGAAGCTGCTGGTGCCTCCAACGTCCCCCGAACAACAAGATGCAGGGTCCTTCAGAGGTTTGCAGCTGTGCATACGCCATCCTGTCGACCTCCTCTATCCACTTCACACAAGCAGAAACGTCTCCAGTGGGCCAAACATTACATGAAGACTGATTTCAAAACTGTTTTGTTCACGGATGAGTGCCGTGCAGCGCTCGATGGTCCAGATGGATGGAGTGGAGGATGGCTGGTTGATGGACACCCCACGCAAACACGGCTACAGCGCCAACAAGGAGGAGGTGGAGTAATGTTTTGGGCTGGAATCATGGGGAGAGAGATTGTCGGCCCCTTTAGGATCCCTGAAGGCGCTAAAGATGAACTCCATAATGTATGTGGATTTTCTCAAACAGCACTTCCTGCCATGGTTCAAGAAGAAGAACCGTGTATTTCACAGCAAGATCATTTTTTTGCATGATAATGCACCATCTCATGCTGCACATAAAACATCTGCATCTCTGGCTGATATGGGCATAAAAGGGGACAAACTTATGGTGTGACCCCCATGCTCCCCTGACCTCTACCCCATTCAGAACCTCTGGAGCATCATCAAAAGGAGTGTCTATGATGGCGGGAGGCAGTTCACATCTAAGCAACAGCTCTGGGAGGGTATTCTGTCCTCATGCAAAACAATTGAAGCAGAAACCATCCAAAACCTGACAAATTCAATGGACGAGAGAGTTCAGAAGCTCCTTTCGAACAAGGGGTCCTATGTGAAAATGTAACATCACCTAGAATAAAGTTTTGAGTTGAAAACTGTTTGATTTCAGTTTCTAATAACCTGCTAATGCTTATAATTTCAAAAATGACCATTTTTTTGGTCTTTATTAAAATGAAAAGGTTGATCGAAAAGTTTGGCGGATCTAAGAGTGTGGCAACCCAGTAGTCATGATTACTTCGAATTCTGACAATATGAGGGTCATGTTGCAGGTAGTGCAGCAAGAAGGCACTTATGTGTCTTTCGCATCTCGGAGCCCCAAAATTATTTTCCGGGCTAGATGCAGCTAAAAATTATTATTAATTTTAAATCTGGTGGAGCTTAGTATAGATGGCCTAATAGGATCAGTGCTGCACACTGCTACAAAGCCCAAATTATTTTCCAGCCAAGATACAGATAAACATGATTAGTAATTTTAAACCTGGTGGAGCTTATTATAGATGGCCTAATAGAATCAGTGCTGCACTCTGCTACAAAGCCCAAATTATTTTCCAGCCAAGATACAGATAAACATGATTAGTAATTTGAAAGCTTAAAACGGTTGGTAGGGTGATTTTAACCAATCATCAAGCTTTTACTCTCCCCAGGATGACACAGGGGTAGAAAAGTCGTTTCGGAACCATGATTTGTTCATCTTTATGAACGTGAGTCTGTCTACATTATCAGTGGAGAGCCGCGTGCGCTTATCTGTCAGCACACCACCAGCAGCGCTGAACACACGTTCAGACAGAACGCTGGCTGCGGGGCATGACAAGATCTCCAAGGCGAAGTGGCTAGCTCCGGCCATTTATCCAGATTGGAAGCCCAAAAAGAGCAAGGGTCCAGTGGCACAGTCATGGCTTCAATGCTTACTTGGAGATACTCCTGTACCATCGTCTCTAGGCGTTGACTATGTGTCAGACTTCTTGTCTCCTGTGGCCTTGCAAAGGATGGGCTAAAAAAGTGGTGAAATGATTGCGCAAAATTGATGTTACCAGCAGATACTGTGGTTTTGTTATGGTTTGAGTGTTGAACACTTGACGGTCCCACGGTTGGCAAGTTGGAACTGTGAGATTCACTACGTGCACCACTGGTGTTTTGTGGAAAAGCACATGTAAGATTCTGCAACAGTCTCTGCTGATATTCCTGCATGCGTGCATCCCTTTCTATGGCAGGAATAATTTCTGCAAATTTACTTTTGTACCGGGGATCTAACAGTGTGGCAACCCAGTAGTCAGGATTATTTCTAATTCTCCCAATTCGAGGGTCATGTTGCAGGTAGTGCAGCAAGAAGGCACTCATGTGTGTTGCGCATCCAGGAGCACCAAGTCCCTGTTGTGTTGGTGGCGAGGTAACAATCATGCTTCCTTCCTCTGTCCTCTCCCCCCAACCTCGCACAACAGAAATGTGATCAAGGTCTCCCTCATCTGATGAGTCTTCCATCAGTTCGTCCTCCACTTCTTCCTGGGCTCCTGCACCTTCCTCACTAGTTTGGCTGCTACCATGCGCCCTGGTAAAACCATCTCCCCCACCCTCACAGGCCTGCCGCCTTGGTGCTGCCGACCGTCTGGACCTTGCAGATGTTAGCCCTTCCGCATACAACTCCTCCTCCTCTACTTCCTCCACCTCCTCTTGTGCCACCACCTGACTCCGAATTCTGTTTAACATGTGCTCCAGCATGTAAATCACCGGAATAGTCATGCTGATAATGGCATCGTCAGCACTAAACATCTTCGTCGCCATTTCAAAACTGTGCAGAAGGGTGCATAGGTCCCTGATCTGAGACCACTCCTCCAGCGTGATTTGCCCCACGTCTGGATCTCGTTGGCCCAGGCTATACGTCAGAACGTATTGCACCAGGGCTTGTCGGTGCTGCCACAGTCGCTGCAACATGTGCAGAGTTGAATTCCACCGGATAGGCACATCGCATTTTAGCCGGTGAAGTGGCAGGCCCAACGACTTCTGTAGAGATGTAAGTCGCTGAGCTGCGGGATGCGAACGGCGGAAGTGAGCACACAGCGACCGTGCCCTCTGCAGAAGGCCATCTAGTCTGGGATAGTGGGCTAAAAATTGCTGGACAACCAGGTTCAACACGTGAGCCATACAAGGCACGTGTGTGACATTGCCCCGGCGAAGGGCCGCACCCAGGTTTGCAGCATTGTCGCACACGGCCTTCCCTGGTTTCAGGTCCAGTGGAGACAACCATTCATGAAATTGGTTCTCCAGAGCTGACCACAACTCCTCAGCTGTGTGACTCACATTTCCCAGACATTTCAAAGTAAAAACCGCCTGATGACATTGAGCCCTACTGCCAGCATAGTAAGGAGGTGTGCAGCATCCCTTCTGCGCAGTTAGAAAGCTTGTGGCATGACCAGACAGGCTTTGGGTGCATGTGGAAGACCGAGAGGAGGTTGAGGAGGCAGAAGCAGTGGAGGAACTTTGACATAAAGAGGATTGACGCACAACTCGTGGGGACGGCAAGACTTGGACAGCAGCCCCTTGTCCTGCTGTCACCATAGTTACCCAGTACCCAGTCAGCGACATGTAACGCCCCTGTCCATGCCTACTCGTCCAAGTGTCTGTGGTGAAATGCACCCTGTCACACACAGAGTTTCTCAAAGAAGCGGTGATGTTGTGTGCGACATGCTGGTGGAGCGCAGGCACACCTTTCTTTGAGAAGTAGTGCCGACTGGGCATCTGGTACTGGGGCACTGCGACGGACATAAGGTCTCGAAAATCCTCTGTGTCCACCAGGCGGAAAGTCAGCATTTCTGTAGCCAAGAGCTTGCAGATGGTGAAATTCAACCTCTTAGCTTTCTCATGGCTAGGAGGAAATGGTCTTTTACTTGTCCACATCTGAGGGACCGAGGGCTGGCTATTGTGCTTAGACGGGGTTGATAAGGGTGTCCCCGGCAAACTGCCGGTCTGTGAGGAAGATGCAGGCGGACATGTTAGGTTGCCTTGATCCAAAGGTGGTGCTATCGATGTCGGACAGCGCTCAACACCAGCTGGTGTTACCACCTCCAAAGAAAATGATGACCTGCCAATCACGCTGGCTGTTGGGGGTAAAGAGGTGGCAGGTCTGCGCCCCAAAACAGGTGTGACTGCTGTCCCCCCAGTCACAGAGGATGAAGAGGCCACGGATGCACAAGATATGGCAGACGGTGGCTGGCCCGGCCGGCTAGGCCGCATTGTAGCACACTGAGCTTCCCACTGCAACTTATGCTTCATGTCCATGTGCCGGTTCATACATGAAGTACTCAAACTATGTATTTTTTGGCCTCTACTTAGCTTTTGCTGACAAATGTTACAATTAACACGAGTTGGGTCATCTTTATCGATCTGAAAAAATGCCCAGGCTATGCAAGGCTTAGCACCCATGCGACCTGAAGAGCCACCACGACTTGTGGTGAGAGGCAGAGTTGTGTTTGAGGATGCAGTTGTTGACGTGCTTCCAGTACTACGTCTCTGTCCAGGAAGGCGCAACCTGACCTCGTCGTCACTAGCATCTTCCTCCACCTCCTCTGCTGACCTCATCTCTTGGCTGACTGTGGGTTGACAGTAAGTGCGATCTCCAACCTCATCATCATCACCCTGTGCGTTATCACACCCGTCGTCCTCAGAGCCAACCTGTTCCTGCCCTGACAAAAAACTAAAGTTGTCGCTCCAATCAGGTATTTGAGTCTCATCATCGTCTTCCTCATTGTCTCCACCAACAGGAGTTACAGTTTGGGAATGAGGGTCTACATTATGGTCAGTACCTTCTGCGTCTGGTCCTGGATCCGACTCATAAAGATTCTGGGCATCAGTGCAGATCATTTCCTCGTCTGGATTCACAGAAGCGCTGGAGTCGACCTTGATTCCCAGGCTATAGTATGAGTAAACAGCTCTGCAGACTCAACCATCTGTTCTACCTCATACTCAGACGGGCAGCTGGAGATTTGGGAGCTGTGAGGAAGCAAGTGCGATTGGGGTAACACCTTTGAGGACTGGAGAATTTGTGATGTTGAAGTTGATGTGGAGGAGAGCCCACTTAAAGGAGCACTTGATATCCGTTGAAGCACCTGCTTTTTTTGTGCCTCATCTGGAATTTGTAGCGATTGGCGTGGCCGTAAGAAAGGGATCTTATCACATTGTCCGCTAAAAGAAGTAGACATTTTAGTTTGGCTGGAAGATGGTCTTTCTTCTGCAGATGTTACTGTTGCTTTAACACCTACCCCACGGACACAACCTTTTTTCCCCTTCCCAACACGCCTATTCCCCTTTCCACCAGCAGCAGGCCTTTTTCCACTCATTTTGGTGGTTAACTAATTCACAACTCTGGAGTTGTTTGCACAAAAAAACAATGGATGGTAACCGAGCAGAGCTGAGTGGCCAAACTGTGGTATTAGGCCAAAACTATTGGCTGGGTTAGATGCAGAAAAAAATTATATTCAATTTGCAACCTGATGGAGGTCAGTATAGATGGACTAATAGAGAAAGTCCCACACACTGCTAGAAGGCCAAATATTTTTTCAGAGCTAGATGCAGAAAAAAATTATATTCAGTTTGCAACCTGATGGAGGTCAGTATAGATGGACTAATAGAGAAAGTCCCACACACTGCTAGAAGGCCAAATATTTTTTCAGAGCTAGATGCAGAAAAAAATTATATTCAGTTTGCAACCTGATGGAGGTCAGTATAGATGGACTAATAGAGAAAGTCCCACACACAGCTAGAAGCCCAATATTTTTTTAGAGGTAGGTGCAGAAAAAAATATATTCAGTTTGCAACCTGATGGAGGTCAGTATAGATGGACTAATACAACAAGTCCCACACACAGCTAGAAGCCCAATATTTTTTCAGAGCTAGATGCAGAAAAAAATATATTCAGTTTGCAACCTGATGGAGGTCAGTATAGATGGATTAAGAGAACAAGTCCCACACACTGCTAGAAGCCCAAATATTTTTTCAGAGGTAGATGCTGATAAAAATTATTTTAAATTTGCAACCTGATGGAGGTCAGTATAGATGGACTAATAGAGAAAGTCCCACACACTGCTAGAAGGCCAAATATTTTTTCAGAGCTAGATGCAGAAAAAAATTATATTCTGTTTGCAACCTGATGGAGGTCAGTATAGATGGACTAATAGAACAAGTCCCACACACTGCTACAAGCCCAATATTTTTTCAGCGCTAGATGCAGAAAAAAATTATATTCAGTTTGCAACCTGATGGAGGTCTGTATAGATGGATTAATACAACAAGTCCCACACACAGCTAGAAGCCCAATATTTTTTCAGAGCTAGATGCAGAAAAAAATATATTCAGTTTGCAACCTGATGGAGGTCAGTATAGATGGACTAATACAACAAGTCCCACACACAGCTAGAAGCCCAATATTTTTTCAGAGCTAGATGCAGAAAAAAATTATATTCAATTTGCAACCTGATGGAGGTCAGTATAGATGGAGTAATAGAACAAGTCCCACACACAGCTAGAAGCCCAAATATTTTTTCAGAGGTAGATGCAGATAAAAATTATTTTTAATTTGCAACCTGATGGAGGTCAGTATAGATGGAGTAATAGAACAAGTCCCACACACTGCTAGAAGGCCAAATATTTTTTCAGAGGTAGATGCAGATAAAAATTATATTCAGTTTGCAACCTGATGGAGGTCTGTATAGATGGATTAATAGAACAAGTCCCACACACAGCTAGAAGCCCAAATATTTTTTCAGAGGTAGATGCAGATAAAAATAATTTTTAATTTGCAACCTGATGGAGGTCAGTATAGATGGACTAATAGAGAAAGTCCCACACTGCTAGAAGGCCAAATATTTTTTCAGAGGTAGATGCAGAAAAAAATTATATTCAGTTTGCAACCTGATGGAGGTCAGTATAGATGGACTAATAGAACAAGTCCCACACACAGCTAGAAGCCCAAATATTTTTTCAGAGGTAGATGCAGAAAAAAATTATATTCAGTTTGCAACCTGATGGAGGTCTGTATAGATGGATTAATAGAACAAGTCCCACACACAGCTAGAAGCCCAATATTTTTTCAGAGGTAGATGCAGAAAAAAAATATATTCAGTTTGCAACCTGATGGACGTCAGTATAGATGGACTAATAGAGAAAGTCCCACACACTGCTAGAAGGCCAAATATTTTTTCAGAGCTAGATGCAGACAAAAATTTATTTTTAATTTGCAGCGTGATGGAGCTCAGTATAGATGGACTAATAGAACAAGTCCCACACACTGCTAGAAGGCCAAATATTTTTTCAGAGCTGGATGCAGATAAAAATTATTTTTAATTTGCAACCTGATGGAGGTCAGTATAGATGGACTAATAGAGAAAGTCCCACACACTGCTAGAAGGCCAAATATTTTTTCAGAGCTAGATGCAGAAAAAAATTATATTCAGTTTGCAACCTGATGGAGGTCAGTATAGATGGACTAATAGAACAAGTCCCACACACAGCTAGAAGCCCAAATATTTTTTCAGAGGTAGATGCAGTAAAAATTATTTTTAATTTGCAACCTGATGGAGGTCAGTATAGATGGACTAATAGAACAAGTCCCACACACAGCTAGAAGCCCAAATATTTTTTCAGAGGTAGATGCAGAAAAAAATTATATTCAGTTTGCAACCTGATGGAGGTCTGTATAGATGGATTAATAGAACAAGTCCCACACACAGCTAGAAGCCCAATATTTTTTCAGAGGTAGATGCAGAAAAAAAATATATACAGTTTGCAACCTGATGGAGGTCAGTATAGATGGACTAATAGAGAAAGTCCCACACACTGCTAGAAGGCCAAATATTTTTTCAGAGCTAGATGCAGAAAAAAATTATATTCAGTTTGCAACCTGATGGAGGTCAGTATAGATGGACTAATAGAGAAAGTCCCACACACTGCTAGAAGGCCAAATATTTTTTCAGAGCTAGATGCAGAAAAAAATTATATTCAATTTGCAACCTGATGGAGGTCAGTATAGATGGACTAATAGAATGATGCTATGCCCAAAAGATTTTACTTCACTAGGTGCAGTAAAAAAATTGGTATTCTATACCCAGGTGGTGTATCTTGCAACACAGTTAGGCTACTCCACTGACTAACACACTCTGCAATAGGCCAAAAAGGATTAGCTTTGCTAGATTCAGCCAAATGCTGTGAAAAAAACTTGCACAGCACTGGCACAGACCTGCCTGGCAAAAAATGATAGGAACTGATGTAACCTAGTCCTGAAAAGGACTGCAATCACAACTATTCCCTACTCCCAAGCTATCTGTAGATTTGTGCGAAAATTGGCTTGAAATTAACAAGGTATAGCGCACACAGCAACAGCGGTGCCGTCTAACACGCAGCTGCAGCAGTGAGAAAATGGTGGCGACGGGGAAAATGGCTTGGTCTTATAGGGCAAGGACATGTGACATACACTGCCAATGACACATGCCCTTGCTTTTTAAATGGTACCTGGGTGTGGAGGAGAGTCTCATCTTCTCCACACTCGGGTACCATTCGCACATTAGAACGCGCCAATAACGCAAGTACAAATGCAGTCTTGCGGAATTGGCGCGTTCTAATGCAAGTCAATGGCGGCGAAAACGCCGCGTTTACGCAAAATTAATTGACATGCTGCGGATTTTTGAGCGCAGCATTTACGCTGCGGAAAAATTCGCATCATGGGCACAGCACATGCGGATTTCAAGTGGGGAACATTGCTGCCCTTCTACCATGCGTTTTTAATGCTTTTCCGCGGCGTTTACGCAGCTGCAAAAACGCAGCGGAAACGCATTAAAAACGCATCATTTGAACTCAGCCTTACAGTTATAAGGTATGTGCCCATGATGCAGATTTGAAGCAGAAATTTCATGAGCGTTTTTGTCTTTCCTTACCAAAAAAAAACCATATGCGGTTTTCACATGCATTTTTTTAAGTGTTTTTTAAGCGTTTTTGAGCATCAATGAATGATTTTTGGAGCTAAATAAAGTTGGTGGGACATTGCTTAAGCCATTGGATTACCAGAAGAACTTTGGTGAATATATTGGTTAATTTAAATGATTAAAGAATGGGTCTGCTGTATTTCAAATAAAGTGTTTACACTGCGTCTGTGTGTTTCTTTACTTTGTTTGGTCATGAAAAGGTCTGATTGACACCTTGACATCAACAAACAAAAGAGCTGGGTGTCAGCTAGTCCCATTCACCCAATCTTCAGTAGCATTTCTATTCACGTAATTTATGTGACTGCTCTGAGCTGTTTTTTTAGCCTGGGAATGTGCCACTAGGCAACCATTTTCCCTGGCCATAATTAACATATCACAACTGGTTCGATATCCCCTATGTCCCCCCTCCCCAATCAGCACTCAGCAGCGCTTTGGACACAACGTATTTATGCTGCATCTAAAACTTGGCGTTATGATTCCGCACTTTTGTTGTCGGTAAATGTGAATCCACTGGATATAATGACACTTCAATCGGTCAAAATCAACAGCGGAGACTAGCATGTCCACTACAGAAGTTGACATGCTGCGGGTGAGTTTGGGTACGTGGCCACGGTCAGGAGCAGCTGCAAGTTTGACACTGCGAGTTTATGCAGTGTCAAACCCGCAGCGTTCAGATGTTACAGCATAGCGGATGGAATCTATAGAAATCTCATGTCCGCTATGCGTGCATCTGAGGCTGCGAATCACCCACGGACAGTGACATGTGGTGCGTCTTTCAGGACCACAGCATGTCAAACTCTCTTGTGGAGTCCACAACAGAAATTTGACCACTAGAATGTACAGAATGCAGTAAATCCGCATGGTACAGTGGATTTACCTGGATTCAATAGAATGCAATGTTTTGGACGCAGCAAAAATTTGCGTCCAAAGCGCTGCTACGTCTAAATTATGGGCACAAAGCCTAAAATTAAAAGAAAAATTGTCGTGGGCTCCCGCATCATTTTTATAACCAGCAGAGGGAAAGCCCACTGCTGGGGGATGATATTATTAGCTCCGGAAGGGGCCATTAGCCAACAATGTTCCATGGCTATTAATATCAGCCCACAGCTGTTTGTTTAGCTTTTACTGGCTAGATTACAGGGGGACCCCAGAAAAAAATTGATATGGGGTCCCCCTATAAAATCGAGCCAGCAAAGGCTAAACTAGACATCTGCAGGCTGATATTAGTAGCTATGGAAGGGGCCATGAATACTAGCCCTCTCTGCGGCTTTTAATATCACCCCTCAGCAGTCCCAGAAATGGCGCATCCATAAGATGCGCCAAATCTGGCGCTTAGCCTCGCTCTTCCACACTGCCCTGTAGCGGTGGCAGGGGGTAATGGGGTTGGGGTTCACGTCAGTCTTGTATTGGCGGCTGACGTGAAACCCAGGTTAGTAATGAAGGGCGTCTAGAAGACACCCCCCTTACTAACTGTGTGGTAAAATGGTCGCCGCTTCTTCAATAAAAGACACGGCCAGAATAAAGTATTTTAATTAAATAAAACAAACACGGTTCTACAATTTTTTTTATTACACGCCTCCGCAAAGCCCTCGATCTCCTGAAAAAAACGTACAAAAACAAATAACAATATCCCTCACCTGTCCGACGTCAACGACGCAGTCCACGATCACGACTGTCCCATGATGATCCGGATCATTTCTACAGCTGTGACATCAGCCATCACTAATGTCACAGCTGTAGAATACAGCACTGTATACTTACAGAGGGCCACTGGAGATTGGGGGATGAGGGGGCCACGCATACCTGGATTGGGGGATGAGGGGTACCATGCATAGCAGGATTGGGGGATGGGGGTGCCATGCATCTGATGATTGGGTATAAGGGGTGTCATGCATACCAGGATTGGGGGAAGAGGGTTGCCATGCATACCAGGATAGAGGGGTGAGGAGTACCATGCATACCAGGATTGGGGGATGAGGCATGCCATGCATACCAGGATAGGGATAAGACGTTCAATGCATACCAGGATAGGGATGAGGGCAGCACATTACAGGATTGGGAAACAGGATTGGCAAGCACAAATACCAGGATGGGGTCAGCACAAATACCAGGATGGGGTCAGCACAAATACCAGGATGGGGGCAGGACAAATACCAGGATGGGGGCAGCACAAATACCGGGATGGGGGCAGCAAATACCAGCATGGGAGACCATATACCAATAAAAATGCTCACCACCCGGGCGAAGAACGGGCTGAATAGTTTGTATATATATATATATATATATATATATATATGTATATATATATATATATATACAGGGTGGGCAATTTATATGGATACATCTAGATTAAATGGAAATGATTGGTGATATAAATTTTCTGTTTGTGGCACATTTGTATTTGGGAGGGGGAAAGCTTTTCCAGATGGGTGGTGACCATGGTGGCCATTTTGAAGTCGGCCATTTTGGATCCAACTTTATTTTTTTCAATGGGAAGAGGGTCATTTGACACATCAAACTTATTGAGAATTTCATAAGAAAAACAATGGTGTGCTTGGTTATAACGTAACTTTATTTTTCATGAGTTTTTTACAAGTTTATGACCACTTATAAAATGTGTTCAAAGTGCTGCCCATTGTGTTGGATTGTCAATGCAACCCTCTTCTCCCACTCTTGACACACTGATAGCAACACCGCAGAAGAAATGCTAGCACAGGCTTCCAGTATCCGTTGTTTCAGATGCTGCACATCTTGTATCTTGATGGTATGGTGTGGTATATGGGGAACAAAGATAGTGGAGCCATTCTTCATCAATGGAAACCTCAATGCCACTGGATATCTGAAATTGCTACATGATGATGTGTTTCCCTCTTTATGCACTGAAGATGTCACGTTCCCTGAGTTTTTCCAACAAGATGGTCACCACCACATTATGGGTGTCAGGGCCGAGCATTCCTACATGAACAGTTTCCTGGAAAGTGGATAGGTCGTCGTGGGCCAGTTGAATGACCACCAAGGCCTCCCGATCTGACCCCCTTAGACTTTTATCTTTGGGGTCATCTGAAGGCAATTGTCTATGCTGTGAAGATATGAGATGTGCAGCATCTGAAACAACGGATACTGGAAGACTGTGCTAGCATTTCTTCTGCGGTGTTGCTATCAGTGTGTCAAGAGCGGGAGAAGTGGGTTGCATTGGCAATCCAACACAATGGGCAGAACTTTGAACACATTTTATAAGTGTTTATAAACTTGTAAAAAACTCATGAAAGAATAAAGTTACGTTAAAACCAAGCACACCATTGTTTTTCTTATGAAATTCTCAATAAGTTTGATGTGTCACATGACCTTCTTCCCATTGAAAAAAACAAAGTTGGATACAAAATGGCCGACTTCAAAATGGCCGCCATGGTCACCACCCATCTGGAAAAGTTTCTCCCCCCATATACTAATGTGCCACAAACAGGAAGTTGATATCACCAACCATTCCCATTTGATTTACAGTAGGTGAATCCATATAAATGGCCCACCCTGTATATACACACATTGCATCAGTTACATTTCATTTTATCTGTACTGCATTTGGCATCACCTGGAGACATTTTTTTTAATGTATGAAACATATTGATATTAAACCATTAAATATGAAATCTCATACTTAAAAATAAATGCACCTGTTGTGCAGGGCACACGTTACTCTCTGGTGCTTTTATTTTTTTTCCCCTCAAGGAAAAAGAAAGACAAATTAAATCCATAATATGGAAGGTTGAGGAGCAATTCAGGTGTGGAAGATACGATGCATGTCCTTGGTAGAATTTCTCTCAATATATATTTTTTTTTTACAGAAAATAAATCTTACCCTGTTTACTATGTTCTGATTTTCATATTTCTATAAGATGATTTATAACTTAAGACTGATGTTTGTCAGATTTTTTTTTGGTTAGTTTCTATTCTATTCTTTCTATTATTTAAGTTTTAGACTTAATAAGATTTAATTCTTGAGCCTAAAAATTACTGTACGTTATTTTACAATTAGTTGATTGATTTCTGGAGGATCAAGTTCGAGTTGAATTGTCTCCAATTCTCAGTTTCAAGCAAATTCAAAAACTTTAAGATTCAATTCTCAAAAAGAAAATTAAAATTACCTGGCCCCATTTCCCACACTGCTGAAAGATCTGAGCACGAACTACTGGATTTTGGAATTGCCATGTAGCATAATGCCCTAAAGCTATGACATCTAGCAAATCATCATATCTCCTACAGAGGTGGTCAGTACCGGGGCCATCACAGATCAGCAATTCTCAGTGGAGCACAGTTCATACGATAAAGTCATCTTCAGAGTCACTGGGTAAGTCACTCCGTCCTGTAGAGTGTAAGCCCCTATGGTCAGCGAGGTCCTTTCTCTCCTGTAGAGTATAAGCTCTCATGGTCAGTAGGGTCCTTGCCGCTCTCCTGTTGAGTGTAAGCCCCTATGGTCAGCGGGATCCTCTCTCTTCTGTAGAGTGTAAGCTCTTATGGTCAGTGGGGTCCTCTCTCTCTCCTGTAGAGTGTAAGCTCTTATGGTCAGTGGGGTCCTCTCTCTCTCCTGTAGAGTATAAGCTCTTATGGTCAGTGGGGTCCTCTCTCTCTCTCCTGTAGAGTATAAGCCCCTATGGTCAGCGGGAATCCTCTCTCTTCTGTAGAGTGTAAGATCTTATGGTCAGTAGGGTCCTCGCTCTCCTGTAGAGTGTAAGCTCTTATGGTCAGTGGGGTCCTCTCTCTCTCCTGTAGAGTATAAGCTCTTATGGTCAGTGGGGTCCTCTCTCTCCTGTAGAGTGTAAGCCCCTATGGTCAGCGGGAATCCTCTCTCTTCTGTAGAGTGTAAGATCTTATGGTCAGTAGGGTCCTCGCTCTCCTGTAGAGTGTAAGCCCCTATGGTCAGCGAAGTCCTGATTTTGTTTCTGGTGTCCTTCGACAGCTCTTTGGTCTTCACCATAGTGGAGTTTGGAGTGTGACTGTTTGCGGTTGCGGACAGGTATCTTTTATACTGATAACAAGTTCAGACAGGAGCCAGTACTACAGGTAATGAGTGGAGGACAGAGGAGCCAGTACTACAGGTAATGAGTGGAGGACAGAGGAGCCAGTACTACAGGTAATGAGTGGAGGACAGAGGAGCCAGTACCACAGGTAATGAGTGGAGGACAGAGGAGCCTCTTAAAGAAGAAGTTACAGGTCTGTGAGAGACAGAAATCTTGCTTGTTTGTAATTGACCAAATACTTATTTTCCACCAAAATTTGAAAAAAATTCTTTCCAAATCAGAGAATGTGATTTTCAGGATTTGTTTTCTCATTTTGTCTCTCATAGTTGAGGTCGATCTATGATGTCAATTACAGGCCTCTCTCATCTTTTTAAGTGGGAGAACTTGCACAATTGGTGGCTGACTAAATACTTTTTTAGTTTTATTTTCCTGGTACCTTTTTGTTTTTGCTCTTACACCACTAATACTGTGTTCACTTGGAACGATATCTAGTGATAACTCCTGGGGAATGTTACTAGGTGAGATGTTCACAGCATTGTCATTTCTCCTTCGCGAGAGTTGCATTTTTCCTAATGCATGTGAATACAGATGTAACTATCCCTATAACCATGCAATCCATACAGTGTTCACCTGATATTTGAGTTTTTGATCATTTGTGCAACGTGGTTACACGCATGCCTTCCATCAGAGATGTAGATAGGTGTTCCTTCACCAAGGTAATAAATCCAGTTTGGTGCACCCCAATCCAGATATTAAGAATAAAGCCTGAAAAAGTGGGGGTCTTATTCTGACCATGACATGTTCGAATCTGTTTACCAATCACTTAATCTTACAGAAGGAATGCTGTTTCACCCGCAAAACTACATGGCTGATTGTAATGTCCAAGCCATTTTGCTAGTACCAAAGATGTTCTCCTGCACAAAAGCAACCAGGTAGTGGTAGATATCAGCCTTTTGAAGACCATGTATGTGAATACTGACCAGATAAATCCAGAGACTCACCAGAGATGTCTCTCTGGTCACACTTGTTCACTTTCCATTTTTCTTCTTTTTTTGACCCAGATAGTCATGACAACTTTTTCCATCCATGACTCGTCTCTGTAGACTGTAACACACGGACATCTTTGATTTGACAGCCTTCTCACTTTTCAATCTCTATATCAAACATACTATCCTATGCCTATGTCCTACGTTAGCCCACATAATAGTGGTAACCACAATAGTAAATGTACTGCTGTAGAGTGACAGAGAAGATGCCACCATTACTCCAGGCCCTCAGTAGATGAGCAATTTTCAACCATGACAATGAACTTATGCTGAATTTTTGAAGTAGAACAGGGTGACAGTGACTCTTTGGCCAAGTGTCTCCTGATCTGACCCCAGCAGAGCACCCATGGGAAGTTCTGAAGAGACAAGCTGTCATCACTCTCCAACCAGCATCCAGGCTCTAAAAGTGCTTGTTCTGAAGAATGGAAAAGAGAGATGTAGCAACTTGTTCATTCCACGTCTAGAAGACTTGGTGCTTTCCTTTCAAATCATGGAGATTATATACAATACTAAATAACCTCAATAGCAGTTTTTTGTTTGGGATGTACTCATTTATGCATTAACTAATTTGAATATAACTGAACATTTATTATATTATCCACTTTACTGTCATGGTATGGGTTAAAATAATGTTCTATGAAACTCAGTCTTGTCAAAATACAGGAAATTGTTCTTGTGTCCAGTAAGATATTGATTAAAATCTTACTTTTCAAAGGGGTGTGCTCATTTATGCTGAGCACTATATATATACATATAGGGGGGGGGGATAAGTATTGAACGCATCACCAATTTTCTGAGTAAATATATTTCTAAATGTGCTACTGACATGCAATTCTCCCCAGATATCGGTAACAACCCATCCAATCCACACAGACGAAGAAATAAAAGACAGATGCATATAGACAGTGAGCTGTCTCAAGACCTTTGCAACCTTATTGTTGCAAAACGTACTGATGGCATTGACAGAAGAATTTCTAAACTACTGAAGGTTCCAGTGAGCACTGTTGGGGCGATAATCCGCAAGTGTAAAGAACATAATTTCACCATAAACTGGCCACAACCAGGTGCTCCCCACAAGATTACAGATAGAGGAGTGAAAATAATTATTAGAAGAGCCAAGAACCACTTTTGGAGAGCTAAAGAAAGACCTGGAATCTGTAGACACAATTGTTTCAAAGAGAACTTTGTGCTCCTTGTTTCACATAATTATATTGGTTTCAGCATACTGAATTGTCAGTGTATTTTAGTGGAGTATTTCAGGATTGGGGGGCCCCACTTGCAATTTAACCCAGGACCAAAATTTGCCTAAACCGGCTCTGCTAACAGGTTGCTGTGTATGCACAGACAGGAGATTTTAATCTAAATTTTCATTCCTCTTATTTTGACTCAAATTAGGTAGTAAGAAGAAATATCCATTCTGAGTACTGAATCCTCTTGTCTGCATTTATTACAAGGCTGTGAATTGTGGAATACATCATGGCGCACTCAAATCAGACTCTTGTTAAGGAATTCATCCTGATTGGATTTTCCTAGGACTTGCAGGCTTGCATTTTACTTTTTGTCACATTTTATATAATTTATGTACTAACCATCTTGGGGAACAGTTTCCTGATCGTCACCGTCATTGTCACCCCTAAGTTGCACACTCCGATGTATTACTTCCTCTGTAACTTGTCATTTTTGGACATGTGCTACTCCTCAAATTCTGTTCCAAAAATGTTAATCGATATGTTTTCAAAAAGTAGAAGAATTTCAATCTTCTTCTGCCTGACACAAATGAATCTTGGTGTATTTCTAGCAGGAACTGAATGTTTATTATTAGCAGTGATGGCCTATGACCGGTACATCGCCATATGCCTCCCCTTACGGTACACCACCATTATGAGCTGGAGGGTATGTAGGAACATCACCGTCATTATGTGGGCAGGAAGTTTTCTTGTATCGACTGTTCCCACTATGGTAAGACCTCTTGTATTCTGCAAAGAGAATATATTGAACCATTTTGTTTGTGAGCTTTTGGTTCTTCTAGAGGTGGCGTGTGGAGACCTCTCCTTTTATAAGATAGCTATAGTTGTTATTAGTTTTTTTACACTTGTTTCATCACCCGTTTTTATTGTTGTCTCTTACATTTATATCATTATTTCAATATTAAAAAATCGGTCAGCGGGAGGTAGATCTAAAGCCTTCTCCACCTGCGCTTCCCACCTCACTGTGGTCTCGTTGTATTACCTTACAATTATTGTCGTGTACATGGGACAGGCGGGAGGTTACTCATCTTATCTGAAATATCTTTGTCTTATTTATGGAGTTATAACTCCTGCGCTTAACCCTTTGATCTACAGTCTGAGGAATAATGAAGTAAAAGCAGCCTTTAGAAAAAATCTTATCCTACTATCAAACTTTCCCAAACCCAAAGTTCCAAAATAAGTCAAAGAAAAAGTCTATATGAACAGCTTAGCCTCGTTGACATATCATTTTTACTTGGAAACACAAATCCTCAAACAACTGGACATCTCTTTTCTTTGAGAGACACTAAAAATAACTTCTTCAATAGTGTTGAGCCACCCCCGTAGTGTTCGAGTTCGGTTCGGTTCGTCGAACACCCGTGTGTTCGCCGAACTGTTCGTCGAACACCTTCGAACACCGTTAAAACCAATGGCAGGCAAACAAAAACACATAGAAACACATAGAAAACACCTTCAAAGGTGTCCAAAAGCTGACAAACTGCTCAGAAGACACAACTAACACATGGAAAAGTGACAAGTACATATAGTCATGCGAAAAGAAAAGAGGTGGAGGAGTAAAAGGAGGGGGAGACACAGATATAGGCATGTCATGCCCTTCTAAAATCCAAAAAGTGAGAAGCCGACACGTTCAGTCCGCTCCTGCCCGTGCCACCTCCGTGTCGCCGGGTCTGTGCCAGAGCCGCGGTCAACCCTGACGGCCAGCCCCCCTCTCCCAATACTGGTGCCTGTCCGCTGGTGGGTCGAGCGAGCCCCCCTGTGGTGGAGGCAGCTCTAAGCTTTTTAATTTAAATTGTCTCTCTAATTTGAATGAATACACTTTAAATCCATTTACAAGGATCTATTGAAGGGCAAGTCTCATGCCAGCAGCCGCGTAATTCCAGCTCCAGTAGCGTCCACTAAAGCTGCTGCAGTTAAAAAGCTTTTATAAGGATCGAGCTCGGCTGTCCACCGCAAGGCATCCTACTGCCAGTCCCAGCCCCTATGCCTAGGGGTGCCTCCTGATGCTCTTCACTGAGTATCCCGTGGTCCCGAAGCATTTCCTTTGAAAAAATTAAGTGTCAAAACTACAGGTGGAGTAGCTTGCTTAACAGCCGGGATAATCCGCTGACTAGCAGACACTGCTACTAGGCACAAAGTATTTCCTGGGCTAGATGCAGTTAAAAATTTGTAATTAGATACTCTCGTTGGATGCTGAGAAAGCATTCCATAGAGTCTCCTGGCACGCCATATATGATTCTCTTAAAAAGCTTGGGGTAGGGGTCTAGGGGACCCTTTTATAGCCAAAATCACGGCCCTGTATCGCAATACGTCACCTAGGCTGTAGATAAATGGAACTGTATTACCCTGAGGGCTCGGTTGCTACAGAGGTATTGCACCTCACCCAGAGGTGTGATATCTCACTCTCAGGTAAGGATGGAGTGTGGATCAGGACCCGACAACGGCATGCATTACACCACATTGCCGTGGGGCAGGGCGACCAATATGCCCCTGAGATGGGCACGACAGTCCCTGTCCCTGGCTGGAGTGGGGGGAGGGAACACTGAGGAAGGGGAACCCTGTAGTCCAGGAGCAGGGAGGAAGCAGTTCCTGGGTGCATTGAGAAGGGAGTATAAAAGGTGGGCACCATCTTAGTTCAGTGCAGAGAAGTCTGAGCAGAAGTGGCAGGGAGCAGGGGCTCTGCATGAGCTCTGCTCCGGAGGCGGGCCTAGTAACAGAGGCCCAGGCCTGGAAGAGGGAGAAGGAAGGAAGAGGAGCGGAGAAGGCTCCAGGAACGAGGAATGAAGGGATCCCAGGGGTGCGGACGGGCGAGTCGCCACCGCACGCCCGAATCCACCTGCGTGGAGGGGTCAGGCCAAAGGGGGAGACCGGTCCCCGAAACTAGTGGAGGCAGGAAACGACCCTCAGCTAGAAACCGGAGGCTGTGACATTTTATGTGGCGCAGCCCCTCGCTACACCCGCTAGGAAGGCACCACATAGGGTCAGGGAAACTGGCGCCAAGTTTACCAAGAGGAGGCCCGATGCAGCCGGACAGAAGGGTTGGTAAGAAAGGCCAGACAAAGGACACACAAAGGGGGTCCTGTGAAGCGCTCCAAAGTTATCTGGGAGTTGTCTGAGCCCCTCACCTGGTGAGCACAGTACGACGTAGGCAGCCGTTACCTGCAGACGTGGTCTGGATAATAAGAACTGTGAGTAAAGGCCCTGGACTGCATCACTGACTCCGTGTCATTACTGCTGCTGCCCTGCACCATCACCCCCATCCTCTGCATACACTGCCCTGAGGCTATACTCCTCCCGTGGGGAGTTATGCTACGCTCTGCTGCACCCACAACACCAGCCTCAGCGGTCTGCCCTGGAGCGGCGGTTCACTCTGACCGCAATCCACGGGTGGCGTAGTCGGACATTTAAGCATCAAAACCACATAAATAGTTCCGCCACTGGTTTGACCGCCCTGAGCCACGGAACCGGGTCGCCGCCACGGAGACTACAACCACCAGCATCCACCAAAAAGGGTCCGGCTCCGGGTGTCCCAAGGCCCAGGGGGCGCATCAGAACATTTTCATCACCTTTCACAATCACCAATGGGACAAGGCAGGGATGTTCTCTGTCCCCTCTCTTATACATCCTAGTGACGGAGCACCTGCTCTCATCAATTCGCCATAACCCCAATATTAGGTGGATTGAGGTGGGAGGCACCGAGTACAAGTGCTCTCTATTTGCTGATGATGTCCTAGTATATATCACTCAATCACATATATCCATCCCTGCTGTTATGGCTGAAATAGATCACTTTGTTACATGGTCAAATTTTAAAATCAATGCAGCGAAGTCTGAGGCCCTCGATGTCTCCCTCCCCAAATCCATATAGGATTCCATCCAGTCCAACTTTCCCTTTGCCTGGCCCTCACAGGGTATCAAATACTTAGGAATTCCTATTCATAGAGACCTCTCCCATCTATGTTATCTTAATTTTGGGCCTTTTATTGAACAACTCCATACAGACCACGGTTGGCAAGTTAGAACTGTAAGATTCACTACATGAACCACTGGTGTTTTGTGGAAAAGCACATGTACACTGTGTTCCAAATTATTATGCAAAAAGTGTTTAGGAGTGATAAGGGAAGAATTTGTTTGTTTGTCAGTTAAACTCATTGATGGTGATGTGTGTCAGGGCTCTTTATATCACTGTAAGCAATTGCAGACACCTGTGCTAATTAGTTTGGCAGGTGTGTCCAATGAAAGGCAAGACTACTTAAGAAGGCTGTCTCACATTATTAAGCAGCCTACATTTTCTGCCAAAATGGGAAAGAAAAAGGATGTGTCGGCTGCTGAGAAGCAACAAATTGTGGAGTGTTTAGGTCAAGGCATGACTACAATCAACATTGTGCGATGATCAGGATGAAGTGTCTTGGCAATCAAGAAGTATGTAGCTGATTCACAGTACACACGTGTGCGTGCTGATAAGGGCAAATTGAGGACTCTTTCCTACAAGCAATTACGTCAGGTTAAAAGAGCAGCGGCAAAAAAGCCTTGTCATAGCAGCAGACAAGTTTTTGAAGCTGCTGGTGCCTCCAACGTCCCCCGAACAACAAGATGCAGGGTCCTTCAGAGGTTTGCAGCTGTGCATACGCCATCCTGTCGACCTCCTCTATCCACTTCACACAAGCAGAAACGTCTCCAGTGGGCCAAACATTACATGAAGACTGATTTCAAAACTGTTTTGTTCACGGATGAGTGCCGTGCAGCGCTCGATGGTCCAGATGGATGGAGTGGAGGATGGCTGGTTGATGGACACCCCACGCAAACACGGCTACAGCGCCAACAAGGAGGAGGTGGAGTAATGTTTTGGGCTGGAATCATGGGGAGAGAGATTGTCGGCCCCTTTAGGATCCCTGAAGGCGCTAAAGATGAACTCCATAATGTATGTGGATTTTCTCAAACAGCACTTCCTGCCATGGTTCAAGAAGAAGAACCGTGTATTTCACAGCAAGATCATTTTTTTGCATGATAATGCACCATCTCATGCTGCACATAAAACATCTGCATCTCTGGCTGATATGGGCATAAAAGGGGACAAACTTATGGTGTGACCCCCATGCTCCCCTGACCTCTACCCCATTCAGAACCTCTGGAGCATCATCAAAAGGAGTGTCTATGATGGCGGGAGGCAGTTCACATCTAAGCAACAGCTCTGGGAGGGTATTCTGTCCTCATGCAAAACAATTGAAGCAGAAACCATCCAAAACCTGACAAATTCAATGGACGAGAGAGTTCAGAAGCTCCTTTCGAACAAGGGGTCCTATGTGAAAATGTAACATCACCTAGAATAAAGTTTTGAGTTGAAAACTGTTTGATTTCAGTTTCTAATAACCTGCTAATGCTTATAATTTCAAAAATGACCATTTTTTTGGTCTTTATTAAAATGAAAAGGTTGATCGAAAAGTTTGGCGGATCTAAGAGTGTGGCAACCCAGTAGTCATGATTACTTCGAATTCTGACAATATGAGGGTCATGTTGCAGGTAGTGCAGCAAGAAGGCACTTATGTGTCTTTTGCATCTCGGAGCCCCAAAATTATTTTCCGGGCTAGATGCAGCTAAAAATTATTATTAATTTTAAATCTGGTGGAGCTTAGTATAGATGGCCTAATAGGATCAGTGCTGCACACTGCTACAAAGCCCAAATTATTTTCCAGCCAAGATACAGATAAACATGATTAGTAATTTTAAACCTGGTGGAGCTTATTATAGATGGCCTAATAGAATCAGTGCTGCACTCTGCTACAAAGCCCAAATTATTTTCCAGCCAAGATACAGATAAACATGATTAGTAATTTGAAAGCTTAAAACGGTTGGTAGGGTGATTTTAACCAATCATCAAGCTTTTACTCTCCCCAGGATGACACAGGGGTAGAAAAGTCGTTTCGGAACCATGATTTGTTCATCTTTATGAACGTGAGTCTGTCTACATTATCAGTGGAGAGCCGCGTGCGCTTATCTGTCAGCACACCACCAGCAGCGCTGAACACACGTTCAGACAGAACGCTGGCTGCGGGGCATGACAAGATCTCCAAGGCGAAGTGGCTAGCTCCGGCCATTTATCCAGATTGGAAGCCCAAAAAGAGCAAGGGTCCAGTGGCACAGTCATGGCTTCAATGCTTACTTGGAGATACTCCTGTACCATCGTCTCTAGGCGTTGACTATGTGTCAGACTTCTTGTCTCCTGTGGCCTTGCAAAGGATGGGCTAAAAAAGTGGTGAAATGATTGCGCAAAATTGATGTTACCAGCAGATACTGTGGTTTTGTTATGGTTTGAGTGTTGAACACTTGACGGTCCCACGGTTGGCAAGTTGGAACTGTGAGATTCACTACGTGCACCACTGGTGTTTTGTGGAAAAGCACATGTAAGATTCTGCAACAGTCTCTGCTGATATTCCTGCATGCGTGCATCCCTTTCTATGGCAGGAATAATTTCTGCAAATTTACTTTTGTACCGGGGATCTAACAGTGTGGCAACCCAGTAGTCAGGATTATTTCTAATTCTCCCAATTCGAGGGTCATGTTGCAGGTAGTGCAGCAAGAAGGCACTCATGTGTGTTGCGCATCCAGGAGCACCAAGTCCCTGTTGTGTTGGTGGCGAGGTAACAATCATGCTTCCTTCCTCTGTCCTCTCCCCCCAACCTCGCACAACAGAAATGTGATCAAGGTCTCCCTCATCTGATGAGTCTTCCATCAGTTCGTCCTCCACTTCTTCCTGGGCTCCTGCACCTTCCTCACTAGTTTGGCTGCTACCATGCGCCCTGGTAAAACCATCTCCCCCACCCTCACAGGCCTGCCGCCTTGGTGCTGCCGACCGTCTGGACCTTGCAGATGTTAGCCCTTCCGCATACAACTCCTCCTCCTCTACTTCCTCCACCTCCTCTTGTGCCACCACCTGACTCCGAATTCTGTTTAACATGTGCTCCAGCATGTAAATCACCGGAATAGTCATGCTGATAATGGCATCGTCAGCACTAAACATCTTCGTCGCCATTTCAAAACTGTGCAGAAGGGTGCATAGGTCCCTGATCTGAGACCACTCCTCCAGCGTGATTTGCCCCACGTCTGGATCTCGTTGGCCCAGGCTATACGTCAGAACGTATTGCACCAGGGCTTGTCGGTGCTGCCACAGTCGCTGCAACATGTGCAGAGTTGAATTCCACCGGATAGGCACATCGCATTTTAGCCGGTGAAGTGGCAGGCCCAACGACTTCTGTAGAGATGTAAGTCGCTGAGCTGCGGGATGCGAACGGCGGAAGTGAGCACACAGCGACCGTGCCCTCTGCAGAAGGCCATCTAGTCTGGGATAGTGGGCTAAAAATTGCTGGACAACCAGGTTCAACACGTGAGCCATACAAGGCACGTGTGTGACATTGCCCCGGCGAAGGGCCGCACCCAGGTTTGCAGCATTGTCGCACACGGCCTTCCCTGGTTTCAGGTCCAGTGGAGACAACCATTCATGAAATTGGTTCTCCAGAGCTGACCACAACTCTTCAGCTGTGTGACTCACATTTCCCAGACATTTCAAAGTAAAAACCGCCTGATGACATTGAGCCCTACTGCCAGCATAGTAAGGAGGTGTGCAGCATCCCTTCTGCGCAGTTAGAAAGCTTGTGGCATGACCAGACAGGCTTTGGGTGCATGTGGAAGACCGAGAGGAGGTTGAGGAGGCAGAAGCAGTGGAGGAACTTTGACATAAAGAGGATTGACGCACAACTCGTGGGGACGGCAAGACTTGGACAGCAGCCCCTTGTCCTGCTGTCACCATAGTTACCCAGTACCCAGTCAGCGACATGTAACGCCCCTGTCCATGCCTACTCGTCCAAGTGTCTGTGGTGAAATGCACCCTGTCACACACAGAGTTTCTCAAAGAAGCGGTGATGTTGTGTGCGACATGCTGGTGGAGCGCAGGCACACCTTTCTTTGAGAAGTAGTGCCGACTGGGCATCTGGTACTGGGGCACTGCGACGGACATAAGGTCTCGAAAATCCTCTGTGTCCACCAGGCGGAAAGTCAGCATTTCTGTAGCCAAGAGCTTGCAGATGGTGAAATTCAACCTCTTAGCTTTCTCATGGCTAGGAGGAAATGGTCTTTTACTTGTCCACATCTGAGGGACCGAGGGCTGGCTATTGTGCTTAGACGGGGTTGATAAGGGTGTCCCCGGCAAACTGCCGGTCTGTGAGGAAGATGCAGGCGGACATGTTAGGTTGCCTTGATCCAAAGGTGGTGCTATCGATGTCGGACAGCGCTCAACACCAGCTGGTGTTACCACCTCCAAAGAAAATGATGACCTGCCAATCACGCTGGCTGTTGCGGGTAAAGAGGTGGCAGGTCTGCGCCCCAAAACAGGTGTGACTGCTGTCCCCCCAGTCACAGAGGATGAAGAGGCCACGGATGCACAAGATATGGCAGACGGTGGCTGGCCCGGCCGGCTAGGCCGCATTGTAGCACACTGAGCTTCCCACTGCAACTTATGCTTCATGTCCATGTGCCGGTTCATACATGAAGTACTCAAACTATGTATTTTTTGGCCTCTACTTAGCTTTTGCTGACAAATGTTACAATTAACACGAGTTGGGTCATCTTTATCGATCTGAAAAAATGCCCAGGCTATGCAAGGCTTAGCACCCATGCGACCTGAAGAGCCACCACGACTTGTGGTGAGAGGCAGAGTTGTGTTTGAGGATGCAGTTGTTGACGTGCTTCCAGTACTACGTCTCTGTCCAGGAAGGCGCAACCTGACCTCGTCGTCACTAGCATCTTCCTCCACCTCCTCTGCTGACCTCATCTCTTGGCTGACTGTGGGTTGACAGTAAGTGCGATCTCCAACCTCATCATCATCACCCTGTGCGTTATCACACCCGTCGTCCTCAGAGCCAACCTGTTCCTGCCCTGACAAAAAACTAAAGTTGTCGCTCCAATCAGGTATTTGAGTCTCATCATCGTCTTCCTCATTGTCTCCACCAACAGGAGTTACAGTTTGGGAATGAGGGTCTACATTATGGTCAGTACCTTCTGCGTCTGGTCCTGGATCCGACTCATAAAGATTCTGGGCATCAGTGCAGATCATTTCCTCGTCTGGATTCACAGAAGCGCTGGAGTCGACCTCTGATTCCCAGGCTATAGTATGAGTAAACAGCTCTGCAGACTCAACCATCTGTTCTACCTCATACTCAGACGGGCAGCTGGAGATTTGGGAGCTGTGAGGAAGCAAGTGCGATTGGGGTAACACCTTTGAGGACTGGAGTATTTGTGATGTTGAAGTTGATGTGGAGGAGAGCCCACTTAAAGGAGCACTTGATATCCGTTGAAGCACCTGCTTTTTTTGTGCCTCATCTGGAATTTGTAGCGATTGGCGTGGCCGTAAGAAAGGGATCTTATCACATTGTCCGCTAAAAGAAGTAGACATTTTAGTTTGGCTGGAAGATGGTCTTTCTTCTGCAGATGTTACTGTTGCTTTAACACCTACCCCACGGACACAACCTTTTTTCCCCTTCCCAACACGCCTATTCCCCTTTCCACCAGCAGCAGGCCTTTTTCCACTCATTTTGGTGGTTAACTAATTCACAACTCTGGAGTTGTTTGCACAAAAAAACAATGGATGGGAACCGAGCAGAGCTGAGTGGCCAAACTGTGGTATTAGGCCAAAACTATTGGCTGGGTTAGATGCAGAAAAAAATTATATTCAATTTGCAACCTGATGGAGGTCAGTATAGATGGACTAATAGAGAAAGTCCCACACACTGCTAGAAGGCCAAATATTTTTTCAGAGCTAGATGCAGAAAAAAATTATATTCAGTTTGCAACCTGATGGAGGTCAGTATAGATGGACTAATAGAGAAAGTCCCACACACTGCTAGAAGGCCAAATATTTTTTCAGAGCTAGATGCAGAAAAAAATTATATTCAGTTTGCAACCTGATGGAGGTCAGTATAGATGGACTAATAGAGAAAGTCCCACACACAGCTAGAAGCCCAATATTTTTTTAGAGGTAGATGCAGAAAAAAATATATTCAGTTTGCAACCTGATGGAGGTCAGTATAGATGGAGTAATAGAACAAGTCCCACACACAGCTAGAAGCCCAATATTTTTTCAGAGCTAGATGCAGAAAAAAATATATTCAGTTTGCAACCTGATGGAGGTCAGTATAGATGGATTAAGAGAACAAGTCCCACACACTGCTAGAAGCCCAAATATTTTTTCAGAGGTAGATGCAGATAAAAATTATTTTAAATTTGCAACCTGATGGAGGTCAGTATAGATGGACTAATAGAGAAAGTCCCACACACTGCTAGAAGGCCAAATATTTTTTCAGAGCTAGATGCAGAAAAAAATTATATTCTGTTTGCAACCTGATGGAGGTCAGTATAGATGGACTAATAGAACAAGTCCCACACACTGCTACAAGCCCAATATTTTTTCAGAGCTAGATGCAGAAAAAAATTATATTCAGTTTGCAACCTGATGGAGGTCTGTATAGATGGATTAATACAACAAGTCCCACACACAGCTAGAAGCCCAATATTTTTTCAGAGCTAGATGCAGAAAAAAATATATTCAGTTTGCAACCTGATGGAGGTCAGTATAGATGGACTAATACAACAAGTCCCACACACAGCTAGAAGCCCAATATTTTTTCAGAGCTAGATGCAGAAAAAAATTATATTCAATTTGCAACCTGATGGAGGTCAGTATAGATGGAGTAATAGAACAAGTCCCACACACAGCTAGAAGCCCAAATATTTTTTCAGAGGTAGATGCAGATAAAAATTATTTTTAATTTGCAACCTGATGGAGGTCAGTATAGACGGATTAATAGAGAAAGTCCCACACACTGCTAGAAGGCCAAATATTTTTTCAGAGGTAGATGCAGATAAAAATTATATTCAGTTTGCAACCTGATGGAGGTCTGTATAGATGGATTAATAGAACAAGTCCCACACACAGCTAGAAGCCCAAATATTTTTTCAGAGGTAGATGCAGATAAAAATAATTTTTAATTTGCAACCTGATGGAGGTCAGTATAGATGGACTAATAGAGAAAGTCCCACACTGCTAGAAGGCCAAATATTTTTTCAGAGGTAGATGCAGAAAAAAATTATATTCAGTTTGCAACCTGATGGAGGTCAGTATAGATGGACTAATAGAACAAGTCCCACACACAGCTAGAAGCCCAAATATTTTTTCAGAGGTAGATGCAGAAAAAAATTATATTCAGTTTGCAACCTGATGGAGGTCTGTATAGATGGATTAATAGAACAAGTCCCACACACAGCTAGAAGCCCAATATTTTTTCAGAGGTAGATGCAGAAAAAAAATATATTCAGTTTGCAACCTGATGGACGTCAGTATAGATGGACTAATAGAGAAAGTCCCACACACTGCTAGAAGGCCAAATATTTTTTCAGAGCTAGATGCAGACAAAAATTTATTTTTAATTTGCAGCGTGATGGAGCTCAGTATAGATGGACTAATAGAACAAGTCCCACACACTGCTAGAAGGCCAAATATTTTTTCAGAGCTGGATGCAGATAAAAATTATTTTTAATTTGCAACCTGATGGAGGTCAGTATAGATGGACTAATAGAGAAAGTCCCACACACTGCTAGAAGGCCAAATATTTTTTCAGAGCTAGATGCAGAAAAAAATTATATTCAGTTTGCAACCTGATGGAGTTCAGTATAGATGGACTAATAGAACAAGTCCCACACACAGCTAGAAGCCCAAATATTTTTTCAGAGGTAGATGCAGTAAAAATTATTTTTAATTTGCAACCTGATGGAGGTCAGTATAGATGGACTAATAGAACAAGTCCCACACACAGCTAGAAGCCCAAATATTTTTTCAGAGGTAGATGCAGAAAAAAATTATATTCAGTTTGCAACCTGATGGAGGTCTGTATAGATGGATTAATAGAACAAGTCCCACACACAGCTAGAAGCCCAATATTTTTTCAGAGGTAGATGCAGAAAAAAAATATATACAGTTTGCAACCTGATGGAGGTCAGTATAGATGGACTAATAGAGAAAGTCCCACACACTGCTAGAAGGCCAAATATTTTTTCAGAGCTAGATGCAGAAAAAAATTATATTCAGTTTGCAACCTGATGGAGGTCAGTATAGATGGACTAATAGAGAAAGTCCCACACACTGCTAGAAGGCCAAATATTTTTTCAGAGCTAGATGCAGAAAAAAATTATATTCAATTTGCAACCTGATGGAGGTCAGTATAGATGGACTAATAGAATGATGCTATGCCCAAAAGATTTTACTTCACTAGGTGCAGTAAAAAAATTGGTATTCTATACCCAGGTGGTGTATCTTGCAACACAGTTAGGCTACTCCACTGACTAACACACTCTGCAATAGGCCAAAAAGGATTAGCTTTGCTAGATTCAGCCAAATGCTGTGAAAAAAACTTGCACAGCACTGGCACAGACCTGCCTGGCAAAAAATGATAGGAACTGATGTAACCTAGTCCTGAAAAGGACTGCAATCACAACTATTCCCTACTCCCAAGCTATCTGTAGATTTGTGTGAAAATTGGCTTGAAATTAACAAGGTATAGCGCACACAGCAACAGCGGTGCCGTCTAACACGCAGCTGCAGCAGTGAGAAAATGGTGGCGACGGGGAAAATGGCTTGGTCTTATAGGGCAAGGACATGTGACATACACTGCCAATGACACATGCCCTTGCTTTTTAAATGGTACCTGGGTGTGGAGGAGAGTCTCATCTTCTCCACACTCGGGTACCATTCGCACATTAGAACGCGCCAATAACGCAAGTACAAATGCAGTCTTGCGGAATTGGCGCGTTCTAATGCAAGTCAATGGCGGCGAAAACGCCGCGTTTACGCAAAATTAATTGACATGCTGCGGATTTTTGAGCGCAGCATTTACGCTGCGGAAAAATTCGCATCATGGGCACAGCACATGCGGATTTCAAGTGGGGAACATTGCTGCCCTTCTACCATGCGTTTTTAATGCTTTTCCGCGGCGTTTACGCAGCTGCAAAAACGCAGCGGAAACGCATTAAAAACGCATCATTTGAACTCAGCCTTACAGTTATAAGGTATGTGCCCATGATGCAGATTTGAAGCAGAAATTTCATGAGCGTTTTTGTCTTTCCTTACCAAAAAAAAACCATATGCGGTTTTCACATGCATTTTTTTAAGTGTTTTTTAAGCGTTTTTGAGCATCAATGAATGATTTTTGGAGCTAAATAAAGTTGGTGGGACATTGCTTAAGCCATTGGATTACCAGAAGAACTTTGGTGAATATATTGGTTAATTTAAATGATTAAAGAATGGGTCTGCTGTATTTCAAATAAAGTGTTTACACTGCGTCTGTGTGTTTCTTTACTTTGTTTGGTCATGAAAAGGTCTGATTGACACCTTGACATCAACAAACAAAAGAGCTGGGTGTCAGCTAGTCCCATTCACCCAATCTTCAGTAGCATTTCTATTCACGTAATTTATGTGACTGCTCTGAGCTGTTTTTTTAGCCTGGGAATGTGCCACTAGGCAACCATTTTCCCTGGCCATAATTAACATCTCACAACTGGTTCGATATCCCCTATGTCCCCCCTCCCCAATCAGCACTCAGCAGCGCTTTGGACACAACGTATTTATGCTGCATCTAAAACTTGGCGTTATGATTCCGCACTTTTGTTGTCGGTAAATGTGAATCCACTGGATATAATGACACTTCAATCGGTCAAAATCAACAGCGGAGACTAGCATGTCCACTACAGAAGTTGACATGCTGCGGGTGAGTTTGGGTACGTGGCCACGGTCAGGAGCAGCTGCAAGTTTGACACTGCGAGTTTATGCAGTGTCAAACCCGCAGCGTTCAGATGTTACAGCATAGCGGATGGAATCTATAGAAATCTCATGTCCGCTATGCGTGCATCTGAGGCTGCGAATCACCCACGGACAGTGACATGTGGTGCGTCTTTCAGGACCACAGCATGTCAAACTCTCTTGTGGAGTCCACAACAGAAATTTGACCACTAGAATGTACAGAATGCAGTAAATCCGCATGGTACAGTGGATTTACCTGGATTCAATAGAATGCAATGTTTTGGACGCAGCAAAAATTTGCGTCCAAAGCGCTGCTACGTCTAAATTATGGGCACAAAGCCTAAAATTAAAAGAAAAATTGTCGTGGGCTCCCGCATCATTTTTATAACCAGCAGAGGGAAAGCCCACTGCTGGGGGATGATATTATTAGCTCCGGAAGGGGCCATTAGCCAACAATGTTCCATGGCTATTAATATCAGCCCACAGCTGTTTGTTTAGCTTTTACTGGCTAGATTACAGGGGGACCCCAGAAAAAAATTGATATGGGGTCCCCCTATAAAATCGAGCCAGCAAAGGCTAAACTAGACATCTGCAGGCTGATATTAGTAGCTATGGAAGGGGCCATAAATACTAGCCCTCTCTGCGGCTTTTAATATCACCCCTCAGGAGTCCCAGAAATGGCGCATCCATAAGATGCGCCAAATCTGGCGCTTAGCCTCGCTCTTCCACACTGCCCTGTAGCGGTGGCAGGGGGTAATGGGGTTGGGGTTCACGTCAGTCTTGTATTGGCGGCTGACGTGAAACCCAGGTTAGTAATGAAGGGCGTCTAGAAGACACCCCCCTTACAAACTGTGTGGTAAAATGGTCGCCGCTTCTTCAATAAAAGACACGGCCAGAATAAAGTATTTTAATTAAATAAAACAAACACGGTTCTACAATTTTTTTTATTACACGCCTCCGCAAAGCCCTCGATCTCCTGAAAAAAACGTACAAAAACAAACAACAATATCCCTCACCTGTCCGACGTCAACGACGCAGTCCACGATCACGACTGTCCCATGATGATCCGGATCATTTCTACAGCTGTGACATCAGCCATCACTAATGTCACAGCTGTAGAATACAGCACTGTATACTTACAGAGGGCCACTGGAGATTGGGGGATGAGGGGGCCACGCATACCTGGATTGGGGGATGGGGGTGCCATGCATCTGATGATTGGGTATAAGGGGTGTCATGCATACCAGGATTGGGGGAAGAGGGTTGTCATGCATACCAGGATAGAGGGGTGAGGAGTACCATGCATACCAGGATTGGGGGATGAGGCATGCCATGCATACCAGGATAGGGATAAGACGTTCAATGCATACCAGGATAGGGATGAGGGCAGCACATTACAGGATTGGGAAACAGGATTGGCAAGCACAAATACCAGGATGGGGTCAGCACAAATACCAGGATGGGGTCAGCACAAATACCAGGATGGGGGCAGGACAAATACCAGGATGGGGGCAGCACAAATACCGGGATGGGGGCAGCAAATACCAGCATGGGAGACCATATACCAATAAAAATGCTCACCACCCGGGCGAAGAACGGGCTGAATAGTTTGTATATATATATATATATGTATATATATATATATATATACAGGGTGGGCAATTTATATGGATACATCTAGATTAAATGGAAATGATTGGTGATATAAATTTTCTGTTTGTGGCACATTTGTATTTGGGAGGGGGAAAGCTTTTCCAGATGGGTGGTGACCATGGTGGCCATTTTGAAGTCGGCCATTTTGGATCCAACTTTATTTTTTTCAATGGGAAGAGGGTCATTTGACACATCAAACTTATTGAGAATTTCATAAGAAAAACAATGGTGTGCTTGGTTATAACGTAACTTTATTTTTCATGAGTTTTTTACAAGTTTATGACCACTTATAAAATGTGTTCAAAGTGCTGCCCATTGTGTTGGATTGTCAATGCAACCCTCTTCTCCCACTCTTGACACACTGATAGCAACACCGCAGAAGAAATGCTAGCACAGGCTTCCAGTATCCGTTGTTTCAGATGCTGCACATCTTGTATCTTGATGGTATGGTGTGGTATATGGGGAACAAAGATAGTGGAGCCATTCTTCATCAATGGAAACCTCAATGCCACTGGATATCTGAAATTGCTACATGATGATGTGTTTCCCTCTTTATGCACTGAAGATGTCACGTTCCCTGAGTTTTTCCAACAAGATGGTCACCACCACATTATGGGTGTCAGGGCCGAGCATTCCTACATGAACAGTTTCCTGGAAAGTGGATAGGTCGTCGTGGGCCAGTTGAATGACCACCAAGGCCTCCCGATCTGACCCCCTTAGACTTTTATCTTTGGGGTCATCTGAAGGCAATTGTCTATGCTGTGAAGATATGAGATGTGCAGCATCTGAAACAACGGATACTGGAAGACTGTGCTAGCATTTCTTCTGCGGTGTTGCTATCAGTGTGTCAAGAGCGGGAGAAGTGGGTTGCATTGGCAATCCAACACAATGGGCAGAACTTTGAACACATTTTATAAGTGTTTATAAACTTGTAAAAAACTCATGAAAGAATAAAGTTACGTTAAAACCAAGCACACCATTGTTTTTCTTATGAAATTCTCAATAAGTTTGATGTGTCACATGACCTTCTTCCCATTGAAAAAAACAAAGTTGGATACAAAATGGCCGACTTCAAAATGGCCGCCATGGTCACCACCCATCTGGAAAAGTTTCTCCCCCCATATACTAATGTGCCACAAACAGGAAGTTGATATCACCAACCATTCCCATTTGATTTACAGTAGGTGAATCCATATAAATGGCCCACCCTGTATATACACACATTGCATCAGTTACATTTCATTTTATCTGTACTGCATTTGGCATCACCTGGAGACATTTTTTTTAATGTATGAAACATATTGATATTAAACCATTAAATATGAAATCTCATACTTAAAAATAAATGCACCTGTTGTGCAGGGCACACGTTACTCTCTGGTGCTTTTATTTTTTTTCCCCTCAAGGAAAAAGAAAGACAAATAAAATCCATAATATGGAAGGTTGAGGAGCAATTCAGGTGTGGAAGATACGATGCATGTCCTTGGTAGAATTTCTCTCAATATATATTTTTTTTTTACAGAAAATAAATCTTACCCTGTTTACTATGTTCTGATTTTCATATTTCTATAAGATGATTTATAACTTAAGACTGATGTTTGTCAGATTTTTTTTTGGTTAGTTTCTATTCTATTCTTTCTATTATTTAAGTTTTAGACTTAATAAGATTTAATTCTTGAGCCTAAAAATTACTGTACGTTATTTTACAATTAGTTGATTGATTTCTGGAGGATCAAGTTCGAGTTGAATTGTCTCCAATTCTCAGTTTCAAGCAAATTCAAAAACTTTAAGATTCAATTCTCAAAAAGAAAATTAAAATTACCTGGCCCCATTTCCCACACTGCTGAAAGATCTGAGCACGAACTACTGGATTTTGGAATTGCCATGTAGCATAATGCCCTAAAGCTATGACATCTAGCAAATCATCATATCTCCTACAGAGGTGGTCAGTACCGGGGCCATCACAGATCAGCAATTCTCAGTGGAGCACAGTTCATACGATAAAGTCATCTTCAGAGTCACTGGGTAAGTCACTCCGTCCTGTAGAGTGTAAGCCCCTATGGTCAGCGAGGTCCTTTCTCTCCTGTAGAGTATAAGCTCTCATGGTCAGTAGGGTCCTTGCCGCTCTCCTGTTGAGTGTAAGCCCCTATGGTCAGCGGGATCCTCTCTCTTCTGTAGAGTGTAAGCTCTTATGGTCAGTGGGGTCCTCTCTCTCTCCTGTAGAGTGTAAGCTCTTATGGTCAGTGGGGTCCTCTCTCTCTCTCCTGTAGAGTATAAGCCCCTATGGTCAGCGGGAATCCTCTCTCTTCTGTAGAGTGTAAGATCTTATGGTCAGTAGGGTCCTCGCTCTCCTGTAGAGTGTAAGCTCTTATGGTCAGTGGGGTCCTCTCTCTCTCCTGTAGAGTATAAGCTCTTATGGTCAGTGGGGTCCTCTCTCTCCTGTAGAGTGTAAGCCCCTATGGTCAGCGGGAATCCTCTCTCTTCTGTAGAGTGTAAGATCTTATGGTCAGTAGGGTCCTCGCTCTCCTGTAGAGTGTAAGCCCCTATGGTCAGCGAAGTCCTGATTTTGTTTCTGGTGTCCTTCGACAGCTCTTTGGTCTTCACCATAGTGGAGTTTGGAGTGTGACTGTTTGCGGTTGCGGACAGGTATCTTTTATACTGATAACAAGTTCAAACAGGTGCCAGTACTACAGGTAATGAGTGGAGGACAGAGGAGCCAGTACTACAGGTAATGAGTGGAGGACAGAGGAGCCAGTACTACAGGTAATGAGTGGAGGACAGAGGAGCCTCTTAAAGAAGAAGTTACAGGTCTGTGAGAGACAGAAATCTTGCTTGTTTGTAATTGACCAAATACTTATTTTCCACCAAAATTTGAAAAAAATTCTTTCCAAATCAGAGAATGTGATTTTCAGGATTTGTTTTCTCATTTTGTCTCTCATAGTTGAGGTCGATCTATGATGTCAATTACAGGCCTCTCTCATCTTTTTAAGTGGGAGAACTTGCACAATTGGTGGCTGACTAAATACTTTTTTAGTTTTATTTTCCTGGTACCTTTTTGTTTTTGCTCTTACACCACTAGTACTGTGTTCACTTGGAACGATATCTAGTGATAACTCCTGGGGAATGTTACTAGGTGAGATGTTCACAGCATTGTCATTTCTCCTTCGCGAGAGTTGCATTTTTCCTAATGCATGTGAATACAGATGTAACTATCCCTATAACCATGCAATCCATACAGTGTTCACCTGATATTTGAGTTTTTGATCATTTGTGCAACGTGGTTACACGCATGCCTTCCATCAGAGATGTAGATAGGTGTTCCTTCACCAAGGTAATAAATCCAGTTTGGTGCACCCCAATCCAGATATTAAGAATAAAGCCTGAAAAAGTGGGGGTCTTATTCTGACCATGACATGTTCGAATCTGTTTACCAATCACTTAATCTTACAGAAGGAATGCTGTTTCACCCGCAAAACTACATGGCTGATTGTAATGTCCAAGCCATTTTGCTAGTACCAAAGATGTTCTCCTGCACAAAAGCAACCAGGTAGTGGTAGATATCAGCCTTTTGAAGACCATGTATGTGAATACTGACCAGATAAATCCAGAGACTCACCAGAGATGTCTCTCTGGTCACACTTGTTCACTTTCCATTTTTCTTCTTTTTTTGACCCAGATAGTCATGACAACTTTTTCCATCCATGACTCGTCTCTGTAGACTGTAACACACGGACATCTTTGATTTGACAGCCTTCTCACTTTTCAATCTCTATATCAAACATACTATCCTATGCCTATGTCCTACGTTAGCCCACATAATAGTGGTAACCACAATAGTAAATGTACTGCTGTAGAGTGACAGAGAAGATGCCACCATTACTCCAGGCCCTCAGTAGATGAGCAATTTTCAACCATGACAATGAACTTATGCTGAATTTTTGAAGTAGAACAGGGTGACAGTGACTCTTTGGCCAAGTGTCTCCTGATCTGACCCCAGCAGAGCACCCATGGGAAGTTCTGAAGAGACAAGCTGTCATCACTCTCCAACCAGCATCCAGGCTCTAAAAGTGCTTGTTCTGAAGAATGGAAAAGAGAGATGTAGCAACTTGTTCATTCCACGTCTAGAAGACTTGGTGCTTTCCTTTCAAATCATGGAGATTATATACAATACTAAATAACCTCAATAGCAGTTTTTTGTTTGGGATGTACTCATTTATGCATTAACTCATTTGAATATAACTGAACATTTATTATATTATCCACTTTACTGTCATGGTATGGGTTAAAAAAATGTTCTATGAAACTCAGTCTTGTCAAAATACAGGAAATTGTTCTTGTGTCCAGTAAGATATTGATTAAAATCTTACTTTTCAAAGGGGTGTGCTCATTTATGCTGAGCACTATATATATACATATAGGGGGGGGGGATAAGTATTGAACGCATCACCAATTTTCTGAGTAAATATATTTCTAAATGTGCTACTGACATGCAATTCTCCCCAGATATCGGTAACAACCCATCCAATCCACACAGACGAAGAAATAAAAGACAGATGCATATAGACAGTGAGCTGTCTCAAGACCTTTGCAACCTTATTGTTGCAAAACGTACTGATGGCATTGACAGAAGAATTTCTAAACTACTGAAGGTTCCAGTGAGCACTGTTGGGGCGATAATCCGCAAGTGTAAAGAACATAATTTCACCATAAACTGGCCACAACCAGGTGCTCCCCACAAGATTACAGATGGAGGAGTGAAAATAATTATTAGAAGAGCCAAGAACCACTTTTGGAGAGCTAAAGAAAGACCTGGAATCTGTAGACACAATTGTTTCAAAGAGAACTTTGTGCTCCTTGTTTCACATAATTATATTGGTTTCAGCATACTGAATTGTCAGTGTATTTTAGTGGAGTATTTCAGGATTGGGGGGCCCCACTTGCAATTTAACCCAGGACCAAAATTTGCCTAAACCGGCTCTGCTAACAGGTTGCTGTGTATGCACAGACAGGAGATTTTAATCTAAATTTTCATTCCTCTTATTTTGACTCAAATTAGGTAGTAAGAAGAAATATCCATTCTGAGTACTGAATCCTCTTGTCTGCATTTATTACAAGGCTGTGAATTGTGGAATACATCATGGCGCACTCAAATCAGACTCTTGTTAAGGAATTCATCCTGATTGGATTTTCCTAGGACTTGCAGGCTTGCATTTTACTTTTTGTCACATTTTATATAATTTATGTACTAACCATCTTGGGGAACAGTTTCCTGATCGTCACCGTCATTGTCACCCCTAAGTTGCACACTCCGATGTATTACTTCCTCTGTAACTTGTCATTTTTGGACATGTGCTACTCCTCAAATTCTGTTCCAAAAATGTTAATCGATATGTTTTCAAAAAGTAGAAGAATTTCAATCTTCTTCTGCCTGACACAAATGAATCTTGGTGTATTTCTAGCAGGAACTGAATGTTTATTATTAGCAGTGATGGCCTATGACCGGTACATCGCCATATGCCTCCCCTTACGGTACACCACCATTATGAGCTGGAGGGTATGTAGGAACATCACCGTCATTATGTGGGCAGGAAGTTTTCTTGTATCGACTGTTCCCACTATGGTAAGACCTCTTGTATTCTGCAAAGAGAATATATTGAACCATTTTGTTTGTGAGCTTTTGGTTCTTCTAGAGGTGGCGTGTGGAGACCTCTCCTTTTATAAGATAGCTATAGTTGTTATTAGTTTTTTTACACTTGTTTCATCACCCGTTTTTATTGTTGTCTCTTACATTTATATCATTATTTCAATATTAAAAAATCGGTCAGCGGGAGGTAGATCTAAAGCCTTCTCCACCTGCGCTTCCCACCTCACTGTGGTCTCGTTGTATTACCTTACAATTATTGTCGTGTACATGGGACAGGCGGGAGGTTACTCATCTTATCTGAAATATCTTTGTCTTATTTATGGAGTTATAACTCCTGCGCTTAACCCTTTGATCTACAGTCTGAGGAATAATGAAGTAAAAGGAGCCTTTAGAAAAAATCTTATCCTACTATCAAACTTTCCCAAACCCAAAGTTCCAAAATAAGTCAAAGAAAAAGTCTATATGAACAGCTTAGCCTCGTTGACATATCATTTTTACTTGGAAACACAAATCCTCAAACAACTGGACATCTCTTTTCTTTGAGAGACACTAAAAATAACTTCTTCAATAGTGTTGAGCCACCCCCGTAGTGTTCGAGTTCGGTTCGGTTCGTCGAACACCCGTGTGTTCGCCGAACTGTTCGTCGAACACCTTCGAACACCGTTAAAACCAATGGCAGGCAAACAAAAACACATAGAAACACATAGAAAACACCTTCAAAGGTGTCCAAAAGCTGACAAACTGCTCAGAAGACACAACTAACACATGGAAAAGTGACAAGTACATATAGTCATGCGAAAAGAAAAGAGGTGGAGGAGTAAAAGGAGGGGGAGACACAGATATAGGCATGTCATGCCCTTCTAAAATCCAAAAAGTGAGAAGCCGACACGTTCAGTCCGCTCCTGCCCGTGCCACCTCCGTGTCGCCGGGTCTGTGCCAGAGCCGCGGTCAACCCTGACGGCCAGCCCCCCTCTCCCAATACTGGTGCCTGTCCGCTGGTGGGTCGAGCGAGCCCCCCTGTGGTGGAGGCAGCTCTAAGCTTTTTAATTTAAATTGTCTCTCTAATTTGAATGAATACACTTTAAATCCATTTACAAGGATCTATTGGAGGACAAGTCTCATGCCAGCAGCCGCGTAATTCCAGCTCAAGTAGCGTCCACTAAAGCTGCTGCAGTTAAAAAGCTTTTATAAGGATCGAGCTCGGCTGTCCACCGCAAGGCATCCTACTGCCAGTCCCAGCCCCTATGCCTAGGGGTGCCTCCTGATGCTCTTCACTGAGTATCCCGTGGTCCCGAAGCATTTCCTTTGAAAAAATTAAGTGTCAAAACTACAGGTGGAGTAGCTTGCTTAACAGCCGGGATAATCCGCTGACTAGCAGACACTGCTACTAGGCACAAAGTATTTCCTGGGCTAGATGCAGTTAAAAATTTGTAATTAGATACTCTCGTTGGATGCTGAGAAAGCATTCCATAGAGTCTCCTGGCACGCCATATATGATTCTCTTAAAAAGCTTGGGGTAGGGGTCTAGGGGACCCTTTTATAGCCAAAATCACGGCCCTGTATCGCAATACGTCACCTAGGCTGTAGATAAATGGAACTGTATTACCCTGAGGGCTCGGTTGCTACAGAGGTATTGCACCTCACCCAGAGGTGTGATATCTCACTCTCAGGTAAGGATGGAGTGTGGATCAGGACCCGACAACGGCATGCATTACACCACATTGCCGTGGGGCAGGGCGACCAATATGCCCCTGAGATGGGCACGACAGTCCCTGTCCCTGGCTGGAGTGGGGGGAGGGAACACTGAGGAAGGGGAACCCTGTAGTCCAGGAGCAGGGAGGAAGCAGTTCCTGGGTGCATTGAGAAGGGAGTATAAAAGGTGGGCACCATCTTAGTTCAGTGCAGAGAAGTCTGAGCAGAAGTGGCAGGGAGCAGGGGCTCTGCATGAGCTCTGCTCCGGAGGCGGGCCTAGTAACAGAGGCCCAGGCCTGGAAGAGGGAGAAGGAAGGAAGAGGAGCGGAGAAGGCTCCAGGAACGAGGAATGAAGGGATCCCAGGGGTGCGGACGGGCGAGTCGCCACCGCACGCCCGAATCCACCTGCGTGGAGGGGTCAGGCCAAAGGGGGAGACCGGTCCCCGAAACTAGTGGAGGCAGGAAACGACCCTCAGCTAGAAACCGGAGGCTGTGACATTTTATGTGGCGCAGCCCCTCGCTACACCCGCTAGGAAGGCACCACATAGGGTCAGGGAAACTGGCGCCAAGTTTACCAAGAGGAGGCCCGATGCAGCCGGACAGAAGGGTTGGTAAGAAAGGCCAGACAAAGGACACACAAAGGGGGTCCTGTGAAGCGCTCCAAAGTTATCTGGGAGTTGTCTGAGCCCCTCACCTGGTGAGCACAGTACGACGTAGGCAGCCGTTACCTGCAGACGTGGTCTGGATAATAAGAACTGTGAGTAAAGGCCCTGGACTGCATCACTGACTCCGTGTCATTACTGCTGCTGCCCTGCACCATCACCCCCATCCTCCGCATACACTGCCCTGAGGCTATACTCCTCCCGTGGGGAGTTATGCTACGCTCTGCTGCACCCACAACACCAGCCTCAGCGGTCTGCCCTGGAGCGGCGGTTCACTCTGACCGCAATCCACGGGTGGCGTAGTCGGACATTTAAGCATCAAAACCACATAAATAGTTCCGCCACTGGTTTGACCGCCCTGAGCCACGGAACCGGGTCGCCGCCACGGAGACTACAACCACCAGCATCCACCAAAAAGGGTCCGGCTCCGGGTGTCCCAAGGCCCAGGGGGCGCATCAGAACATTTTCATCACCTTTCACAATCACCAATGGGACAAGGCAGGGATGTTCTCTGTCCCCTCTCTTATACATCCTAGTGACGGAGCACCTGCTCTCATCAATTCGCCATAACCCCAATATTAGGTGGATTGAGGTGGGAGGCACCGAGTACAAGTGCTCTCTATTTGCTGATGATGTCCTAGTATATATCACTCAATCACATATATCCATCCCTGCTGTTATGGCTGAAATAGATCACTTTGTTACATGGTCAAATTTTAAAATCAATGCAGCGAAGTCTGAGGCCCTCGATGTCTCCCTCCCCAAATCCATATAGGATTCCATCCAGTCCAACTTTCCCTTTGCCTGGCCCTCACAGGGTATCAAATACTTAGGAATTCCTATTCATAGAGACCTCTCCCATCTATGTTATCTTAATTTTGGGCCTTTTATTGAACAACTCCATACAGACCACGGTTGGCAAGTTAGAACTGTAAGATTCACTACATGAACCACTGGTGTTTTGTGGAAAAGCACATGTACACTGTGTTCCAAATTATTATGCAAAAAGTGTTTAGGAGTGATAAGGGAAGAATTTGTTTGTTTGTCAGTTAAACTCATTGATGGTGATGTGTGTCAGGGCTCTTTATATCACTGTAAGCAATTGCAGACACCTGTGCTAATTAGTTTGGCAGGTGTGTCCAATGAAAGGCAAGACTACTTAAGAAGGCTGTCTCACATTATTAAGCAGCCTACATTTTCTGCCAAAATGGGAAAGAAAAAGGATGTGTCGGCTGCTGAGAAGCAACAAATTGTGGAGTGTTTAGGTCAAGGCATGACTACAATCAACATTGTGCGATGATCAGGATGAAGTGTCTTGGCAATCAAGAAGTATGTAGCTGATTCACAGTACACACGTGTGCGTGCTGATAAGGGCAAATTGAGGACTCTTTCCTACAAGCAATTACGTCAGGTTAAAAGAGCAGCGGCAAAAAAGCCTTGTCATAGCAGCAGACAAGTTTTTGAAGCTGCTGGTGCCTCCAACGTCCCCCGAACAACAAGATGCAGGGTCCTTCAGAGGTTTGCAGCTGTGCATACGCCATCCTGTCGACCTCCTCTATCCACTTCACACAAGCAGAAACGTCTCCAGTGGGCCAAACATTACATGAAGACTGATTTCAAAACTGTTTTGTTCACGGATGAGTGCCGTGCAGCGCTCGATGGTCCAGATGGATGGAGTGGAGGATGGCTGGTTGATGGACACCCCACGCAAACACGGCTACAGCGCCAACAAGGAGGAGGTGGAGTAATGTTTTGGGCTGGAATCATGGGGAGAGAGATTGTCGGCCCCTTTAGGATCCCTGAAGGCGCTAAAGATGAACTCCATAATGTATGTGGATTTTCTCAAACAGCACTTCCTGCCATGGTTCAAGAAGAAGAACCGTGTATTTCACAGCAAGATCATTTTTTTGCATGATAATGCACCATCTCATGCTGCACATAAAACATCTGCATCTCTGGCTGATATGGGCATAAAAGGGGACAAACTTATGGTGTGACCCCCATGCTCCCCTGACCTCTACCCCATTCAGAACCTCTGGAGCATCATCAAAAGGAGTGTCTATGATGGCGGGAGGCAGTTCACATCTAAGCAACAGCTCTGGGAGGGTATTCTGTCCTCATGCAAAACAATTGAAGCAGAAACCATCCAAAACCTGACAAATTCAATGGACGAGAGAGTTCAGAAGCTCCTTTCGAACAAGGGGTCCTATGTGAAAATGTAACATCACCTAGAATAAAGTTTTGAGTTGAAAACTGTTTGATTTCAGTTTCTAATAACCTGCTAATGCTTATAATTTCAAAAATGACCATTTTTTTGGTCTTTATTAAAATGAAAAGGTTGATCGAAAAGTTTGGCGGATCTAAGAGTGTGGCAACCCAGTAGTCATGATTACTTCGAATTCTGACAATATGAGGGTCATGTTGCAGGTAGTGCAGCAAGAAGGCACTTATGTGTCTTTCGCATCTCGGAGCCCCAAAATTATTTTCCGGGCTAGATGCAGCTAAAAATTATTATTAATTTTAAATCTGGTGGAGCTTAGTATAGATGGCCTAATAGGATCAGTGCTGCACACTGCTACAAAGCCCAAATTATTTTCCAGCCAAGATACAGATAAACATGATTAGTAATTTTAAACCTGGTGGAGCTTATTATAGATGGCCTAATAGAATCAGTGCTGCACTCTGCTACAAAGCCCAAATTATTTTCCAGCCAAGATACAGATAAACATGATTAGTAATTTGAAAGCTTAAAACGGTTGGTAGGGTGATTTTAACCAATCATCAAGCTTTTACTCTCCCCAGGATGACACAGGGGTAGAAAAGTCGTTTCGGAACCATGATTTGTTCATCTTTATGAACGTGAGTCTGTCTACATTATCAGTGGAGAGCCGCGTGCGCTTATCTGTCAGCACACCACCAGCAGCGCTGAACACACGTTCAGACAGAACGCTGGCTGCGGGGCATGACAAGATCTCCAAGGCGAAGTGGCTAGCTCCGGCCATTTATCCAGATTGGAAGCCCAAAAAGAGCAAGGGTCCAGTGGCACAGTCATGGCTTCAATGCTTACTTGGAGATACTCCTGTACCATCGTCTCTAGGCGTTGACTATGTGTCAGACTTCTTGTCTCCTGTGGCCTTGCAAAGGATGGGCTAAAAAAGTGGTGAAATGATTGCGCAAAATTGATGTTACCAGCAGATACTGTGGTTTTGTTATGGTTTGAGTGTTGAACACTTGACGGTCCCACGGTTGGCAAGTTGGAACTGTGAGATTCACTACGTGCACCACTGGTGTTTTGTGGAAAAGCACATGTAAGATTCTGCAACAGTCTCTGCTGATATTCCTGCATGCGTGCATCCCTTTCTATGGCAGGAATAATTTCTGCAAATTTACTTTTGTACCGGGGATCTAACAGTGTGGCAACCCAGTAGTCAGGATTATTTCTAATTCTCCCAATTCGAGGGTCATGTTGCAGGTAGTGCAGCAAGAAGGCACTCATGTGTGTTGCGCATCCAGGAGCACCAAGTCCCTGTTGTGTTGGTGGCGAGGTAACAATCATGCTTCCTTCCTCTGTCCTCTCCCCCCAACCTCGCACAACAGAAATGTGATCAAGGTCTCCCTCATCTGATGAGTCTTCCATCAGTTCGTCCTCCACTTCTTCCTGGGCTCCTGCACCTTCCTCACTAGTTTGGCTGCTACCATGCGCCCTGGTAAAACCATCTCCCCCACCCTCACAGGCCTGCCGCCTTGGTGCTGCCGACCGTCTGGACCTTGCAGATGTTAGCCCTTCCGCATACAACTCCTCCTCCTCTACTTCCTCCACCTCCTCTTGTGCCACCACCTGACTCCGAATTCTGTTTAACATGTGCTCCAGCATGTAAATCACCGGAATAGTCATGCTGATAATGGCATCGTCAGCACTAAACATCTTCGTCGCCATTTCAAAACTGTGCAGAAGGGTGCATAGGTCCCTGATCTGAGACCACTCCTCCAGCGTGATTTGCCCCACGTCTGGATCTCGTTGGCCCAGGCTATACGTCAGAACGTATTGCACCAGGGCTTGTCGGTGCTGCCACAGTCGCTGCAACATGTGCAGAGTTGAATTCCACCGGATAGGCACATCGCATTTTAGCCGGTGAAGTGGCAGGCCCAACGACTTCTGTAGAGATGTAAGTCGCTGAGCTGCGGGATGCGAACGGCGGAAGTGAGCACACAGCGACCGTGCCCTCTGCAGAAGGCCATCTAGTCTGGGATAGTGGGCTAAAAATTGCTGGACAACCAGGTTCAACACGTGAGCCATACAAGGCACGTGTGTGACATTGCCCCGGCAAAGGGCCGCACCCAGGTTTGCAGCATTGTCGCACACGGCCTTCCCTGGTTTCAGGTCCAGTGGAGACAACCATTCATGAAATTGGTTCTCCAGAGCTGACCACAACTCCTCAGCTGTGTGACTCACATTTCCCAGACATTTCAAAGTAAAAACCGCCTGATGACATTGAGCCCTACTGCCAGCATAGTAAGGAGGTGTGCAGCATCCCTTCTGCGCAGTTAGAAAGCTTGTGGCATGACCAGACAGGCTTTGGGTGCATGTGGAAGACCGAGAGGAGGTTGAGGAGGCAGAAGCAGTGGAGGAACTTTGACATAAAGAGGATTGACGCACAACTCGTGGGGACGGCAAGACTTGGACAGCAGCCCCTTGTCCTGCTGTCACCATAGTTACCCAGTACCCAGTCAGCGACATGTAACGCCCCTGTCCATGCCTACTCGTCCAAGTGTCTGTGGTGAAATGCACCCTGTCACACACAGAGTTTCTCAAAGAAGCGGTGATGTTGTGTGCGACATGCTGGTGGAGCGCAGGCACACCTTTCTTTGAGAAGTAGTGCCGACTGGGCATCTGGTACTGGGGCACTGCGACGGACATAAGGTCTCGAAAATCCTCTGTGTCCACCAGGCGGAAAGTCAGCATTTCTGTAGCCAAGAGCTTGCAGATGGTGAAATTCAACCTCTTAGCTTTCTCATGGCTAGGAGGAAATGGTCTTTTACTTGTCCACATCTGAGGGACCGAGGGCTGGCTATTGTGCTTAGACGGGGTTGATAAGGGTGTCCCCGGCAAACTGCCGGTCTGTGAGGAAGATGCAGGCGGACATGTTAGGTTGCCTTGATCCAAAGGTGGTGCTATCGATGTCGGACAGCGCTCAACACCAGCTGGTGTTACCACCTCCAAAGAAAATGATGACCTGCCAATCACGCTGGCTGTTGCGGGTAAAGAGGTGGCAGGTCTGCGCCCCAAAACAGGTGTGACTGCTGTCCCCCCAGTCACAGAGGATGAAGAGGCCACGGATGCACAAGATATGGCAGACGGTGGCTGGCCCGGCCGGCTAGGCCGCATTGTAGCACACTGAGCTTCCCACTGCAACTTATGCTTCATGTCCATGTGCCGGTTCATACATGAAGTACTCAAACTATGTATTTTTTGGCCTCTACTTAGCTTTTGCTGACAAATGTTACAATTAACACGAGTTGGGTCATCTTTATCGATCTGAAAAAATGCCCAGGCTATGCAAGGCTTAGCACCCATGCGACCTGAAGAGCCACCACGACTTGTGGTGAGAGGCAGAGTTGTGTTTGAGGATGCAGTTGTTGACGTGCTTCCAGTACTACGTCTCTGTCCAGGAAGGCGCAACCTGACCTCGTCGTCACTAGCATCTTCCTCCACCTCCTCTGCTGACCTCATCTCTTGGCTGACTGTGGGTTGACAGTAAGTGCGATCTCCAACCTCATCATCATCACCCTGTGCGTTATCACACCCGTCGTCCTCAGAGCCAACCTGTTCCTGCCCTGACAAAAAACTAAAGTTGTCGCTCCAATCAGGTATTTGAGTCTCATCATCGTCTTCCTCATTGTCTCCACCAACAGGAGTTACAGTTTGGGAATGAGGGTCTACATTATGGTCAGTACCTTCTGCGTCTGGTCCTGGATCCGACTCATAAAGATTCTGGGCATCAGTGCAGATCATTTCCTCGTCTGGATTCACAGAAGCGCTGGAGTCGACCTCTGATTCCCAGGCTATAGTATGAGTAAACAGCTCTGCAGACTCAACCATCTGTTCTACCTCATACTCAGACGGGCAGCTGGAGATTTGGGAGCTGTGAGGAAGCAAGTGCGATTGGGGTAACAGCTTTGAGGACTGGAGTATTTGTGATGTTGAAGTTGATGTGGAGGAGGGCCCACTTAAAGGAGCACTTGATATCCGTTGAAGCACCTGCTTTTTTTGTGCCTCATCTGGAATTTGTAGCGATTGGCGTGGCCGTAAGAAAGGGATCTTATCACATTGTCCGCTAAAAGAAGTAGACATTTTAGTTTGGCTGGAAGATGGTCTTTCTTCTGCAGATGTTACTGTTGCTTTAACACCTACCCCACGGACACAACCTTTTTTCCCCTTCCCAACACGCCTATTCCCCTTTCCACCAGCAGCAGGCCTTTTTCCACTCATTTTGGTGGTTAACTAATTCACAACTCTGGAGTTGTTTGCACAAAAAAACAATGGATGGGAACCGAGCAGAGCTGAGTGGCCAAACTGTGGTATTAGGCCAAAACTATTGGCTGGGTTAGATGCAGAAAAAAATTATATTCAATTTGCAACCTGATGGAGGTCAGTATAGATGGACTAATAGAGAAAGTCCCACACACTGCTAGAAGGCCAAATATTTTTTCAGAGCTAGATGCAGAAAAAAATTATATTCAGTTTGCAACCTGATGGAGGTCAGTATAGATGGACTAATAGAGAAAGTCCCACACACTGCTAGAAGGCCAAATATTTTTTCAGAGCTAGATGCAGAAAAAAATTATATTCAGTTTGCAACCTGATGGAGGTCAGTATAGATGGACTAATAGAGAAAGTCCCACACACAGCTAGAAGCCCAATATTTTTTTAGAGGTAGATGCAGAAAAAAATATATTCAGTTTGCAACCTGATGGAGGTCAGTATAGATGGACTAATACAACAAGTCCCACACACAGCTAGAAGCCCAATATTTTTTCAGAGCTAGATGCAGAAAAAAATATATTCAGTTTGCAACCTGATGGAGGTCAGTATAGATGGATTAAGAGAACAAGTCCCACACACTGCTAGAAGCCCAAATATTTTTTCAGAGGTAGATGCAGATAAAAATTATTTTAAATTTGCAACCTGATGGAGGTCAGTATAGATGGACTAATAGAGAAAGTCCCACACACTGCTAGAAGGCCAAATATTTTTTCAGAGCTAGATGCAGAAAAAAATTATATTCTGTTTGCAACCTGATGGAGGTCAGTATAGATGGACTAATAGAACAAGTCCCACACACTGCTACAAGCCCAATATTTTTTCAGAGCTAGATGCAGAAAAAAATTATATTCAGTTTGCAACCTGATGGAGGTCTGTATAGATGGATTAATACAACAAGTCCCACACACAGCTAGAAGCCCAATATTTTTTCAGAGCTAGATGCAGAAAAAAATATATTCAGTTTGCAACCTGATGGAGGTCAGTATAGATGGACTAATACAACAAGTCCCACACACAGCTAGAAGCCCAATATTTTTTCAGAGCTAGATGCAGAAAAAAATTATATTCAATTTGCAACCTGATGGAGGTCAGTATAGATGGAGTAATAGAACAAGTCCCACACACAGCTAGAAGCCCAAATATTTTTTCAGAGGTAGATGCAGATAAAAATTATTTTTAATTTGCAACCTGATGGAGGTCAGTATAGATGGATTAATAGAGAAAGTCCCACACACTGCTAGAAGGCCAAATATTTTTTCAGAGGTAGATGCAGATAAAAATTATATTCAGTTTGCAACCTGATGGAGGTCTGTATAGATGGATTAATAGAACAAGTCCCACACACAGCTAGAAGCCCAAATATTTTTTCAGAGGTAGATGCAGATAAAAATAATTTTTAATTTGCAACCTGATGGAGGTCAGTATAGATGGACTAATAGAGAAAGTCCCACACTGCTAGAAGGCCAAATATTTTTTCAGAGGTAGATGCAGAAAAAAATTATATTCAGTTTGCAACCTGATGGAGGTCAGTATAGATGGACTAATAGAACAAGTCCCACACACAGCTAGAAGCCCAAATATTTTTTCAGAGGTAGATGCAGAAAAAAATTATATTCAGTTTGCAACCTGATGGAGGTCTGTATAGATGGATTAATAGAACAAGTCCCACACACAGCTAGAAGCCCAATATTTTTTCAGAGGTAGATGCAGAAAAAAAATATATTCAGTTTGCAACCTGATGGACGTCAGTATAGATGGACTAATAGAGAAAGTCCCACACACTGCTAGAAGGCCAAATATTTTTTCAGAGCTAGATGCAGACAAAAATTTATTTTTAATTTGCAGCGTGATGGAGCTCAGTATAGATGGACTAATAGAACAAGTCCCACACACTGCTAGAAGGCCAAATATTTTTTCAGAGCTGGATGCAGATAAAAATTATTTTTAATTTGCAACCTGATGGAGGTCAGTATAGATGGACTAATAGAGAAAGTCCCACACACTGCTAGAAGGCCAAATATTTTTTCAGAGCTAGATGCAGAAAAAAATTATATTCAGTTTGCAACCTGATGGAGTTCAGTATAGATGGACTAATAGAACAAGTCCCACACACAGCTAGAAGCCCAAATATTTTTTCAGAGGTAGATGCAGTAAAAATTATTTTTAATTTGCAACCTGATGGAGGTCAGTATAGATGGACTAATAGAACAAGTCCCACACACAGCTAGAAGCCCAAATATTTTTTCAGAGGTAGATGCAGAAAAAAATTATATTCAGTTTGCAACCTGATGGAGGTCTGTATAGATGGATTAATAGAACAAGTCCCACACACAGCTAGAAGCCCAATATTTTTTCAGAGGTAGATGCAGAAAAAAAATATATACAGTTTGCAACCTGATGGAGGTCAGTATAGATGGACTAATAGAGAAAGTCCCACACACTGCTAGAAGGCCAAATATTTTTTCAGAGCTAGATGCAGAAAAAAATTATATTCAGTTTGCAACCTGATGGAGGTCAGTATAGATGGACTAATAGAGAAAGTCCCACACACTGCTAGAAGGCCAAATATTTTTTCAGAGCTAGATGCAGAAAAAAATTATATTCAATTTGCAACCTGATGGAGGTCAGTATAGATGGACTAATAGAATGATGCTATGCCCAAAAGATTTTACTTCACTAGGTGCTGTAAAAAAATTGGTATTCTATACCCAGGTGGTGTATCTTGCAACACAGTTAGGCTACTCCACTGACTAACACACTCTGCAATATGCCAAAAAGGATTAGCTTTGCTAGATTCAGCCAAATGCTGTGAAAAAAACTTGCACAGCACTTTCACAGACCTGCCTGGCAAAAAATGATAGGAACTGATGTAACCTAGTCCTGAAAAGGACTGCAATCACAACTATTCCCTACTCCCAAGCTATCTGTAGATTTGTGCGAAAATTGGCTTGAAATTAACAAGGTATAGCGCACACAGCAACAGCGGTGCCGTCTAACACGCAGCTGCAGCAGTGAGAAAATGGTGGCGACGGGGAAAATGGCTTGGTCTTATAGGGCAAGGACATGTGACATACACTGCCAATGACACATGCCCTTGCTTTTTAAATGGTACCTGGGTGTGGAGGAGAGTCTCATCTTCTCCACACTCGGGTACCATTCGCACATTAGAACGCGCCAATAACGCAAGTACAAATGCAGTCTTGCTGAATTGGCGCGTTCTAATGCAAGTCAATGGCGGCGAAAACGCCGCGTTTACGCAAAATTAATTGACATGCTGCGGATTTTTGAGCGCAGCATTTACGCTGCGGAAAAATTCGCATCATGGGCACAGCACATGCGGATTTCAAGTGGGGAACATTGCTGCCCTTCTACCATGCGTTTTTAATGCTTTTCCGCGGCGTTTACGCAGCTGCAAAAACGCAGCGGAAACGCATTAAAAACGCATCATTTGAACTCAGCCTTACAGTTATAAGGTATGTGCCCATGATGCAGATTTGAAGCAGAAATTTCATGAGCGTTTTTGTCTTTCCTTACCAAAAAAAAACCATATGCGGTTTTCACATGCATTTTTTTAAGTGTTTTTTAAGCGTTTTTGAGCATCAATGAATGATTTTTGGAGCTAAATAAAGTTGGTGGGACATTGCTTAAGCCATTGGATTACCAGAAGAACTTTGGTGAATATATTGGTTAATTTAAATGATTAAAGAATGGGTCTGCTGTATTTCAAATAAAGTGTTTACACTGCGTCTGTGTGTTTCTTTACTTTGTTTGGTCATGAAAAGGTCTGATTGACACCTTGACATCAACAAACAAAAGAGCTGGGTGTCAGCTAGTCCCATTCACCCAATCTTCAGTAGCATTTCTATTCACGTAATTTATGTGACTGCTCTGAGCTGTTTTTTTAGCCTGGGAATGTGCCACTAGGCAACCATTTTCCCTGGCCATAATTAACATCTCACAACTGGTTCGATATCCCCTATGTCCCCCCTCCCCAATCAGCACTCAGCAGCGCTTTGGACACAACGTATTTATGCTGCATCTAAAACTTGGCGTTATGATTCCGCACTTTTGTTGTCGGTAAATGTGAATCCACTGGATATAATGACACTTCAATCGGTCAAAATCAACAGCGGAGACTAGCATGTCCACTACAGAAGTTGACATGCTGCGGGTGAGTTTGGGTACGTGGCCACGGTCAGGAGCAGCTGCAAGTTTGACACTGCGAGTTTATGCAGTGTCAAACCCGCAGCGTTCAGATGTTACAGCATAGCGGATGGAATCTATAGAAATCTCATGTCCGCTATGCGTGCATCTGAGGCTGCGAATCACCCACGGACAGTGACATGTGGTGCGTCTTTCAGGACCACAGCATGTCAAACTCTCTTGTGGAGTCCACAACAGAAATTTGACCACTAGAATGTACAGAATGCAGTAAATCCGCATGGTACAGTGGATTTACCTGGATTCAATAGAATGCAATGTTTTGGACGCAGCAAAAATTTGCGTCCAAAGCGCTGCTACGTCTAAATTATGGGCACAAAGCCTAAAATTAAAAGAAAAATTGTCGTGGGCTCCCGCATCATTTTTATAACCAGCAGAGGGAAAGCCCACTGCTGGGGGATGATATTATTAGCTCCGGAAGGGGCCATTAGCCAACAATGTTCCATGGCTATTAATATCAGCCCACAGCTGTTTGTTTAGCTTTTACTGGCTAGATTACAGGGGGACCCCAGAAAAAAATTGATATGGGGTCCCCCTATAAAATCGAGCCAGCAAAGGCTAAACTAGACATCTGCAGGCTGATATTAGTAGCTATGGAAGGGGCCATGAATACTAGCCCTCTCTGCGGCTTTTAATATCACCCCTCAGCAGTCCCAGAAATGGCGCATCCATAAGATGCGCCAAATCTGGCGCTTAGCCTCGCTCTTCCACACTGCCCTGTAGCGGTGGCAGGGGGTAATGGGGTTGGGGTTCACGTCAGTCTTGTATTGGCGGCTGACGTGAAACCCAGGTTAGTAATGAAGGGCGTCTAGAAGACACCCCCCTTACTAACTGTGTGGTAAAATGGTCGCCGCTTCTTCAATAAAAGACACGGCCAGAATAAAGTATTTTAATTAAATAAAACAAACACGGTTCTACAATTTTTTTTATTACACGCCTCCGCAAAGCCCTCGATCTCCTGAAAAAAACGTACAAAAACAAACAACAATATCCCTCACCTGTCCGACGTCAACGACGCAGTCCACGATCACGACTGTCCCATGATGATCCGGATCATTTCTACAGCTGTGACATCAGCCATCACTAATGTCACAGCTGTAGAATACAGCACTGTATACTTACAGAGGGCCACTGGAGATTGGGGGATGAGGGGGCCACGCATACCTGGATTGGGGGATGAGGGGTACCATGCATAGCAGGATTGGGGGATGGGGGTGCCATGCATCTGATGATTGGGTATAAGGGGTGTCATGCATACCAGGATTGGGGGAAGAGGGTTGCCATGCATACCAGGATAGAGGGGTGAGGAGTACCATGCATACCAGGATTGGGGGATGAGGCATGCCATGCATACCAGGATAGGGATAAGACGTTCAATGCATACCAGGATAGGGATGAGGGCAGCACATTACAGGATTGGGAAACAGGATTGGCAAGCACAAATACCAGGATGGGGTCAGCACAAATACCAGGATGGGGTCAGCACAAATACCAGGATGGGGGCAGGACAAATACCAGGATGGGGGCAGCACAAATACCGGGATGGGGGCAGCAAATACCAGCATGGGAGACCATATACCAATAAAAATGCTCACCACCCGGGCGAAGAACGGGCTGAATAGTTTGTATATATATGTATATATATATATATATATATATATATATGTATATATATATATATATATACAGGGTGGGCAATTTATATGGATACATCTAGATTAAATGGAAATGATTGGTGATATAAATTTTCTGTTTGTGGCACATTTGTATTTGGGAGGGGGAAAGCTTTTCCAGATGGGTGGTGACCATGGTGGCCATTTTGAAGTCGGCCATTTTGGATCCAACTTTATTTTTTTCAATGGGAAGAGGGTCATTTGACACATCAAACTTATTGAGAATTTCATAAGAAAAACAATGGTGTGCTTGGTTATAACGTAACTTTATTTTTCATGAGTTTTTTACAAGTTTATGACCACTTATAAAATGTGTTCAAAGTGCTGCCCATTGTGTTGGATTGTCAATGCAACCCTCTTCTCCCACTCTTGACACACTGATAGCAACACCGCAGAAGAAATGCTAGCACAGGCTTCCAGTATCCGTTGTTTCAGATGCTGCACATCTTGTATCTTGATGGTATGGTGTGGTATATGGGGAACAAAGATAGTGGAGCCATTCTTCATCAATGGAAACCTCAATGCCACTGGATATCTGAAATTGCTACATGATGATGTGTTTCCCTCTTTATGCACTGAAGATGTCACGTTCCCTGAGTTTTTCCAACAAGATGGTCACCACCACATTATGGGTGTCAGGGCCGAGCATTCCTACATGAACAGTTTCCTGGAAAGTGGATAGGTCGTCGTGGGCCAGTTGAATGACCACCAAGGCCTCCCGATCTGACCCCCTTAGACTTTTATCTTTGGGGTCATCTGAAGGCAATTGTCTATGCTGTGAAGATATGAGATGTGCAGCATCTGAAACAACGGATACTGGAAGACTGTGCTAGCATTTCTTCTGCGGTGTTGCTATCAGTGTGTCAAGAGCGGGAGAAGTGGGTTGCATTGGCAATCCAACACAATGGGCAGAACTTTGAACACATTTTATAAGTGTTTATAAACTTGTAAAAAACTCATGAAAGAATAAAGTTACGTTAAAACCAAGCACACCATTGTTTTTCTTATGAAATTCTCAATAAGTTTGATGTGTCACATGACCTTCTTCCCATTGAAAAAAACAAAGTTGGATACAAAATGGCCGACTTCAAAATGGCCGCCATGGTCACCACCCATCTGGAAAAGTTTCTCCCCCCATATACTAATGTGCCACAAACAGGAAGTTGATATCACCAACCATTCCCATTTGATTTACAGTAGGTGAATCCATATAAATGGCCCACCCTGTATATACACACATTGCATCAGTTACATTTCATTTTATCTGTACTGCATTTGGCATCACCTGGAGACATTTTTTTTAATGTATGAAACATATTGATATTAAACCATTAAATATGAAATCTCATACTTAAAAATAAATGCACCTGTTGTGCAGGGCACACGTTACTCTCTGGTGCTTTTATTTTTTTTCCCCTCAAGGAAAAAGAAAGACAAATAAAATCCATAATATGGAAGGTTGAGGAGCAATTCAGGTGTGGAAGATACGATGCATGTCCTTGGTAGAATTTCTCTCAATATATATTTTTTTTTTACAGAAAATAAATCTTACCCTGTTTACTATGTTCTGATTTTCATATTTCTATAAGATGATTTATAACTTAAGACTGATGTTTGTCAGATTTTTTTTTGGTTAGTTTCTATTCTATTCTTTCTATTATTTAAGTTTTAGACTTAATAAGATTTAATTCTTGAGCCTAAAAATTACTGTACGTTATTTTACAATTAGTTGATTGATTTCTGGAGGATCAAGTTCGAGTTGAATTGTCTCCAATTCTCAGTTTCAAGCAAATTCAAAAACTTTAAGATTCAATTCTCAAAAAGAAAATTAAAATTACCTGGCCCCATTTCCCACACTGCTGAAAGATCTGAGCACGAACTACTGGATTTTGGAATTGCCATGTAGCATAATGCCCTAAAGCTATGACATCTAGCAAATCATCATATCTCCTACAGAGGTGGTCAGTACCGGGGCCATCACAGATCAGCAATTCTCAGTGGAGCACAGTTCATACGATAAAGTCATCTTCAGAGTCACTGGGTAAGTCACTCCGTCCTGTAGAGTGTAAGCCCCTATGGTCAGCGAGGTCCTTTCTCTCCTGTAGAGTATAAGCTCTCATGGTCAGTAGGGTCCTTGCCGCTCTCCTGTTGAGTGTAAGCCCCTATGGTCAGCGGGATCCTCTCTCTTCTGTAGAGTGTAAGCTCTTATGGTCAGTGGGGTCCTCTCTCTCTCCTGTAGAGTGTAAGCTCTTATGGTCAGTGGGGTCCTCTCTCTCTCTCCTGTAGAGTATAAGCCCCTATGGTCAGCGGGAATCCTCTCTCTTCTGTAGAGTGTAAGATCTTATGGTCAGTAGGGTCCTCGCTCTCCTGTAGAGTGTAAGCTCTTATGGTCAGTGGGGTCCTCTCTCTCTTCTGTAGAGTATAAGCTCTTATGGTCAGTGGGGTCCTCTCTCTCCTGTAGAGTGTAAGCCCCTATGGTCAGCGGGAATCCTCTCTCTTCTGTAGAGTGTAAGATCTTATGGTCAGTAGGGTCCTCGCTCTCCTGTAGAGTGTAAGCCCCTATGGTCAGCGAAGTCCTGATTTTGTTTCTGGTGTCCTTCGACAGCTCTTTGGTCTTCACCATAGTGGAGTTTGGAGTGTGACTGTTTGCGGTTGCGGACAGGTATCTTTTATACTGATAACAAGTTCAAACAGGTGCCAGTACTACAGGTAATGAGTGGAGGACAGAGGAGCCAGTACTACAGGTAATGAGTGGAGGACAGAGGAGCCAGTACTACAGGTAATGAGTGGAGGACAGAGGAGCCTCTTAAAGAAGAAGTTACAGGTCTGTGAGAGACAGAAATCTTGCTTGTTTGTAATTGACCAAATACTTATTTTCCACCAAAATTTGAAAAAAATTCTTTCCAAATCAGAGAATGTGATTTTCAGGATTTGTTTTCTCATTTTGTCTCTCATAGTTGAGGTCGATCTATGATGTCAATTACAGGCCTCTCTCATCTTTTTAAGTGGGAGAACTTGCACAATTGGTGGCTGACTAAATACTTTTTTAGTTTTATTTTCCTGGTACCTTTTTGTTTTTGCTCTTACACCACTAATACTGTGTTCACTTGGAACGATATCTAGTGATAACTCCTGGGGAATGTTACTAGGTGAGATGTTCACAGCATTGTCATTTCTCCTTCGCGAGAGTTGCATTTTTCCTAATGCATGTGAATACAGATGTAACTATCCCTATAACCATGCAATCCATACAGTGTTCACCTGATATTTGAGTTTTTGATCATTTGTGCAACGTGGTTACACGCATGCCTTCCATCAGAGATGTAGATAGGTGTTCCTTCACCAAGGTAATAAATCCAGTTTGGTGCACCCCAATCCAGATATTAAGAATAAAGCCTGAAAAAGTGGGGGTCTTATTCTGACCATGACATGTTCGAATCTGTTTACCAATCACTTAATCTTACAGAAGGAATGCTGTTTCACCCGCAAAACTACATGGCTGATTGTAATGTCCAAGCCATTTTGCTAGTACCAAAGATGTTCTCCTGCACAAAAGCAACCAGGTAGTGGTAGATATCAGCCTTTTGAAGACCATGTATGTGAATACTGACCAGATAAATCCAGAGACTCACCAGAGATGTCTCTCTGGTCACACTTGTTCACTTTCCATTTTTCTTCTTTTTTTGACCCAGATAGTCATGACAACTTTTTCCATCCATGACTCGTCTCTGTAGACTGTAACACACGGACATCTTTGATTTGACAGCCTTCTCACTTTTCAATCTCTATATCAAACATACTATCCTATGCCTATGTCCTACGTTAGCCCACATAATAGTGGTAACCACAATAGTAAATGTACTGCTGTAGAGTGACAGAGAAGATGCCACCATTACTCCAGGCCCTCAGTAGATGAGCAATTTTCAACCATGACAATGAACTTATGCTGAATTTTTGAAGTAGAACAGGGTGACAGTGACTCTTTGGCCAAGTGTCTCCTGATCTGACCCCAGCAGAGCACCCATGGGAAGTTCTGAAGAGACAAGCTGTCATCACTCTCCAACCAGCATCCAGGCTCTAAAAGTGCTTGTTCTGAAGAATGGAAAAGAGAGATGTAGCAACTTGTTCATTCCACGTCTAGAAGACTTGGTGCTTTCCTTTCAAATCATGGAGATTATATACAATACTAAATAACCTCAATAGCAGTTTTTTGTTTGGGATGTACTCATTTATGCATTAACTAATTTGAATATAACTGAACATTTATTATATTATCCACTTTACTGTCATGGTATGGGTTAAAAAAATGTTCTATGAAACTCAGTCTTGTCAAAATACAGGAAATTGTTCTTGTGTCCAGTAAGATATTGATTAAAATCTTACTTTTCAAAGGGGTGTGCTCATTTATGCTGAGCACTATATATATACATATAGGGGGGGGGGGATAAGTATTGAACGCATCACCAATTTTCTGAGTAAATATATTTCTAAATGTGCTACTGACATGCAATTCTCCCCAGATATCGGTAACAACCCATCCAATCCACACAGACGAAGAAATAAAAGACAGATGCATATAGACAGTGAGCTGTCTCAAGACCTTTGCAACCTTATTGTTGCAAAACGTACTGATGGCATTGACAGAAGTATTTCTAAACTACTGAAGGTTCCAGTGAGCACTGTTGGGGCGATAATCCGCAAGTGTAAAGAACATAATTTCACCATAAACTGGCCACAACCAGGTGCTCCCCACAAGATTACAGATGGAGGAGTGAAAACAATTATTAGAAGAGCCAAGAACCACTTTTGGAGAGCTAAAGAGAGACCTGGAATCTGTAGACACAATTGTTTCAAAGAGAACTTTGTGCTCCTTGTCTCACATGATTATATTGGTTTCAGCATACTGAATTGTCAGTGTATTTTAGTGGAGTATTTTAGGATTGGGGGGCCCCACTTGCAATTTAACCCAGGACCAAAATTTGCCTAAACCGGCTCTGCTAACAGGTTGCTGTGTATGCACAGACAGGAGATTTTAATCTAAATTTTCATTCCTCTTATTTTGACTCAAATTAGGTAGTAAGAAGAAATATCCATTCTGAGTACTGAATCCTCTTGTCTGCATTTATTACAAGGCTGTGAATTGTGGAATACATCATGGCGCACTCAAATCAGACTCTTGTTAAGGAATTCATCCTGATTGGATTTTCCCAGGACTTGCAGGCTTGCATTTTACTTTTTGTCACATTTTATATAATTTATGTACTAACCATCTTGGGGAACAGTTTCCTGATTGTCACCGTCATTGTCACCCCTAAGTTGCACACTCCGATGTATTACTTCCTCTGTAACTTGTCATTTTTGGACATGTGCTACTCCTCAAATTCTGTTCCAAAAATGTTAATCGATATGTTTTCAAAAAGTAGAAGAATTTCAATCTTCTTCTGCCTGACACAAATGAATCTTGGTGTATTTCTAGCAGGAACTGAATGTTTATTATTAGCAGTGATGGCCTATGACCGGTACATCGCCATATGCCTCCCCTTACGGTACACCACCATTATGAGCTGGAGGGTATGTAGGAACATCACCGTCATTATGTGGGCAGGAAGTTTTCTTGTATCGACTGTTCCCACTATGGTAAGACCTCTTGTATTCTGCAAAGAGAATATATTGAACCATTTTGTTTGTGAGCTTTTGGTTCTTCTAGAGGTGGCGTGTGGAGACCTCTCCTTTTATAAGATAGCTATAGTTGTTATTAGTTTTTTTACACTTGTTTCATCACCCGTTTTTATTGTTGTCTCTTACATTTATATCATTATTTCAATATTAAAAATTCGGTCAGCGGGAGGTAGATCTAAAGCCTTCTCCACCTGCGCTTCCCACCTCACTGTGGTCTCGTTGTATTACCTTACAATTATTGTCGTGTACATGGGACAGGCGGGAGGTTACTCATCTTATCTGAAATATCTTTGTCTTATTTATGGAGTTATAACTCCTGCGCTTAACCCTTTGATCTACAGTCTGAGGAATAATGAAGTAAAAGGAGCCTTTAGAAAAAATCTTATCCTACTATCAAACTTTCCCAAACCCAAAGTTCCAAAATAAGTCAAAGAAAAAGTCTATATGAACAGCTTAGCCTCGTTGACATATCATTTTTACTTGGAAACACAAATCCTCAAACAACTGGACATCTCTTTTCTTTGAGAGACACTAAAAATAACTTCTTCAATAGTGTTGAGCCACTCCCGTAGTGTTCGAGTTCGGTTCGGTTCGTCGAACACCCGTGTGTTCGCCGAACTGTTCGTCGAACTGTTCGTCGAACACCTTCGAACACCGTTAAAACCAATGGCAGGCAAACAAAAACACATAGAAGCACATAGAAAACACCTTCAAAGGTGTCCAAAAGCTGACAAACTGCTCTGAAGACACAACTAACACATGGAAAAGTGACAAGTACATATAGTCATGTGAAAAGAAAAGAGGTGGAGGAGTAAAAGGAGGGGGAGACACAGATATAGGCATGTCATGCCCTTCTAAAATCCAAAAAGTGAGAAGCCGACACGTTCAGTCCGCTCCTGCCCGTGCCACCTCCGTGTCGCCGGGTCTGTGCCAGAGCCGCGGTCAACCCTGACGGCCAGCCCCCCTCTCCCAATACTGGTGCCTGTCCGCTGGTGGGTCGAGCGAGCCCCCCTGTGGTGGAGGCAGCTCTAAGCTTTTTAATTTAAATTGTCTCTCTAATTTGAATGAATACACTTTAAATCCATTTACAAGGATCTATTGGAGGACAAGTCTCATGCCAGCAGCCGCGTAATTCCAGCTCCAGTAGCGTCCACTAAAGCTGCTGCAGTTAAAAAGCTTTTATAAGGATCGAGCTCGGCTGTCCACCGCAAGGCATCCTACTGCCAGTCCCAGCCCCTATGCCTAGGGGTGCCTCCTGATGCTCTTCACTGAGTATCCCGTGGTCCCGAAGCATTTCCTTTGAAAAAATTAAGTGTCAAAACTACAGGTGGAGTAGCTTGCTTAACAGCCGGGATAATCCGCTGACTAGCAGACACTGCTACTAGGCACAAAGTATTTCCTGGGCTAGATGCAGTTAAAAATTTGTAATTAGATACTCTCGTTGGATGCTGAGAAAGCATTCCATAGAGTCTCCTGGCACGCCATATATGATTCTCTTAAAAAGCTTGGGGTAGGGGTCTAGGGGACCCTTTTATAGCCAAAATCACGGCCCTGTATCGCAATACGTCACCTAGGCTGTAGATAAATGGAACTGTATTACCCTGAGGGCTCGGTTGCTACAGAGGTATTGCACCTCACCCAGAGGTGTGATATCTCACTCTCAGGTAAGGATGGAGTGTGGATCAGGACCCGACAACGGCATGCATTACACCACATTGCCGTGGGGCAGGGCGACCAATATGCCCCTGAGATGGGCACGACAGTCCCTGTCCCTGGCTGGAGTGGGGGGAGGGAACACTGAGGAAGGGGAACCCTGTAGTCCAGGAGCAGGGAGGAAGCAGTTCCTGGGTGCATTGAGAAGGGAGTATAAAAGGTGGGCACCATCTTAGTTCAGTGCAGAGAAGTCTGAGCAGAAGTGGCAGGGAGCAGGGGCTCTGCATGAGCTCTGCTCCGGAGGCGGGCCTAGTAACAGAGGCCCAGGCCTGGAAGAGGGAGAAGGAAGGAAGAGGAGCGGAGAAGGCTCCAGGAACGAGGAATGAAGGGATCCCAGGGGTGCGGACGGGCGAGTCGCCACCGCACGCCCGAATCCACCTGCGTGGAGGGGTCAGGCCAAAGGGGGAGACCGGTCCCCGAAACTAGTGGAGGCAGGAAACGACCCTCAGCTAGAAACCGGAGGCTGTGACATTTTATGTGGCGCAGCCCCTCGCTACACCCGCTAGGAAGGCACCACATAGGGTCAGGGAAACTGGCGCCAAGTTTACCAAGAGGAGGCCCGATGCAGCCGGACAGAAGGGTTGGTAAGAAAGGCCAGACAAAGGACACACAAAGGGGGTCCTGTGAAGCGCTCCAAAGTTATCTGGGAGTTGTCTGAGCCCCTCACCTGGTGAGCACAGTACGACGTAGGCAGCCGTTACCTGCAGACGTGGTCTGGATAATAAGAACTGTGAGTAAAGGCCCTGGACTGCATCACTGACTCCGTGTCATTACTGCTGCTGCCCTGCACCATCACCCCCATCCTCCGCATACACTGCCCTGAGGCTATACTCCTCCCGTGGGGAGTTATGCTACGCTCTGCTGCACCCACAACACCAGCCTCAGCGGTCTGCCCTGGAGCGGCGGTTCACTCTGACCGCAATCCACGGGTGGCGTAGTCGGACATTTAAGCATCAAAACCACATAAATAGTTCCGCCACTGGTTTGACCGCCCTGAGCCACGGAACCGGGTCGCCGCCACGGAGACTACAACCACCAGCATCCACCAAAAAGGGTCCGGCTCCGGGTGTCCCAAGGCCCAGGGGGCGCATCAGAACATTTTCATCACCTTTCACAATCACCAATGGGACAAGGCAGGGATGTTCTCTGTCCCCTCTCTTATACATCCTAGTGACGGAGCACCTGCTCTCATCAATTCGCCATAACCCCAATATTAGGTGGATTGAGGTGGGAGGCACCGAGTACAAGTGCTCTCTATTTGCTGATGATGTCCTAGTATATATCACTCAATCACATATATCCATCCCTGCTGTTATGGCTGAAATAGATCACTTTGTTACATGGTCAAATTTTAAAATCAATGCAGCGAAGTCTGAGGCCCTCGATGTCTCCCTCCCCAAATCCATATAGGATTCCATCCAGTCCAACTTTCCCTTTGCCTGGCCCTCACAGGGTATCAAATACTTAGGAATTCCTATTCATAGAGACCTCTCCCATCTATGTTATCTTAATTTTGGGCCTTTTATTGAACAACTCCATACAGACCACGGTTGGCAAGTTAGAACTGTAAGATTCACTACATGAACCACTGGTGTTTTGTGGAAAAGCACATGTACACTGTGTTCCAAATTATTATGCAAAAAGTGTTTAGGAGTGATAAGGGAAGAATTTGTTTGTTTGTCAGTTAAACTCATTGATGGTGATGTGTGTCAGGGCTCTTTATATCACTGTAAGCAATTGCAGACACCTGTGCTAATTAGTTTGGCAGGTGTGTCCAATGAAAGGCAAGACTACTTAAGAAGGCTGTCTCACATTATTAAGCAGCCTACATTTTCTGCCAAAATGGGAAAGAAAAAGGATGTGTCGGCTGCTGAGAAGCAACAAATTGTGGAGTGTTTAGGTCAAGGCATGACTACAATCAACATTGTGCGATGATCAGGATGAAGTGTCTTGGCAATCAAGAAGTATGTAGCTGATTCACAGTACACACGTGTGCGTGCTGATAAGGGCAAATTGAGGACTCTTTCCTACAAGCAATTACGTCAGGTTAAAAGAGCAGCGGCAAAAAAGCCTTGTCATAGCAGCAGACAAGTTTTTGAAGCTGCTGGTGCCTCCAACGTCCCCCGAACAACAAGATGCAGGGTCCTTCAGAGGTTTGCAGCTGTGCATACGCCATCCTGTCGACCTCCTCTATCCACTTCACACAAGCAGAAACGTCTCCAGTGGGCCAAACATTACATGAAGACTGATTTCAAAACTGTTTTGTTCACGGATGAGTGCCGTGCAGCGCTCGATGGTCCAGATGGATGGAGTGGAGGATGGCTGGTTGATGGACACCCCACGCAAACACGGCTACAGCGCCAACAAGGAGGAGGTGGAGTAATGTTTTGGGCTGGAATCATGGGGAGAGAGATTGTCGGCCCCTTTAGGATCCCTGAAGGCGCTAAAGATGAACTCCATAATGTATGTGGATTTTCTCAAACAGCACTTCCTGCCATGGTTCAAGAAGAAGAACCGTGTATTTCACAGCAAGATCATTTTTTTGCATGATAATGCACCATCTCATGCTGCACATAAAACATCTGCATCTCTGGCTGATATGGGCATAAAAGGGGACAAACTTATGGTGTGACCCCCATGCTCCCCTGACCTCTACCCCATTCAGAACCTCTGGAGCATCATCAAAAGGAGTGTCTATGATGGCGGGAGGCAGTTCACATCTAAGCAACAGCTCTGGGAGGGTATTCTGTCCTCATGCAAAACAATTGAAGCAGAAACCATCCAAAACCTGACAAATTCAATGGAGGAGAGAGTTCAGAAGCTCCTTTCGAACAAGGGGTCCTATGTGAAAATGTAACATCACCTAGAATAAAGTTTTGAGTTGAAAACTGTTTGATTTCAGTTTCTAATAACCTGCTAATGCTTATAATTTCAAAAATGACCATTTTTTTGGTCTTTATTAAAATGAAAAGGTTGATCGAAAAGTTTGGCGGATCTAAGAGTGTGGCAACCCAGTAGTCATGATTACTTCGAATTCTGACAATATGAGGGTCATGTTGCAGGTAGTGCAGCAAGAAGGCACTTATGTGTCTTTCGCATCTCGGAGCCCCAAAATTATTTTCCGGGCTAGATGCAGCTAAAAATTATTATTAATTTTAAATCTGGTGGAGCTTAGTATAGATGGCCTAATAGGATCAGTGCTGCACACTGCTACAAAGCCCAAATTATTTTCCAGCCAAGATACAGATAAACATGATTAGTAATTTTAAACCTGGTGGAGCTTATTATAGATGGCCTAATAGAATCAGTGCTGCACTCTGCTACAAAGCCCAAATTATTTTCCAGCCAAGATACAGATAAACATGATTAGTAATTTGAAAGCTTAAAACGGTTGGTAGGGTGATTTTAACCAATCATCAAGCTTTTACTCTCCCCAGGATGACACAGGGGTAGAAAAGTCGTTTCGGAACCATGATTTGTTCATCTTTATGAACGTGAGTCTGTCTACATTATCAGTGGAGAGCCGCGTGCGCTTATCTGTCAGCACACCACCAGCAGCGCTGAACACACGTTCAGACAGAACGCTGGCTGCGGGGCATGACAAGATCTCCAAGGCGAAGTGGCTAGCTCCGGCCATTTATCCAGATTGGAAGCCCAAAAAGAGCAAGGGTCCAGTGGCACAGTCATGGCTTCAATGCTTACTTGGAGATACTCCTGTACCATCGTCTCTAGGCGTTGACTATGTGTCAGACTTCTTGTCTCCTGTGGCCTTGCAAAGGATGGGCTAAAAAAGTGGTGAAATGATTGCGCAAAATTGATGTTACCAGCAGATACTGTGGTTTTGTTATGGTTTGAGTGTTGAACACTTGACGGTCCCACGGTTGGCAAGTTGGAACTGTGAGATTCACTACGTGCACCACTGGTGTTTTGTGGAAAAGCACATGTAAGATTCTGCAACAGTCTCTGCTGATATTCCTGCATGCGTGCATCCCTTTCTATGGCAGGAATAATTTCTGCAAATTTACTTTTGTACCGGGGATCTAACAGTGTGGCAACCCAGTAGTCAGGATTATTTCTAATTCTCCCAATTCGAGGGTCATGTTGCAGGTAGTGCAGCAAGAAGGCACTCATGTGTGTTGCGCATCCAGGAGCACCAAGTCCCTGTTGTGTTGGTGGCGAGGTAACAATCATGCTTCCTTCCTCTGTCCTCTCCCCCCAACCTCGCACAACAGAAATGTGATCAAGGTCTCCCTCATCTGATGAGTCTTCCATCAGTTCGTCCTCCACTTCTTCCTGGGCTCCTGCACCTTCCTCACTAGTTTGGCTGCTACCATGCGCCCTGGTAAAACCATCTCCCCCACCCTCACAGGCCTGCCGCCTTGGTGCTGCCGACCGTCTGGACCTTGCAGATGTTAGCCCTTCCGCATACAACTCCTCCTCCTCTACTTCCTCCACCTCCTCTTGTGCCACCACCTGACTCCGAATTCTGTTTAACATGTGCTCCAGCATGTAAATCACCGGAATAGTCATGCTGATAATGGCATCGTCAGCACTAAACATCTTCGTCGCCATTTCAAAACTGTGCAGAAGGGTGCATAGGTCCCTGATCTGAGACCACTCCTCCAGCGTGATTTGCCCCACGTCTGGATCTCGTTGGCCCAGGCTATACGTCAGAACGTATTGCACCAGGGCTTGTCGGTGCTGCCACAGTCGCTGCAACATGTGCAGAGTTGAATTCCACCGGATAGGCACATCGCATTTTAGCCGGTGAAGTGGCAGGCCCAACGACTTCTGTAGAGATGTAAGTCGCTGAGCTGCGGGATGCGAACGGCGGAAGTGAGCACACAGCGACCGTGCCCTCTGCAGAAGGCCATCTAGTCTGGGATAGTGGGCTAAAAATTGCTGGACAACCAGGTTCAACACGTGAGCCATACAAGGCACGTGTGTGACATTGCCCCGGCGAAGGGCCGCACCCAGGTTTGCAGCATTGTCGCACACGGCCTTCCCTGGTTTCAGGTCCAGTGAAGACAACCATTCATGAAATTGGTTCTCCAGAGCTGACCACAACTCCTCAGCTGTGTGACTCACATTTCCCAGACATTTCAAAGTAAAAACCGCCTGATGACATTGAGCCCTACTGCCAGCATAGTAAGGAGGTGTGCAGCATCCCTTCTGCGCAGTTAGAAAGCTTGTGGCATGACCAGACAGGCTTTGGGTGCATGTGGAAGACCGAGAGGAGGTTGAGGAGGCAGAAGCAGTGGAGGAACTTTGACATAAAGAGGATTGACGCACAACTCGTGGGGACGGCAAGACTTGGACAGCAGCCCCTTGTCCTGCTGTCACCATAGTTACCCAGTACCCAGTCAGCGACATGTAACGCCCCTGTCCATGCCTACTCGTCCAAGTGTCTGTGGTGAAATGCACCCTGTCACACACAGAGTTTCTCAAAGAAGCGGTGATGTTGTGTGCGACATGCTGGTGGAGCGCAGGCACACCTTTCTTTGAGAAGTAGTGCCGACTGGGCATCTGGTACTGGGGCACTGCGACGGACATAAGGTCTCGAAAATCCTCTGTGTCCACCAGGCGGAAAGTCAGCATTTCTGTAGCCAAGAGCTTGCAGATGGTGAAATTCAACCTCTTAGCTTTCTCATGGCTAGGAGGAAATGGTCTTTTACTTGTCCACATCTGAGGGACCGAGGGCTGGCTATTGTGCTTAGACGGGGTTGATAAGGGTGTCCCCGGCAAACTGCCGGTCTGTGAGGAAGATGCAGGCGGACATGTTAGGTTGCCTTGATCCAAAGGTGGTGCTATCGATGTCGGACAGCGCTCAACACCAGCTGGTGTTACCACCTCCAAAGAAAATGATGACCTGCCAATCACGCTGGCTGTTGGGGGTAAAGAGGTGGCAGGTCTGCGCCCCAAAACAGGTGTGACTGCTGTCTCCCCAGTCACAGAGGATGAAGAGGCCACGGATGCACAAGATATGGCAGACGGTGGCTGGCCCGGCCGGCTAGGCCGCATTGTAGCACACTGAGCTTCCCACTGCAACTTATGCTTCATGTCCATGTGCCGGTTCATACATGAAGTACTCAAACTATGTATTTTTTGGCCTCTACTTAGCTTTTGCTGACAAATGTTACAATTAACACGAGTTGGGTCATCTTTATCGATCTGAAAAAATGCCCAGGCTATGCAAGGCTTAGCACCCATGCGACCTGAAGAGCCACCACGACTTGTGGTGAGAGGCAGAGTTGTGTTTGAGGATGCAGTTGTTGACGTGCTTCCAGTACTACGTCTCTGTCCAGGAAGGCGCAACCTGACCTCGTCGTCACTAGCATCTTCCTCCACCTCCTCTGCTGACCTCATCTCTTGGCTGACTGTGGGTTGACAGTAAGTGCGATCTCCAACCTCATCATCATCACCCTGTGCGTTATCACACCCGTCGTCCTCAGAGCCAACCTGTTCCTGCCCTGACAAAAAACTAAAGTTGTCGCTCCAATCAGGTATTTGAGTCTCATCATCGTCTTCCTCATTGTCTCCACCAACAGGAGTTACAGTTTGGGAATGAGGGTCTGCATTATGGTCAGTACCTTCTGCGTCTGGTCCTGGATCCGACTCATAAAGATTCTGGGCATCAGTGCAGATCATTTCCTCGTCTGGATTCACAGAAGCGCTGGAGTCGACCTCTGATTCCCAGGCTATAGTATGAGTAAACAGCTCTGCAGACTCAACCATCTGTTCTACCTCATACTCAGACGGGCAGCTGGAGATTTGGGAGCTGTGAGGAAGCAAGTGCGATTGGGGTAACACCTTTGAGGACTGGAGTATTTGTGATGTTGAAGTTGATGTGGAGGAGAGCCCACTTAAAGGAGCACTTGATATCCGTTGAAGCACCTGCTTTTTTTGTGCCTCATCTGGAATTTGTAGCGATTGGCGTGGCCGTAAGAAAGGGATCTTATCACATTGTCCGCTAAAAGAAGTAGACATTTTAGTTTGGCTGGAAGATGGTCTTTCTTCTGCAGATGTTACTGTTGCTTTAACACCTACCCCACGGACACAACCTTTTTTCCCCTTCCCAACACGCCTATTCCCCTTTCCACCAGCAGCAGGCCTTTTTCCACTCATTTTGGTGGTTAACTAATTCACAACTCTGGAGTTGTTTGCACAAAAAAACAATGGATGGGAACCGAGCAGAGCTGAGTGGCCAAACTGTGGTATTAGGCCAAAACTATTGGCTGGGTTAGATGCAGAAAAAAATTATATTCAATTTGCAACCTGATGGAGGTCAGTATAGATGGACTAATAGAGAAAGTCCCACACACTGCTAGAAGGCCAAATATTTTTTCAGAGCTAGATGCAGAAAAAAATTATATTCAGTTTGCAACCTGATGGAGGTCAGTATAGATGGACTAATAGAGAAAGTCCCACACACTGCTAGAAGGCCAAATATTTTTTCAGAGCTAGATGCAGAAAAAAATTATATTCAGTTTGCAACCTGATGGAGGTCAGTATAGATGGACTAATAGAGAAAGTCCCACACACAGCTAGAAGCCCAATATTTTTTTAGAGGTAGATGCAGAAAAAAATATATTCAGTTTGCAACCTGATGGAGGTCAGTATAGATGGACTAATACAACAAGTCCCACACACAGCTAGAAGCCCAATATTTTTTCAGAGCTAGATGCAGAAAAAAATATATTCAGTTTGCAACCTGATGGAGGTCAGTATAGATGGATTAAGAGAACAAGTCCCACACACTGCTAGAAGCCCAAATATTTTTTCAGAGGTAGATGCAGATAAAAATTATTTTAAATTTGCAACCTGATGGAGGTCAGTATAGATGGACTAATAGAGAAAGTCCCACACACTGCTAGAAGGCCAAATATTTTTTCAGAGCTAGATGCAGAAAAAAATTATATTCTGTTTGCAACCTGATGGAGGTCAGTATAGATGGACTAATAGAACAAGTCCCACACACTGCTACAAGCCCAATATTTTTTCAGCGCTAGATGCAGAAAAAAATTATATTCAGTTTGCAACCTGATGGAGGTCTGTATAGATGGATTAATACAACAAGTCCCACACACAGCTAGAAGCCCAATATTTTTTCAGAGCTAGATGCAGAAAAAAATATATTCAGTTGCAACCTGATGGAGGTCAGTATAGATGGACTAATACAACAAGTCCCACACACAGCTAGAAGCCCAAATATTTTTTCAGAGGTAGATGCAGATAAAAATTATTTTTAATTTGCAACCTGATGGAGGTCAGTATAGACGGATTAATAGAGAAAGTCCCACACACTGCTAGAAGGCCAAATATTTTTTCAGAGGTAGATGCAGATAAAAATTATATTCAGTTTGCAACCTGATGGAGGTCTGTATAGATGGATTAATAGAACAAGTCCCACACACAGCTAGAAGCCCAAATATTTTTTCAGAGGTAGATGCAGATAAAAATAATTTTTAATTTGCAACCTGATGGAGGTCAGTATAGATGGACTAATAGAGAAAGTCCCACACTGCTAGAAGGCCAAATATTTTTTCAGAGGTAGATGCAGAAAAAAATTATATTCAGTTTGCAACCTGATGGAGGTCAGTATAGATGGACTAATAGAACAAGTCCCACACACAGCTAGAAGCCCAAATATTTTTTCAGAGGTAGATGCAGAAAAAAATTATATTCAGTTTGCAACCTGATGGAGGTCTGTATAGATGGATTAATAGAACAAGTCCCACACGCAGCTAGAAGCCCAATATTTTTTCAGAGGTAGATGCAGAAAAAAAATATATTCAGTTTGCAACCTGATGGACGTCAGTATAGATGGACTAATAGAGAAAGTCCCACACACTGCTAGAAGGCCAAATATTTTTTCAGAGCTAGATGCAGACAAAAATTTATTTTTAATTTGCAGCGTGATGGAGCTCAGTATAGATGGACTAATAGAACAAGTCCCACACACTGCTAGAAGGCCAAATATTTTTTCAGAGCTGGATGCAGATAAAAATTATTTTTAATTTGCAACCTGATGGAGGTCAGTATAGATGGACTAATAGAGAAAGTCCCACACACTGCTAGAAGGCCAAATATTTTTTCAGAGCTAGATGCAGAAAAAAATTATATTCAGTTTGCAACCTGATGGAGGTCAGTATAGATGGACTAATAGAACAAGTCCCACACACAGCTAGAAGCCCAAATATTTTTTCAGAGGTAGATGCAGTAAAAATTATTTTTAATTTGCAACCTGATGGAGGTCAGTATAGATGGACTAATAGAACAAGTCCCACACACAGCTAGAAGCCCAAATATTTTTTCAGAGGTAGATGCAGAAAAAAATTATATTCAGTTTGCAACCTGATGGAGGTCTGTATAGATGGATTAATAGAACAAGTCCCACACACAGCTAGAAGCCCAATATTTTTTCAGAGGTAGATGCAGAAAAAAAATATATACAGTTTGCAACCTGATGGAGGTCAGTATAGATGGACTAATAGAGAAAGTCCCACACACTGCTAGAAGGCCAAATATTTTTTCAGAGCTAGATGCAGAAAAAAATTATATTCAGTTTGCAACCTGATGGAGGTCAGTATAGATGGACTAATAGAGAAAGTCCCACACACTGCTAGAAGGCCAAATATTTTTTCAGAGCTAGATGCAGAAAAAAATTATATTCAATTTGCAACCTGATGGAGGTCAGTATAGATGGACTAATAGAATGATGCTATGCCCAAAAGATTTTACTTCACTAGGTGCAGTAAAAAAATTGGTATTCTATACCCAGGTGGTGTATCTTGCAACACAGTTAGGCTACTCCACTGACTAACACACTCTGCAATAGGCCAAAAAGGATTAGCTTTGCTAGATTCAGCCAAATGCTGTGAAAAAAACTTGCACAGCACTGGCACAGACCTGCCTGGCAAAAAATGATAGGAACTGATGTAACCTAGTCCTGAAAAGGACTGCAATCACAACTATTCCCTACTCCCAAGCTATCTGTAGATTTGTGCGAAAATTGGCTTGAAATTAACAAGGTATAGCGCACACAGCAACAGCGGTGCCGTCTAACACGCAGCTGCAGCAGTGAGAAAATGGTGGCGACGGGGAAAATGGCTTGGTCTTATAGGGCAAGGACATGTGACATACACTGCCAATGACACATGCCCTTGCTTTTTAAATGGTACCTGGGTGTGGAGGAGAGTCTCATCTTCTCCACACTCGGGTACCATTCGCACATTAGAACGCGCCAATAACGCAAGTACAAATGCAGTCTTGCGGAATTGGCGCGTTCTAATGCAAGTCAATGGCGGCGAAAACGCCGCGTTTACGCAAAATTAATTGACATGCTGCGGATGTTTGAGCGCAGCATTTACGCTGCGGAAAAATTCGCATCATGGGCACAGCACATGCGGATTTCAAGTGGGGAACATTGCTGCCCTTCTACCATGCGTTTTTAATGCTTTTCCGCGGCGTTTACGCAGCTGCAAAAACGCAGCGGAAACGCATTAAAAACGCATCATTTGAACTCAGCCTTACAGTTATAAGGTATGTGCCCATGATGCAGATTTGAAGCAGAAATTTCATGAGCGTTTTTGTCTTTCCTTACCAAAAAAAAACCATATGCGGTTTTCACATGCATTTTTTTAAGTGTTTTTTAAGCGTTTTTGAGCATCAATGAATGATTTTTGGAGCTAAATAAAGTTGGTGGGACATTGCTTAAGCCATTGGATTACCAGAAGAACTTTGGTGAATATATTGGTTAATTTAAATGATTAAAGAATGGGTCTGCTGTATTTCAAATAAAGTGTTTACACTGCGTCTGTGTGTTTCTTTACTTTGTTTGGTCATGAAAAGGTCTGATTGACACCTTGACATCAACAAACAAAAGAGCTGGGTGTCAGCTAGTCCCATTCACCCAATCTTCAGTAGCATTTCTATTCACGTAATTTATGTGACTGCTCTGAGCTGTTTTTTTAGCCTGGGAATGTGCCACTAGGCAACCATTTTCCCTGGCCATAATTAACATATCACAACTGGTTCGATATCCCCTATGTCCCCCCTCCCCAATCAGCACTCAGCAGCGCTTTGGACACAACGTATTTATGCTGCATCTAAAACTTGGCGTTATGATTCCGCACTTTTGTTGTCGGTAAATGTGAATCCACTGGATATAATGACACTTCAATCGGTCAAAATCAACAGCGGAGACTAGCATGTCCACTACAGAAGTTGACATGCTGCGGGTGAGTTTGGGTACGTGGCCACGGTCAGGAGCAGCTGCAAGTTTGACACTGCGAGTTTATGCAGTGTCAAACCCGCAGCGTTCAGATGTTACAGCATAGCGGATGGAATCTATAGAAATCTCATGTCCGCTATGCGTGCATCTGAGGCTGCGAATCACCCACGGACAGTGACATGTGGTGCGTCTTTCAGGACCACAGCATGTCAAACTCTCTTGTGGAGTCCACAACAGAAATTTGACCACTAGAATGTACAGAATGCAGTAAATCCGCATGGTACAGTGGATTTACCTGGATTCAATAGAATGCAATGTTTTGGACGCAGCAAAAATTTGCGTCCAAAGCGCTGCTACGTCTAAATTATGGGCACAAAGCCTAAAATTAAAAGAAAAATTGTCGTGGGCTCCCGCATCATTTTTATAACCAGCAGAGGGAAAGCCCACTGCTGGGGGATGATATTATTAGCTCCGGAAGGGGCCATTAGCCAACAATGTTCCATGGCTATTAATATCAGCCCACAGCTGTTTGTTTAGCTTTTACTGGCTAGATTACAGGGGGACCCCAGAAAAAAATTGATATGGGGTCCCCCTATAAAATCGAGCCAGCAAAGGCTAAACTAGACATCTGCAGGCTGATATTAGTAGCTATGGAAGGGGCCATGAATACTAGCCCTCTCTGCGGCTTTTAATATCACCCCTCAGCAGTCCCAGAAATGGCGCATCCATAAGATGCGCCAAATCTGGCGCTTAGCCTCGCTCTTCCACACTGCCCTGTAGCGGTGGCAGGGGGTAATGGGGTTGGGGTTCACGTCAGTCTTGTATTGGCGGCTGACGTGAAACCCAGGTTAGTAATGAAGGGCGTCTAGAAGACACCCCCCTTACTAACTGTGTGGTAAAATGGTCGCCGCTTCTTCAATAAAAGACACGGCCAGAATAAAGTATTTTAATTAAATAAAACAAACACGGTTCTACAATTTTTTTTATTACACGCCTCCGCAAAGCCCTCGATCTCCTGAAAAAAACGTACAAAAACAAACAACAATATCCCTCACCTGTCCGACGTCAACGACGCAGTCCACGATCACGACTGTCCCATGATGATCCGGATCATTTCTACAGCTGTGACATCAGCCATCACTAATGTCACAGCTGTAGAATACAGCACTGTATACTTACAGAGGGCCACTGGAGATTGGGGGATGAGGGGGCCACGCATACCTGGATTGGGGGATGAGGGGTACCATGCATAGCAGGATTGGGGGATGGGGGTGCCATGCATCTGATGATTGGGTATAAGGGGTGTCATGCATACCAGGATTGGGGGAAGAGGGTTGCCATGCATACCAGGATAGAGGGGTGAGGAGTACCATGCATACCAGGATTGGGGGATGAGGCATGCCATGCATACCAGGATAGGGATAAGACGTTCAATGCATACCAGGATAGGGATGAGGGCAGCACATTACAGGATTGGGAAACAGGATTGGCAAGCACAAATACCAGGATGGGGTCAGCACAAATACCAGGATGGGGTCAGCACAAATACCAGGATGGGGGCAGGACAAATACCAGGATGGGGGCAGCACAAATACCGGGATGGGGGCAGCAAATACCAGCATGGGAGACCATATACCAATAAAAATGCTCACCACCCGGGCGAAGAACGGGCTGAATAGTTTGTATATATATATATATATATATATATATATATGTATATATATATATATATATACAGGGTGGGCAATTTATATGGATACATCTAGATTAAATGGAAATGATTGGTGATATAAATTTTCTGTTTGTGGCACATTTGTATTTGGGAGGGGGAAAGCTTTTCCAGATGGGTGGTGACCATGGTGGCCATTTTGAAGTCGGCCATTTTGGATCCAACTTTATTTTTTTCAATGGGAAGAGGGTCATTTGACACATCAAACTTATTGAGAATTTCATAAGAAAAACAATGGTGTGCTTGGTTATAACGTAACTTTATTTTTCATGAGTTTTTTACAAGTTTATGACCACTTATAAAATGTGTTCAAAGTGCTGCCCATTGTGTTGGATTGTCAATGCAACCCTCTTCTCCCACTCTTGACACACTGATAGCAACACCGCAGAAGAAATGCTAGCACAGGCTTCCAGTATCCGTTGTTTCAGATGCTGCACATCTTGTATCTTGATGGTATGGTGTGGTATATGGGGAACAAAGATAGTGGAGCCATTCTTCATCAATGGAAACCTCAATGCCACTGGATATCTGAAATTGCTACATGATGATGTGTTTCCCTCTTTATGCACTGAAGATGTCACGTTCCCTGAGTTTTTCCAACAAGATGGTCACCACCACATTATGGGTGTCAGGGCCGAGCATTCCTACATGAACAGTTTCCTGGAAAGTGGATAGGTCGTCGTGGGCCAGTTGAATGACCACCAAGGCCTCCCGATCTGACCCCCTTAGACTTTTATCTTTGGGGTCATCTGAAGGCAATTGTCTATGCTGTGAAGATATGAGATGTGCAGCATCTGAAACAACGGATACTGGAAGACTGTGCTAGCATTTCTTCTGCGGTGTTGCTATCAGTGTGTCAAGAGCGGGAGAAGTGGGTTGCATTGGCAATCCAACACAATGGGCAGAACTTTGAACACATTTTATAAGTGTTTATAAACTTGTAAAAAACTCATGAAAGAATAAAGTTACGTTAAAACCAAGCACACCATTGTTTTTCTTATGAAATTCTCAATAAGTTTGATGTGTCACATGACCTTCTTCCCATTGAAAAAAACAAAGTTGGATACAAAATGGCCGACTTCAAAATGGCCGCCATGGTCACCACCCATCTGGAAAAGTTTCTCCCCCCATATACTAATGTGCCACAAACAGGAAGTTGATATCACCAACCATTCCCATTTGATTTACAGTAGGTGAATCCATATAAATGGCCCACCCTGTATATACACACATTGCATCAGTTACATTTCATTTTATCTGTACTGCATTTGGCATCACCTGGAGACATTTTTTTTAATGTATGAAACATATTGATATTAAACCATTAAATATGAAATCTCATACTTAAAAATAAATGCACCTGTTGTGCAGGGCACACGTTACTCTCTGGTGCTTTTATTTTTTTTCCCCTCAAGGAAAAAGAAAGACAAATAAAATCCATAATATGGAAGGTTGAGGAGCAATTCAGGTGTGGAAGATACGATGCATGTCCTTGGTAGAATTTCTCTCAATATATATTTTTTTTTTACAGAAAATAAATCTTACCCTGTTTACTATGTTCTGATTTTCATATTTCTATAAGATGATTTATAACTTAAGACTGATGTTTGTCAGATTTTTTTTTGGTTAGTTTCTATTCTATTCTTTCTATTATTTAAGTTTTAGACTTAATAAGATTTAATTCTTGAGCCTAAAAATTACTGTACGTTATTTTACAATTAGTTGATTGATTTCTGGAGGATCAAGTTCGAGTTGAATTGTCTCCAATTCTCAGTTTCAAGCAAATTCAAAAACTTTAAGATTCAATTCTCAAAAAGAAAATTAAAATTACCTGGCCCCATTTCCCACACTGCTGAAAGATCTGAGCACGAACTACTGGATTTTGGAATTGCCATGTAGCATAATGCCCTAAAGCTATGACATCTAGCAAATCATCATATCTCCTACAGAGGTGGTCAGTACCGGGGCCATCACAGATCAGCAATTCTCAGTGGAGCACAGTTCATACGATAAAGTCATCTTCAGAGTCACTGGGTAAGTCACTCCGTCCTGTAGAGTGTAAGCCCCTATGGTCAGCGAGGTCCTTTCTCTCCTGTAGAGTATAAGCTCTCATGGTCAGTAGGGTCCTTGCCGCTCTCCTGTTGAGTGTAAGCCCCTATGGTCAGCGGGATCCTCTCTCTTCTGTAGAGTGTAAGCTCTTATGGTCAGTGGGGTCCTCTCTCTCTCCTGTAGAGTGTAAGCTCTTATGGTCAGTGGGGTCCTCTCTCTCTCCTGTAGAGTATAAGCTCTTATGGTCAGTGGGGTCCTCTCTCTCTCTCCTGTAGAGTATAAGCCCCTATGGTCAGCGGGAATCCTCTCTCTTCTGTAGAGTGTAAGATCTTATGGTCAGTAGGGTCCTCGCTCTCCTGTAGAGTGTAAGCTCTTATGGTCAGTGGGGTCCTCTCTCTCTCCTGTAGAGTATAAGCTCTTATGGTCAGTGGGGTCCTCTCTCTCCTGTAGAGTGTAAGCCCCTATGGTCAGCGGGAATCCTCTCTCTTCTGTAGAGTGTAAGATCTTATGGTCAGTAGGGTCCTCGCTCTCCTGTAGAGTGTAAGCCCCTATGGTCAGCGAAGTCCTGATTTTGTTTCTGGTGTCCTTCGACAGCTCTTTGGTCTTCACCATAGTGGAGTTTGGAGTGTGACTGTTTGCGGTTGCGGACAGGTATCTTTTATACTGATAACAAGTTCAGACAGGAGCCAGTACTACAGGTAATGAGTGGAGGACAGAGGAGCCAGTACTACAGGTAATGAGTGGAGGACAGAGGAGCCAGTACTACAGGTAATGAGTGGAGGACAGAGGAGCCTCTTAAAGAAGAAGTTACAGGTCTGTGAGAGACAGAAATCTTGCTTGTTTGTAATTGACCAAATACTTATTTTCCACCAAAATTTGAAAAAAATTCTTTCCAAATCAGAGAATGTGATTTTCAGGATTTGTTTTCTCATTTTGTCTCTCATAGTTGAGGTCGATCTATGATGTCAATTACAGGCCTCTCTCATCTTTTTAAGTGGGAGAACTTGCACAATTGGTGGCTGACTAAATACTTTTTTAGTTTTATTTTCCTGGTACCTTTTTGTTTTTGCTCTTACACCACTAATACTGTGTTCACTTGGAACGATATCTAGTGATAACTCCTGGGGAATGTTACTAGGTGAGATGTTCACAGCATTGTCATTTCTCCTTCGCGAGAGTTGCATTTTTCCTAATGCATGTGAATACAGATGTAACTATCCCTATAACCATGCAATCCATACAGTGTTCACCTGATATTTGAGTTTTTGATCATTTGTGCAACGTGGTTACACGCATGCCTTCCATCAGAGATGTAGATAGGTGTTCCTTCACCAAGGTAATAAATCCAGTTTGGTGCACCCCAATCCAGATATTAAGAATAAAGCCTGAAAAAGTGGGGGTCTTATTCTGACCATGACATGTTCGAATCTGTTTACCAATCACTTAATCTTACAGAAGGAATGCTGTTTCACCCGCAAAACTACATGGCTGATTGTAATGTCCAAGCCATTTTGCTAGTACCAAAGATGTTCTCCTGCACAAAAGCAACCAGGTAGTGGTAGATATCAGCCTTTTGAAGACCATGTATGTGAATACTGACCAGATAAATCCAGAGACTCACCAGAGATGTCTCTCTGGTCACACTTGTTCACTTTCCATTTTTCTTCTTTTTTTGACCCAGATAGTCATGACAACTTTTTCCATCCATGACTCGTCTCTGTAGACTGTAACACACGGACATCTTTGATTTGACAGCCTTCTCACTTTTCAATCTCTATATCAAACATACTATCCTATGCCTATGTCCTACGTTAGCCCACATAATAGTGGTAACCACAATAGTAAATGTACTGCTGTAGAGTGACAGAGAAGATGCCACCATTACTCCAGGCCCTCAGTAGATGAGCAATTTTCAACCATGACAATGAACTTATGCTGAATTTTTGAAGTAGAACAGGGTGACAGTGACTCTTTGGCCAAGTGTCTCCTGATCTGACCCCAGCAGAGCACCCATGGGAAGTTCTGAAGAGACAAGCTGTCATCACTCTCCAACCAGCATCCAGGCTCTAAAAGTGCTTGTTCTGAAGAATGGAAAAGAGAGATGTAGCAACTTGTTCATTCCACGTCTAGAAGACTTGGTGCTTTCCTTTCAAATCATGGAGATTATATACAATACTAAATAACCTCAATAGCAGTTTTTTGTTTGGGATGTACTCATTTATGCATTAACTAATTTGAATATAACTGAACATTTATTATATTATCCACTTTACTGTCATGGTATGGGTTAAAAAAATGTTCTATGAAACTCAGTCTTGTCAAAATACAGGAAATTGTTCTTGTGTCCAGTAAGATATTGATTAAAATCTTACTTTTCAAAGGGGTGTGCTCATTTATGCTGAGCACTATATATATACATATAGGGGGGGGGGATAAGTATTGAACGCATCACCAATTTTCTGAGTAAATATATTTCTAAATGTGCTACTGACATGCAATTCTCCCCAGATATCGGTAACAACCCATCCAATCCACACAGACGAAGAAATAAAAGACAGATGCATATAGACAGTGAGCTGTCTCAAGACCTTTGCAACCTTATTGTTGCAAAACGTACTGATGGCATTGACAGAAGAATTTCTAAACTACTGAAGGTTCCAGTGAGCACTGTTGGGGCGATAATCCGCAAGTGTAAAGAACATAATTTCACCATAAACTGGCCACAACCAGGTGCTCCCCACAAGATTACAGATGGAGGAGTGAAAATAATTATTAGAAGAGCCAAGAACCACTTTTGGAGAGCTAAAGAAAGACCTGGAATCTGTAGACACAATTGTTTCAAAGAGAACTTTGTGCTCCTTGTTTCACATAATTATATTGGTTTCAGCATACTGAATTGTCAGTGTATTTTAGTGGAGTATTTCAGGATTGGGGGGCCCCACTTGCAATTTAACCCAGGACCAAAATTTGCCTAAACCGGCTCTGCTAACAGGTTGCTGTGTATGCACAGACAGGAGATTTTAATCTAAATTTTCATTCCTCTTATTTTGACTCAAATTAGGTAGTAAGAAGAAATATCCATTCTGAGTACTGAATCCTCTTGTCTGCATTTATTACAAGGCTGTGAATTGTGGAATACATCATGGCGCACTCAAATCAGACTCTTGTTAAGGAATTCATCCTGATTGGATTTTCCTAGGACTTGCAGGCTTGCATTTTACTTTTTGTCACATTTTATATAATTTATGTACTAACCATCTTGGGGAACAGTTTCCTGATCGTCACCGTCATTGTCACCCCTAAGTTGCACACTCCGATGTATTACTTCCTCTGTAACTTGTCATTTTTGGACATGTGCTACTCCTCAAATTCTGTTCCAAAAATGTTAATCGATATGTTTTCAAAAAGTAGAAGAATTTCAATCTTCTTCTGCCTGACACAAATGAATCTTGGTGTATTTCTAGCAGGAACTGAATGTTTATTATTAGCAGTGATGGCCTATGACCGGTACATCGCCATATGCCTCCCCTTACGGTACACCACCATTATGAGCTGGAGGGTATGTAGGAACATCACCGTCATTATGTGGGCAGGAAGTTTTCTTGTATCGACTGTTCCCACTATGGTAAGACCTCTTGTATTCTGCAAAGAGAATATATTGAACCATTTTGTTTGTGAGCTTTTGGTTCTTCTAGAGGTGGCGTGTGGAGACCTCTCCTTTTATAAGATAGCTATAGTTGTTATTAGTTTTTTTACACTTGTTTCATCACCCGTTTTTATTGTTGTCTCTTACATTTATATCATTATTTCAATATTAAAAAATCGGTCAGCGGGAGGTAGATCTAAAGCCTTCTCCACCTGCGCTTCCCACCTCACTGTGGTCTCGTTGTATTACCTTACAATTATTGTCGTGTACATGGGACAGGCGGGAGGTTACTCATCTTATCTGAAATATCTTTGTCTTATTTATGGAGTTATAACTCCTGCGCTTAACCCTTTGATCTACAGTCTGAGGAATAATGAAGTAAAAGGAGCCTTTAGAAAAAATCTTATCCTACTATCAAACTTTCCCAAACCCAAAGTTCCAAAATAAGTCAAAGAAAAAGTCTATATGAACAGCTTAGCCTCGTTGACATATCATTTTTACTTGGAAACACAAATCCTCAAACAACTGGACATCTCTTTTCTTTGAGAGACACTAAAAATAACTTCTTCAATAGTGTTGAGCCACCCCCGTAGTGTTCGAGTTCGGTTCGGTTCGTCGAACACCCGTGTGTTCGCCGAACTGTTCGTCGAACACCTTCGAACACCGTTAAAACCAATGGCAGGCAAACAAAAACACATAGAAACACATAGAAAACACCTTCAAAGGTGTCCAAAAGCTGACAAACTGCTCAGAAGACACAACTAACACATGGAAAAGTGACAAGTACATATAGTCATGCGAAAAGAAAAGAGGTGGAGGAGTAAAAGGAGGGGGAGACACAGATATAGGCATGTCATGCCCTTCTAAAATCCAAAAAGTGAGAAGCCGACACGTTCAGTCCGCTCCTGCCCGTGCCACCTCCGTATCGCCGGGTCTGTGCCAGAGCCGCGGTCAACCCTGACGGCCAGCCCCCCTCTCCCAATACTGGTGCCTGTCCGCTGGTGGGTCGAGCGAGCCCCCCTGTGGTGGAGGCAGCTCTAAGCTTTTTAATTTAAATTGTCTCTCTAATTTGAATGAATACACTTTAAATCCATTTACAAGGATCTATTGAAGGGCAAGTCTCATGCCAGCAGCCGCGTAATTCCAGCTCCAGTAGCGTCCACTAAAGCTGCTGCAGTTAAAAAGCTTTTATAAGGATCGAGCTCGGCTGTCCACCGCAAGGCATCCTACTGCCAGTCCCAGCCCCTATGCCTAGGGGTGCCTCCTGATGCTCTTCACTGAGTATCCCGTGGTCCCGAAGCATTTCCTTTGAAAAAATTAAGTGTCAAAACTACAGGTGGAGTAGCTTGCTTAACAGCCGGGATAATCCGCTGACTAGCAGACACTGCTACTAGGCACAAAGTATTTCCTGGGCTAGATGCAGTTAAAAATTTGTAATTAGATACTCTCGTTGGATGCTGAGAAAGCATTCCATAGAGTCTCCTGGCACGCCATATATGATTCTCTTAAAAAGCTTGGGGTAGGGGTCTAGGGGACCCTTTTATAGCCAAAATCACGGCCCTGTATCGCAATACGTCACCTAGGCTGTAGATAAATGGAACTGTATTACCCTGAGGGCTCGGTTGCTACAGAGGTATTGCACCTCACCCAGAGGTGTGATATCTCACTCTCAGGTAAGGATGGAGTGTGGATCAGGACCCGACAACGGCATGCATTACACCACATTGCCGTGGGGCAGGGCGACCAATATGCCCCTGAGATGGGCACGACAGTCCCTGTCCCTGGCTGGAGTGGGGGGAGGGAACACTGAGGAAGGGGAACCCTGTAGTCCAGGAGCAGGGAGGAAGCAGTTCCTGGGTGCATTGAGAAGGGAGTATAAAAGGTGGGCACCATCTTAGTTCAGTGCAGAGAAGTCTGAGCAGAAGTGGCAGGGAGCAGGGGCTCTGCATGAGCTCTGCTCCGGAGGCGGGCCTAGTAACAGAGGCCCAGGCCTGGAAGAGGGAGAAGGAAGGAAGAGGAGCGGAGAAGGCTCCAGGAACGAGGAATGAAGGGATCCCAGGGGTGCGGACGGGCGAGTCGCCACCGCACGCCCGAATCCACCTGCGTGGAGGGGTCAGGCCAAAGGGGGAGACCGGTCCCCGAAACTAGTGGAGGCAGGAAACGACCCTCAGCTAGAAACCGGAGGCTGTGACATTTTATGTGGCGCAGCCCCTCGCTACACCCGCTAGGAAGGCACCACATAGGGTCAGGGAAACTGGCGCCAAGTTTACCAAGAGGAGGCCCGATGCAGCCGGACAGAAGGGTTGGTAAGAAAGGCCAGACAAAGGACACACAAAGGGGGTCCTGTGAAGCGCTCCAAAGTTATCTGGGAGTTGTCTGAGCCCCTCACCTGGTGAGCACAGTACGACGTAGGCAGCCGTTACCTGCAGACGTGGTCTGGATAATAAGAACTGTGAGTAAAGGCCCTGGACTGCATCACTGACTCCGTGTCATTACTGCTGCTGCCCTGCACCATCACCCCCATCCTCCGCATACACTGCCCTGAGGCTATACTCCTCCCGTGGGGAGTTATGCTACGCTCTGCTGCACCCACAACACCAGCCTCAGCGGTCTGCCCTGGAGCGGCGGTTCACTCTGACCGCAATCCACGGGTGGCGTAGTCGGACATTTAAGCATCAAAACCACATAAATAGTTCCGCCACTGGTTTGACCGCCCTGAGCCACGGAACCGGGTCGCCGCCACGGAGACTACAACCACCAGCATCCACCAAAAAGGGTCCGGCTCCGGGTGTCCCAAGGCCCAGGGGGCGCATCAGAACATTTTCATCACCTTTCACAATCACCAATGGGACAAGGCAGGGATGTTCTCTGTCCCCTCTCTTATACATCCTAGTGACGGAGCACCTGCTCTCATCAATTCGCCATAACCCCAATATTAGGTGGATTGAGGTGGGAGGCACCGAGTACAAGTGCTCTCTATTTGCTGATGATGTCCTAGTATATATCACTCAATCACATATATCCATCCCTGCTGTTATGGCTGAAATAGATCACTTTGTTACATGGTCAAATTTTAAAATCAATGCAGCGAAGTCTGAGGCCCTCGATGTCTCCCTCCCCAAATCCATATAGGATTCCATCCAGTCCAACTTTCCCTTTGCCTGGCCCTCACAGGGTATCAAATACTTAGGAATTCCTATTCATAGAGACCTCTCCCATCTATGTTATCTTAATTTTGGGCCTTTTATTGAACAACTCCATACAGACCACGGTTGGCAAGTTAGAACTGTAAGATTCACTACATGAACCACTGGTGTTTTGTGGAAAAGCACATGTACACTGTGTTCCAAATTATTATGCAAAAAGTGTTTAGGAGTGATAAGGGAAGAATTTGTTTGTTTGTCAGTTAAACTCATTGATGGTGATGTGTGTCAGGGCTCTTTATATCACTGTAAGCAATTGCAGACACCTGTGCTAATTAGTTTGGCAGGTGTGTCCAATGAAAGGCAAGACTACTTAAGAAGGCTGTCTCACATTATTAAGCAGCCTACATTTTCTGCCAAAATGGGAAAGAAAAAGGATGTGTCGGCTGCTGAGAAGCAACAAATTGTGGAGTGTTTAGGTCAAGGCATGACTACAATCAACATTGTGCGATGATCAGGATGAAGTGTCTTGGCAATCAAGAAGTATGTAGCTGATTCACAGTACACACGTGTGCGTGCTGATAAGGGCAAATTGAGGACTCTTTCCTACAAGCAATTACGTCAGGTTAAAAGAGCAGCGGCAAAAAAGCCTTGTCATAGCAGCAGACAAGTTTTTGAAGCTGCTGGTGCCTCCAACGTCCCCCGAACAACAAGATGCAGGGTCCTTCAGAGGTTTGCAGCTGTGCATACGCCATCCTGTCGACCTCCTCTATCCACTTCACACAAGCAGAAACGTCTCCAGTGGGCCAAACATTACATGAAGACTGATTTCAAAACTGTTTTGTTCACGGATGAGTGCCGTGCAGCGCTCGATGGTCCAGATGGATGGAGTGGAGGATGGCTGGTTGATGGACACCCCACGCAAACACGGCTACAGCGCCAACAAGGAGGAGGTGGAGTAATGTTTTGGGCTGGAATCATGGGGAGAGAGATTGTCGGCCCCTTTAGGATCCCTGAAGGCGCTAAAGATGAACTCCATAATGTATGTGGATTTTCTCAAACAGCACTTCCTGCCATGGTTCAAGAAGAAGAACCGTGTATTTCACAGCAAGATCATTTTTTTGCATGATAATGCACCATCTCATGCTGCACATAAAACATCTGCATCTCTGGCTGATATGGGCATAAAAGGGGACAAACTTATGGTGTGACCCCCATGCTCCCCTGACCTCTACCCCATTCAGAACCTCTGGAGCATCATCAAAAGGAGTGTCTATGATGGCGGGAGGCAGTTCACATCTAAGCAACAGCTCTGGGAGGGTATTCTGTCCTCATGCAAAACAATTGAAGCAGAAACCATCCAAAACCTGACAAATTCAATGGACGAGAGAGTTCAGAAGCTCCTTTCGAACAAGGGGTCCTATGTGAAAATGTAACATCACCTAGAATAAAGTTTTGAGTTGAAAACTGTTTGATTTCAGTTTCTAATAACCTGCTAATGCTTATAATTTCAAAAATGACCATTTTTTTGGTCTTTATTAAAATGAAAAGGTTGATCGAAAAGTTTGGCGGATCTAAGAGTGTGGCAACCCAGTAGTCATGATTACTTCGAATTCTGACAATATGAGGGTCATGTTGCAGGTAGTGCAGCAAGAAGGCACTTATGTGTCTTTCGCATCTCGGAGCCCCAAAATTATTTTCCGGGCTAGATGCAGCTAAAAATTATTATTAATTTTAAATCTGGTGGAGCTTAGTATAGATGGCCTAATAGGATCAGTGCTGCACACTGCTACAAAGCCCAAATTATTTTCCAGCCAAGATACAGATAAACATGATTAGTAATTTTAAACCTGGTGGAGCTTATTATAGATGGCCTAATAGAATCAGTGCTGCACTCTGCTACAAAGCCCAAATTATTTTCCAGCCAAGATACAGATAAACATGATTAGTAATTTGAAAGCTTAAAACGGTTGGTAGGGTGATTTTAACCAATCATCAAGCTTTTACTCTCCCCAGGATGACACAGGGGTAGAAAAGTCGTTTCGGAACCATGATTTGTTCATCTTTATGAACGTGAGTCTGTCTACATTATCAGTGGAGAGCCGCGTGCGCTTATCTGTCAGCACACCACCAGCAGCGCTGAACACACGTTCAGACAGAACGCTGGCTGCGGGGCATGACAAGATCTCCAAGGCGAAGTGGCTAGCTCCGGCCATTTATCCAGATTGGAAGCCCAAAAAGAGCAAGGGTCCAGTGGCACAGTCATGGCTTCAATGCTTACTTGGAGATACTCCTGTACCATCGTCTCTAGGCGTTGACTATGTGTCAGACTTCTTGTCTCCTGTGGCCTTGCAAAGGATGGGCTAAAAAAGTGGTGAAATGATTGCGCAAAATTGATGTTACCAGCAGATACTGTGGTTTTGTTATGGTTTGAGTGTTGAACACTTGACGGTCCCACGGTTGGCAAGTTGGAACTGTGAGATTCACTACGTGCACCACTGGTGTTTTGTGGAAAAGCACATGTAAGATTCTGCAACAGTCTCTGCTGATATTCCTGCATGCGTGCATCCCTTTCTATGGCAGGAATAATTTCTGCAAATTTACTTTTGTACCGGGGATCTAACAGTGTGGCAACCCAGTAGTCAGGATTATTTCTAATTCTCCCAATTCGAGGGTCATGTTGCAGGTAGTGCAGCAAGAAGGCACTCATGTGTGTTGCGCATCCAGGAGCACCAAGTCCCTGTTGTGTTGGTGGCGAGGTAACAATCATGCTTCCTTCCTCTGTCCTCTCCCCCCAACCTCGCACAACAGAAATGTGATCAAGGTCTCCCTCATCTGATGAGTCTTCCATCAGTTCGTCCTCCACTTCTTCCTGGGCTCCTGCACCTTCCTCACTAGTTTGGCTGCTACCATGCGCCCTGGTAAAACCATCTCCCCCACCCTCACAGGCCTGCCGCCTTGGTGCTGCCGACCGTCTGGACCTTGCAGATGTTAGCCCTTCCGCATACAACTCCTCCTCCTCTACTTCCTCCACCTCCTCTTGTGCCACCACCTGACTCCGAATTCTGTTTAACATGTGCTCCAGCATGTAAATCACCGGAATAGTCATGCTGATAATGGCATCGTCAGCACTAAACATCTTCGTCGCCATTTCAAAACTGTGCAGAAGGGTGCATAGGTCCCTGATCTGAGACCACTCCTCCAGCGTGATTTGCCCCACGTCTGGATCTCGTTGGCCCAGGCTATACGTCAGAACGTATTGCACCAGGGCTTGTCGGTGCTGCCACAGTCGCTGCAACATGTGCAGAGTTGAATTCCACCGGATAGGCACATCGCATTTTAGCCGGTGAAGTGGCAGGCCCAACGACTTCTGTAGAGATGTAAGTCGCTGAGCTGCGGGATGCGAACGGCGGAAGTGAGCACACAGCGACCGTGCCCTCTGCAGAAGGCCATCTAGTCTGGGATAGTGGGCTAAAAATTGCTGGACAACCAGGTTCAACACGTGAGCCATACAAGGCACGTGTGTGACATTGCCCCGGCGAAGGGCCGCACCCAGGTTTGCAGCATTGTCGCACACGGCCTTCCCTGGTTTCAGGTCCAGTGGAGACAACCATTCATGAAATTGGTTCTCCAGAGCTGACCACAACTCCTCAGCTGTGTGACTCACATTTCCCAGACATTTCAAAGTAAAAACCGCCTGATGACATTGAGCCCTACTGCCAGCATAGTAAGGAGGTGTGCAGCATCCCTTCTGCGCAGTTAGAAAGCTTGTGGCATGACCAGACAGGCTTTGGGTGCATGTGGAAGACCGAGAGGAGGTTGAGGAGGCAGAAGCAGTGGAGGAACTTTGACATAAAGAGGATTGACGCACAACTCGTGGGGACGGCAAGACTTGGACAGCAGCCCCTTGTCCTGCTGTCACCATAGTTACCCAGTACCCAGTCAGCGACATGTAACGCCCCTGTCCATGCCTACTCGTCCAAGTGTCTGTGGTGAAATGCACCCTGTCACACACAGAGTTTCTCAAAGAAGCGGTGATGTTGTGTGCGACATGCTGGTGGAGCGCAGGCACACCTTTCTTTGAGAAGTAGTGCCGACTGGGCATCTGGTACTGGGGCACTGCGACGGACATAAGGTCTCGAAAATCCTCTGTGTCCACCAGGCGGAAAGTCAGCATTTCTGTAGCCAAGAGCTTGCAGATGGTGAAATTCAACCTCTTAGCTTTCTCATGGCTAGGAGGAAATGGTCTTTTACTTGTCCACATCTGAGGGACCGAGGGCTGGCTATTGTGCTTAGACGGGGTTGATAAGGGTGTCCCCGGCAAACTGCCGGTCTGTGAGGAAGATGCAGGCGGACATGTTAGGTTGCCTTGATCCAAAGGTGGTGCTATCGATGTCGGACAGCGCTCAACACCAGCTGGTGTTACCACCTCCAAAGAAAATGATGACCTGCCAATCACGCTGGCTGTTGGGGGTAAAGAGGTGGCAGGTCTGCGCCCCAAAACAGGTGTGACTGCTGTCCCCCCAGTCACAGAGGATGAAGAGGCCACGGATGCACAAGATATGGCAGACGGTGGCTGGCCCGGCCGGCTAGGCCGCATTGTAGCACACTGAGCTTCCCACTGCAACTTATGCTTCATGTCCATGTGCCGGTTCATACATGAAGTACTCAAACTATGTATTTTTTGGCCTCTACTTAGCTTTTGCTGACAAATGTTACAATTAACACGAGTTGGGTCATCTTTATCGATCTGAAAAAATGCCCAGGCTATGCAAGGCTTAGCACCCATGCGACCTGAAGAGCCACCACGACTTGTGGTGAGAGGCAGAGTTGTGTTTGAGGATGCAGTTGTTGACGTGCTTCCAGTACTACGTCTCTGTCCAGGAAGGCGCAACCTGACCTCGTCGTCACTAGCATCTTCCTCCACCTCCTCTGCTGACCTCATCTCTTGGCTGACTGTGGGTTGACAGTAAGTGCGATCTCCAACCTCATCATCATCACCCTGTGCGTTATCACACCCGTCGTCCTCAGAGCCAACCTGTTCCTGCCCTGACAAAAAACTAAAGTTGTCGCTCCAATCAGGTATTTGAGTCTCATCATCGTCTTCCTCATTGTCTCCACCAACAGGAGTTACAGTTTGGGAATGAGGGTCTACATTATGGTCAGTACCTTCTGCGTCTGGTCCTGGATCCGACTCATAAAGATTCTGGGCATCAGTGCAGATCATTTCCTCGTCTGGATTCACAGAAGCGCTGGAGTCGACCTCTGATTCCCAGGCTATAGTATGAGTAAACAGCTCTGCAGACTCAACCATCTGTTCTACCTCATACTCAGACGGGCAGCTGGAGATTTGGGAGCTGTGAGGAAGCAAGTGCGATTGGGGTAACACCTTTGAGGACTGGAGTATTTGTGATGTTGAAGTTGATGTGGAGGAGAGCCCACTTAAAGGAGCACTTGATATCCGTTGAAGCACCTGCTTTTTTTGTGCCTCATCTGGAATTTGTAGCGATTGGCGTGGCCGTAAGAAAGGGATCTTATCACATTGTCCGCTAAAAGAAGTAGACATTTTAGTTTGGCTGGAAGATGGTCTTTCTTCTGCAGATGTTACTGTTGCTTTAACACCTACCCCACGGACACAACCTTTTTTCCCCTTCTCAACACGCCTATTCCCCTTTCCACCAGCAGCAGGCCTTTTTCCACTCATTTTGGTGGTTAACTAATTCACAACTCTGGAGTTGTTTGCACAAAAAAACAATGGATGGGAACCGAGCAGAGCTGAGTGGCCAAACTGTGGTATTAGGCCAAAACTATTGGCTGGGTTAGATGCAGAAAAAAATTATATTCAATTTGCAACCTGATGGAGGTCAGTATAGATGGACTAATAGAGAAAGTCCCACACACTGCTAGAAGGCCAAATATTTTTTCAGAGCTAGATGCAGAAAAAAATTATATTCAGTTTGCAACCTGATGGAGGTCAGTATAGATGGACTAATAGAGAAAGTCCCACACACTGCTAGAAGGCCAAATATTTTTTCAGAGCTAGATGCAGAAAAAAATTATATTCAGTTTGCAACCTGATGGAGGTCTGTATAGATGGACTAATAGAGAAAGTCCCACACACAGCTAGAAGCCCAATATTTTTTTAGAGGTAGATGCAGAAAAAAATATATTCAGTTTGCAACCTGATGGAGGTCAGTATAGATGGACTAATACAACAAGTCCCACACACAGCTAGAAGCCCAATATTTTTTCAGAGCTAGATGCAGAAAAAAATATATTCAGTTTGCAACCTGATGGAGGTCAGTATAGATGGATTAAGAGAACAAGTCCCACACACTGCTAGAAGCCCAAATATTTTTTCAGAGGTAGATGCAGATAAAAATTATTTTAAATTTGCAACCTGATGGAGGTCAGTATAGATGGACTAATAGAGAAAGTCCCACACACTGCTAGAAGGCCAAATATTTTTTCAGAGCTAGATGCAGAAAAAAATTATATTCTGTTTGCAACCTGATGGAGGTCAGTATAGATGGACTAATAGAACAAGTCCCACACACTGCTACAAGCCCAATATTTTTTCAGAGCTAGATGCAGAAAAAAATTATATTCAGTTTGCAACCTGATGGAGGTCTGTATAGATGGATTAATACAACAAGTCCCACACACAGCTAGAAGCCCAATATTTTTTCAGAGCTAGATGCAGAAAAAAATATATTCAGTTTGCAACCTGATGGAGGTCAGTATAGATGGACTAATACAACAAGTCCCACACACAGCTAGAAGCCCAATATTTTTTCAGAGCTAGATGCAGAAAAAAATTATATTCAATTTGCAACCTGATGGAGGTCAGTATAGATGGAGTAATAGAACAAGTCCCACACACAGCTAGAAGCCCAAATATTTTTTCAGAGGTAGATGCAGATAAAAATTATTTTTAATTTGCAACCTGATGGAGGTCAGTATAGACGGATTAATAGAGAAAGTCCCACACACTGCTAGAAGGCCAAATATTTTTTCAGAGGTAGATGCAGATAAAAATTATATTCAGTTTGCAACCTGATGGAGGTCTGTATAGATGGTTTAATAGAACAAGTCCCACACACAGCTAGAAGCCCAAATATTTTTTCAGAGGTAGATGCAGATAAAAATAATTTTTAATTTGCAACCTGATGGAGGTCAGTATAGATGGACTAATAGAGAAAGTCCCACACTGCTAGAAGGCCAAATATTTTTTCAGAGGTAGATGCAGAAAAAAATTATATTCAGTTTGCAACCTGATGGAGGTCAGTATAGATGGACTAATAGAACAAGTCCCACACACAGCTAGAAGCCCAAATATTTTTTCAGAGGTAGATGCAGAAAAAAATTATATTCAGTTTGCAACCTGATGGAGGTCTGTATAGATGGATTAATAGAACAAGTCCCACACACAGCTAGAAGCCCAATATTTTTTCAGAGGTAGATGCAGAAAAAAAATATATTCAGTTTGCAACCTGATGGACGTCAGTATAGATGGACTAATAGAGAAAGTCCCACACACTGCTAGAAGGCCAAATATTTTTTCAGAGCTAGATGCAGACAAAAATTTATTTTTAATTTGCAGCGTGATGGAGCTCAGTATAGATGGACTAATAGAACAAGTCCCACACACTGCTAGAAGGCCAAATATTTTTTCAGAGCTGGATGCAGATAAAAATTCTTTTTAATTTGCAACCTGATGGAGGTCAGTATAGATGGACTAATAGAGAAAGTCCCACACACTGCTAGAAGGCCAAATATTTTTTCAGAGCTAGATGCAGAAAAAAATTATATTCAGTTTGCAACCTGATGGAGGTCAGTATAGATGGACTAATAGAACAAGTCCCACACACAGCTAGAAGCCCAAATATTTTTTCAGAGGTAGATGCAGTAAAAATTATTTTTAATTTGCAACCTGATGGAGGTCAGTATAGATGGACTAATAGAACAAGTCCCACACACAGCTAGAAGCCCAAATATTTTTTCAGAGGTAGATGCAGAAAAAAATTATATTCAGTTTGCAACCTGATGGAGGTCTGTATAGATGGATTAATAGAACAAGTCCCACACACAGCTAGAAGCCCAATATTTTTTCAGAGGTAGATGCAGAAAAAAAATATATACAGTTTGCAACCTGATGGAGGTCAGTATAGATGGACTAATAGAGAAAGTCCCACACACTGCTAGAAGGCCAAATATTTTTTCAGAGCTAGATGCAGAAAAAAATTATATTCAGTTTGCAACCTGATGGAGGTCAGTATAGATGGACTAATAGAGAAAGTCCCACACACTGCTAGAAGGCCAAATATTTTTTCAGAGCTAGATGCAGAAAAAAATTATATTCAATTTGCAACCTGATGGAGGTCAGTATAGATGGACTAATAGAATGATGCTATGCCCAAAAGATTTTACTTCACTAGGTGCAGTAAAAAAATTGGTATTCTATACCCAGGTGGTGTATCTTGCAACACAGTTAGGCTACTCCACTGACTAACACACTCTGCAATAGGCCAAAAAGGATTAGCTTTGCTAGATTCAGCCAAATGCTGTGAAAAAAACTTGCACAGCACTGGCACAGACCTGCCTGGCAAAAAATGATAGGAACTGATGTAACCTAGTCCTGAAAAGGACTGCAATCACAACTATTCCCTACTCCCAAGCTATCTGTAGATTTGTGCGAAAATTGGCTTGAAATTAACAAGGTATAGCGCACACAGCAACAGCGGTGCCGTCTAACACGCAGCTGCAGCAGTGAGAAAATGGTGGCGACGGGGAAAATGGCTTGGTCTTATAGGGCAAGGACATGTGACATACACTGCCAATGACACATGCCCTTGCTTTTTAAATGGTACCTGGGTGTGGAGGAGAGTCTCATCTTCTCCACACTCGGGTACCATTCGCACATTAGAACGCGCCAATAACGCAAGTACAAATGCAGTCTTGCGGAATTGGCGCGTTCTAATGCAAGTCAATGGCGGCGAAAACGCCGCGTTTACGCAAAATTAATTGACATGCTGCGGATTTTTGAGCGCAGCATTTACGCTGCGGAAAAATTCGCATCATGGGCACAGCACATGCGGATTTCAAGTGGGGAACATTGCTGCCCTTCTACCATGCGTTTTTAATGCTTTTCCGCGGCGTTTACGCAGCTGCAAAAACGCAGCGGAAACGCATTAAAAACGCATCATTTGAACTCAGCCTTACAGTTATAAGGTATGTGCCCATGATGCAGATTTGAAGCAGAAATTTCATGAGCGTTTTTGTCTTTCCTTACCAAAAAAAAAACATATGCGGTTTTCACATGCATTTTTTTAAGTGTTTTTTAAGCGTTTTTGAGCATCAATGAATGATTTTTGGAGCTAAATAAAGTTGGTGGGACATTGCTTAAGCCATTGGATTACCAGAAGAACTTTGGTGAATATATTGGTTAATTTAAATGATTAAAGAATGGGTCTGCTGTATTTCAAATAAAGTGTTTACACTGCGTCTGTGTGTTTCTTTACTTTGTTTGGTCATGAAAAGGTCTGATTGACACCTTGACATCAACAAACAAAAGAGCTGGGTGTCAGCTAGTCCCATTCACCCAATCTTCAGTAGCATTTCTATTCACGTAATTTATGTGACTGCTCTGAGCTGTTTTTTTAGCCTGGGAATGTGCCACTAGGCAACCATTTTCCCTGGCCATAATTAACATATCACAACTTGTTCGATATCCCCTATGTCCCCCCTCCCCAATCAGCACTCAGCAGCGCTTTGGACACAACGTATTTATGCTGCATCTAAAACTTGGCGTTATGATTCCGCACTTTTGTTGTCGGTAAATGTGAATCCACTGGATATAATGACACTTCAATCGGTCAAAATCAACAGCGGAGACTAGCATGTCCACTACAGAAGTTGACATGCTGCGGGTGAGTTTGGGTACGTGGCCACGGTCAGGAGCAGCTGCAAGTTTGACACTGCGAGTTTATGCAGTGTCAAACCCGCAGCGTTCAGATGTTACAGCATAGCGGATGGAATCTATAGAAATCTCATGTCCGCTATGCGTGCATCTGAGGCTGCGAATCACCCACGGACAGTGACATGTGGTGCGTCTTTCAGGACCACAGCATGTCAAACTCTCTTGTGGAGTCCACAACAGAAATTTGACCACTAGAATGTACAGAATGCAGTAAATCCGCATGGTACAGTGGATTTACCTGGATTCAATAGAATGCAATGTTTTGGACGCAGCAAAAATTTGCGTCCAAAGCGCTGCTACGTCTAAATTATGGGCACAAAGCCTAAAATTAAAAGAAAAATTGTCGTGGGCTCCCGCATCATTTTTATAACCAGCAGAGGGAAAGCCCACTGCTGGGGGATGATATTATTAGCTCCGGAAGGGGCCATTAGCCAACAATGTTCCATGGCTATTAATATCAGCCCACAGCTGTTTGTTTAGCTTTTACTGGCTAGATTACAGGGGGACCCCAGAAAAAAATTGATATGGGGTCCCCCTATAAAATCGAGCCAGCAAAGGCTAAACTAGACATCTGCAGGCTGATATTAGTAGCTATGGAAGGGGCCATGAATACTAGCCCTCTCTGCGGCTTTTAATATCACCCCTCAGCAGTCCCAGAAATGGCGCATCCATAAGATGCGCCAAATCTGGCGCTTAGCCTCGCTCTTCCACACTGCCCTGTAGCGGTGGCAGGGGGTAATGGGGTTGGGGTTCACGTCAGTCTTGTATTGGCGGCTGACGTGAAACCCAGGTTAGTAATGAAGGGCGTCTAGAAGACACCCCCCTTACTAACTGTGTGGTAAAATGGTCGCCGCTTCTTCAATAAAAGACACGGCCAGAATAAAGTATTTTAATTAAATAAAACAAACACGGTTCTACAATTTTTTTTATTACACGCCTCCGCAAAGCCCTCGATCTCCTGAAAAAAACGTACAAAAACAAACAACAATATCCCTCACCTGTCCGACGTCAACGACGCAGTCCACGATCACGACTGTCCCATGATGATCCGGATCATTTCTACAGCTGTGACATCAGCCATCACTAATGTCACAGCTGTAGAATACAGCACTGTATACTTACAGAGGGCCACTGGAGATTGGGGGATGAGGGGGCCACGCATACCTGGATTGGGGGATGAGGGGTACCATGCATAGCAGGATTGGGGGATGGGGGTGCCATGCATCTGATGATTGGGTATAAGGGGTGTCATGCATACCAGGATTGGGGGAAGAGGGTTGCCATGCATACCAGGATAGAGGGGTGAGGAGTACCATGCATACCAGGATTGGGGGATGAGGCATGCCATGCATACCAGGATAGGGATAAGACGTTCAATGCATACCAGGATAGGGATGAGGGCAGCACATTACAGGATTGGGAAACAGGATTGGCAAGCACAAATACCAGGATGGGGTCAGCACAAATACCAGGATGGGGTCAGCACAAATACCAGGATGGGGGCAGGACAAATACCAGGATGGGGGCAGCACAAATACCGGGATGGGGGCAGCAAATACCAGCATGGGAGACCATATACCAATAAAAATGCTCACCACCCGGGCGAAGAACGGGCTGAATAGTTTGTATATATATATATATATATATATATATATGTATATATATATATATATATACAGGGTGGGCAATTTATATGGATACATCTAGATTAAATGGAAATGATTGGTGATATAAATTTTCTGTTTGTGGCACATTTGTATTTGGGAGGGGGAAAGCTTTTCCAGATGGGTGGTGACCATGGTGGCCATTTTGAAGTCGGCCATTTTGGATCCAACTTTATTTTTTTCAATGGGAAGAGGGTCATTTGACACATCAAACTTATTGAGAATTTCATAAGAAAAACAATGGTGTGCTTGGTTATAACGTAACTTTATTTTTCATGAGTTTTTTACAAGTTTATGACCACTTATAAAATGTGTTCAAAGTGCTGCCCATTGTGTTGGATTGTCAATGCAACCCTCTTCTCCCACTCTTGACACACTGATAGCAACACCGCAGAAGAAATGCTAGCACAGGCTTCCAGTATCCGTTGTTTCAGATGCTGCACATCTTGTATCTTGATGGTATGGTGTGGTATATGGGGAACAAAGATAGTGGAGCCATTCTTCATCAATGGAAACCTCAATGCCACTGGATATCTGAAATTGCTACATGATGATGTGTTTCCCTCTTTATGCACTGAAGATGTCACGTTCCCTGAGTTTTTCCAACAAGATGGTCACCACCACATTATGGGTGTCAGGGCCGAGCATTCCTACATGAACAGTTTCCTGGAAAGTGGATAGGTCGTCGTGGGCCAGTTGAATGACCACCAAGGCCTCCCGATCTGACCCCCTTAGACTTTTATCTTTGGGGTCATCTGAAGGCAATTGTCTATGCTGTGAAGATATGAGATGTGCAGCATCTGAAACAACGGATACTGGAAGACTGTGCTAGCATTTCTTCTGCGGTGTTGCTATCAGTGTGTCAAGAGCGGGAGAAGTGGGTTGCATTGGCAATCCAACACAATGGGCAGAACTTTGAACACATTTTATAAGTGTTTATAAACTTGTAAAAAACTCATGAAAGAATAAAGTTACGTTAAAACCAAGCACACCATTGTTTTTCTTATGAAATTCTCAATAAGTTTGATGTGTCACATGACCTTCTTCCCATTGAAAAAAACAAAGTTGGATAAAAAATGGCCGACTTCAAAATGGCCGCCATGGTCACCACCCATCTGGAAAAGTTTCTCCCCCCATATACTAATGTGCCACAAACAGGAAGTTGATATCACCAACCATTCCCATTTGATTTACAGTAGGTGAATCCATATAAATGGCCCACCCTGTATATACACACATTGCATCAGTTACATTTCATTTTATCTGTACTGCATTTGGCATCACCTGGAGACATTTTTTTTAATGTATGAAACATATTGATATTAAACCATTAAATATGAAATCTCATACTTAAAAATAAATGCACCTGTTGTGCAGGGCACACGTTACTCTCTGGTGCTTTTATTTTTTTCCCCTCAAGGAAAAAGAAAGACAAATAAAATCCATAATATGGAAGGTTGAGGAGCAATTCAGGTGTGGAAGATACGATGCATGTCCTTGGTAGAATTTCTCTCAATATATATTTTTTTTTTACAGAAAATAAATCTTACCCTGTTTACTATGTTCTGATTTTCATATTTCTATAAGATGATTTATAACTTAAGACTGATGTTTGTCAGATTTTTTTTTGGTTAGTTTCTATTCTATTCTTTCTATTATTTAAGTTTTAGACTTAATAAGATTTAATTCTTGAGCCTAAAAATTACTGTACGTTATTTTACAATTAGTTGATTGATTTCTGGAGGATCAAGTTCGAGTTGAATTGTCTCCAATTCTCAGTTTCAAGCAAATTCAAAAACTTTAAGATTCAATTCTCAAAAAGAAAATTAAAATTACCTGGCCCCATTTCCCACACTGCTGAAAGATCTGAGCACGAACTACTGGATTTTGGAATTGCCATGTAGCATAATGCCCTAAAGCTATGACATCTAGCAAATCATCATATCTCCTACAGAGGTGGTCAGTACCGGGGCCATCACAGATCAGCAATTCTCAGTGGAGCACAGTTCATACGATAAAGTCATCTTCAGAGTCACTGGGTAAGTCACTCCGTCCTGTAGAGTGTAAGCCCCTATGGTCAGCGAGGTCCTTTCTCTCCTGTAGAGTATAAGCTCTCATGGTCAGTAGGGTCCTTGCCGCTCTCCTGTTGAGTGTAAGCCCCTATGGTCAGCGGGATCCTCTCTCTTCTGTAGAGTGTAAGCTCTTATGGTCAGTGGGGTCCTCTCTCTCTCCTGTAGAGTGTAAGCTCTTATGGTCAGTGGGGTCCTCTCTCTCTCCTGTAGAGTATAAGCTCTTATGGTCAGTGGGGTCCTCTCTCTCTCTCCTGTAGAGTATAAGCCCCTATGGTCAGCGGGAATCCTCTCTCTTCTGTAGAGTGTAAGATCTTATGGTCAGTAGGGTCCTCGCTCTCCTGTAGAGTGTAAGCTCTTATGGTCAGTGGGGTCCTCTCTCTCTCCTGTAGAGTATAAGCTCTTATGGTCAGTGGGGTCCTCTCTCTCCTGTAGAGTGTAAGCCCCTATGGTCAGCGGGAATCCTCTCTCTTCTGTAGAGTGTAAGATCTTATGGTCAGTAGGGTCCTCGCTCTCCTGTAGAGTGTAAGCCCCTATGGTCAGCGAAGTCCTGATTTTGTTTCTGGTGTCCTTCGACAGCTCTTTGGTCTTCACCATAGTGGAGTTTGGAGTGTGACTGTTTGCGGTTGCGGACAGGTATCTTTTATACTGATAACAAGTTCAAACAGGTGCCAGTACTACAGGTAATGAGTGGAGGACAGAGGAGCCAGTACTACAGGTAATGAGTGGAGGACAGAGGAGCCAGTACTACAGGTAATGAGTGGAGGACAGAGGAGCCTCTTAAAGAAGAAGTTACAGGTCTGTGAGAGACAGAAATCTTGCTTGTTTGTAATTGACCAAATACTTATTTTCCACCAAAATTTGAAAAAAATTCTTTCCAAATCAGAGAATGTGATTTTCAGGATTTGTTTTCTCATTTTGTCTCTCATAGTTGAGGTCGATCTATGATGTCAATTACAGGCCTCTCTCATCTTTTTAAGTGGGAGAACTTGCACAATTGGTGGCTGACTAAATACTTTTTTAGTTTTATTTTCCTGGTACCTTTTTGTTTTTGCTCTTACACCACTAATACTGTGTTCACTTGGAACGATATCTAGTGATAACTCCTGGGGAATGTTACTAGGTGAGATGTTCACAGCATTGTCATTTCTCCTTCGCGAGAGTTGCATTTTTCCTAATGCATGTGAATACAGATGTAACTATCCCTATAACCATGCAATCCATACAGTGTTCACCTGATATTTGAGTTTTTGATCATTTGTGCAACGTGGTTACACGCATGCCTTCCATCAGAGATGTAGATAGGTGTTCCTTCACCAAGGTAATAAATCCAGTTTGGTGCACCCCAATCCAGATATTAAGAATAAAGCCTGAAAAAGTGGGGGTCTTATTCTGACCATGACATGTTCGAATCTGTTTACCAATCACTTAATCTTACAGAAGGAATGCTGTTTCACCCGCAAAACTACATGGCTGATTGTAATGTCCAAGCCATTTTGCTAGTACCAAAGATGTTCTCCTACACAAAAGCAACCAGGTAGTGGTAGATATCAGCCTTTTGAAGACCATGTATGTGAATACTGACCAGATAAATCCAGAGACTCACCAGAGATGTCTCTCTGGTCACACTTGTTCACTTTCCATTTTTCTTCTTTTTTTGACCCAGATAGTCATGACAACTTTTTCCATCCATGACTCGTCTCTGTAGACTGTAACACACGGACATCTTTGATTTGACAGCCTTCTCACTTTTCAATCTCTATATCAAACATACTATCCTATGCCTATGTCCTACGTTAGCCCACATAATAGTGGTAACCACAATAGTAAATGTACTGCTGTAGAGTGACAGAGAAGATGCCACCATTACTCCAGGCCCTCAGTAGATGAGCAATTTTCAACCATGACAATGAACTTATGCTGAATTTTTGAAGTAGAACAGGGTGACAGTGACTCTTTGGCCAAGTGTCTCCTGATCTGACCCCAGCAGAGCACCCATGGGAAGTTCTGAAGAGACAAGCTGTCATCACTCTCCAACCAGCATCCAGGCTCTAAAAGTGCTTGTTCTGAAGAATGGAAAAGAGAGATGTAGCAACTTGTTCATTCCACGTCTAGAAGACTTGGTGCTTTCCTTTCAAATCATGGAGATTATATACAATACTAAATAACCTCAATAGCAGTTTTTTGTTTGGGATGTACTCATTTATGCATTAACTAATTTGAATATAACTGAACATTTATTATATTATCCACTTTACTGTCATGGTATGGGTTAAAAAAATGTTCTATGAAACTCAGTCTTGTCAAAATACAGGAAATTGTTCTTGTGTCCAGTAAGATATTGATTAAAATCTTACTTTTCAAAGGGGTGTGCTCATTTATGCTGAGCACTATATATATACATATAGGGGGGGGGGGATAAGTATTGAACGCATCACCAATTTTCTGAGTAAATATATTTCTAAATGTGCTACTGACATGCAATTCTCCCCAGATATCGGTAACAACCCATCCAATCCACACAGACGAAGAAATAAAAGACAGATGCATATAGACAGTGAGCTGTCTCAAGACCTTTGCAACCTTATTGTTGCAAAACGTACTGATGGCATTGACAGAAGAATTTCTAAACTACTGAAGGTTCCAGTGAGCACTGTTGGGGCGATAATCCGCAAGTGTAAAGAACATAATTTCACCATAAACTGGCCACAACCAGGTGCTCCCCACAAGATTACAGATGGAGGAGTGAAAACAATTATTAGAAGAGCCAAGAACCACTTTTGGAGAGCTAAAGAGAGACCTGGAATCTGTAGACACAATTGTTTCAAAGAGAACTTTGTGCTCCTTGTCTCACATGATTATATTGGTTTCAGCATACTGAATTGTCAGTGTATTTTAGTGGAGTATTTTAGGATTGGGGGGCCCCACTTGCAATTTAACCCAGGACCAAAATTTGCCTAAACCGGCTCTGCTAACAGGTTGCTGTGTATGCACAGATAGGAGATTTTAATCTAAATTTTCATTCCTCTTATTTTGACTCAAATTAGGTAGTAAGAAGAAATATCCATTCTGAGTACTGAATCCTCTTGTCTGCATTTATTACAAGGCTGTGAATTGTGGAATACATCATGGCGCACTCAAATCAGACTCTTGTTAAGGAATTCATCCTGATTGGATTTTCCTAGGACTTGCAGGCTTGCATTTTACTTTTTGTCACATTTTATATAATTTATGTACTAACCATCTTGGGGAACAGTTTCCTGATCGTCACCGTCATTGTCACCCCTAAGTTGCACACTCCGATGTATTACTTCCTCTGTAACTTGTCATTTTTGGACATGTGCTACTCCTCAAATTCTGTTCCAAAAATGTTAATCGATATGTTTTCAAAAAGTAGAAGAATTTCAATCTTCTTCTGCCTGACACAAATGAATCTTGGTGTATTTCTAGCAGGAACTGAATGTTTATTATTAGCAGTGATGGCCTATGACCGGTACATCGCCATATGCCTCCCCTTACGGTACACCACCATTATGAGCTGGAGGGTATGTAGGAACATCACCGTCATTATGTGGGCAGGAAGTTTTCTTGTATCGACTGTTCCCACTATGGTAAGACCTCTTGTATTCTGCAAAGAGAATATATTGAACCATTTTGTTTGTGAGCTTTTGGTTCTTCTAGAGGTGGCGTGTGGAGACCTCTCCTTTTATAAGATAGCTATAGTTGTTATTAGTTTTTTTACACTTGTTTCATCACCCGTTTTTATTGTTGTCTCTTACATTTATATCATTATTTCAATATTAAAAATTCGGTCAGCGGGAGGTAGATCTAAAGCCTTCTCCACCTGCGCTTCCCACCTCACTGTGGTCTCGTTGTATTACCTTACAATTATTGTCGTGTACATGGGACAGGCGGGAGGTTACTCATCTTATCTGAAATATCTTTGTCTTATTTATGGAGTTATAACTCCTGCGCTTAACCCTTTGATCTACAGTCTGAGGAATAATGAAGTAAAAGGAGCCTTTAGAAAAAATCTTATCCTACTATCAAACTTTCCCAAACCCAAAGTTCCAAAATAGGTCAAAGAAAAAGTCTATATGAACAGCTTAGCCTCGTTGACATATCATTTTTACTTGGAAACACAAATCCTCAAACAACTGGACATCTCTTTTCTTTGAGAGACACTAAAAATAACTTCTTCAATAGTGTTGAGCCACTCCCGTAGTGTTCGAGTTCGGTTCGGTTCGTCGAACACCCGTGTGTTCGCCGAACTGTTCGTCGAACTGTTCGTCGAACACCTTCGAACACCGTTAAAACCAATGGCAGGCAAACAAAAACACATAGAAGCACATAGAAAACACCTTCAAAGGTGTCCAAAAGCTGACAAACTGCTCTGAAGACACAACTAACACATGGAAAAGTGACAAGTACATATAGTCATGTGAAAAGAAAAGAGGTGGAGGAGTAAAAGGAGGGGGAGACACAGATATAGGCATGTCATGCCCTTCTAAAATCCAAAAAGTGAGAAGCCGACACGTTCAGTCCGCTCCTGCCCGTGCCACCTCCGTGTCGCCGGGTCTGTGCCAGAGCCGCGGTCAACCCTGACGGCCAGCCCCCCTCTCCCAATACTGGTACCTGTCCGCTGGTGGGTCGAGCGAGCCCCCCTGTGGTGGAGGCAGCTCTAAGCTTTTTAATTTAAATTGTCTCTCTAATTTGAATGAATACACTTTAAATCCATTTACAAGGATCTATTGGAGGACAAGTCTCATGCCAGCAGCCGCGTAATTCCAGCTCCAGTAGCGTCCACTAAAGCTGCTACAGTTAAAAAGCTTTTATAAGGATCGAGCTCGGCTGTCCACCGCAAGGCATCCTACTGCCAGTCCCAGCCCCTATGCCTTGGGGTGCCTCCTGATGCTCTTCACTGAGTATCCCGTGGTCCCGAAGCATTTCCTTTGAAAAAATTAAGTGTCAAAACTACAGGTGGTGTAGCTTGCTTAACAGCCGGGATAATCACTGCTACTAGGCACAAAGTATTTCCTGGGCTAGATGCAGTTAAAAATTTGTAATTAGATACTCTCGTTGGATGCTGAGAAAGCATTCCATAGAGTCTCCTGGCACGCCATATATGATTCTCTTAAAAAGCTTGGGGTAGGGGTCTAGGGGACCCTTTTATAGCCAAAATCACGGCCCTGTATCACAATACGTCACCTAGGCTGAAGATAAATGGAACTGTATTACCCTGAGGGCTCGGTTGCTACAGAGGTATTGCACCTCACCCAGAGGTGTGATATCTCACTCTCAGGTAAGGATGGAGTGTGGATCAGGACCCGACACCTGCATGCATTACACCACATTGCCGTGGGGCAGGGCGACCAATATGCCCCTGAGATGGGCACGACAGTCCCTGTCCCTGGCTGGAGTGGGGGGAGGGAACACTGAGGAAGGGGAACCCTGTAGTCCAGGAGCAGGGAGGAAGCAGTTCCTGGGTGCATTGAGAAGGGAGTATAAAAGGTGGGCACCATCTTAGTTCAGTGCAGAGAAGTCTGAGCAGAAGTGGCAGGGAGCAGGGGCTCTGCATGAGCTCTGCTCCGGAGGCGGGCCTAGTAACAGAGGCCCAGGCCTGGAAGAGGGAGAAGGAAGGAAGAGGAGCGGAGAAGGCTCCAGGAACGAGGAATGAAGGGATCCCAGGGGTGCAGATGGGCGAGTCGCCACCGCACGCCCGAATCCACCTGCGTGGAGGGGTCAGGCCAAAGGGGGAGACCGGTCCCCGAAACTAGTGGAGGCAGGAAACGACCCTCAGCTAGAAACCGGAGGCTGTGACATTTTAAGTGGCGCAGCCCCTCGCTACACCCGCTAAAAGGCACCACATAGGGTCAGGGAAACTGGCGCCAAGTTTACCAAGAGGAGGCCCGATGCAGCCGGACAGAAGGGTTGGTAAGAAAGGCCAGACAAAGGACACACAAAGGGGGTCCTGTGAAGCGCTCCAAAGTTATCTGGGAGTTGTCTGAGCCCCTCACCTGGTGAGCACAGTACGACGTGGGCAGCCGTTACCTGCAGACGTGGTCTGGATAATAAGAACTGTGAGTAAAGGCCCTGGACTGCATCACTGACTCCGTGTCATTACTGCTGCTGCCCTGCACCATCACCCCCTTCCTCCGCATACACTGCCCTGAGGCTATACTCCTCCCGTGGGGAGTTATGCTACGCTCTGCTGCACCCACAACACCAGCCTCAGCGGTCTGCCCTGGAGCGGCGGTTCACTCTGACCGCAATCCACGGGTGGCGTAGTCGGACATTTAAACATCAAAACCACATAAATAGTTCCGCCACTGGTTTGACCGCCCTGAGCCACGGAACCGGGTCGCCGCCACGGAGACTACAACCACCAGCATCCACCAAAAAGGGTCCGGCTCCGGGTGTCCCAAGGCCCAGGGGGTGCGTCAGAACATTTTCATCACCTTTCACAATCACCAATGGGACAAGGCAGGGATGTCCTCTGTCCCCTCTCTTATACATCCTAGTGACGGAGCACCCGCTCTCATCAATTCGCCATAACCCCAATATTAGGTGGATTGAGGTGGGAGGCACCGAGTACAAGTGCTCTCTATTTGCTGATGATGTCCTAGTATATATCACTCAATCACATATATCCATCCATGCTGTTATGGCTGAAATAGATCACTTTGTTACATGGTCAAATTTTAAAATCAATGCAGCGAAGTCTGAGGCCCTCGATGTCTCCCTCCCCAAATCCATATAGGATTCCATCCAGTCCAACTTTCCCTTTGCCTGGCCCTCACAGGGTATCAAATACTTAGGAATTCCTATTCATAGAGACCTCTCCCATCTATGTTATCTTAATTTTGGGCCCTTTATTGAACAACTCCATACAGACCACGGTTGGCAAGTTAGAACTGTAAGATTCACTACGTGAACCACTGGTGTTTTGTGGAAAAGCACATGTACACTGTGTTCCAAATTATTATGCAAAAAGTGTTTAGGAGTGATAAGGGAAGAATTTGTTTGTTTGTCAGTTAAACTCATTGATGGTGATGTGTGTCAGGGCTCTTTATATCACTGTAAGCAATTGCAGACACCTGTGCTAATTAGTTTGGCAGGTGTGTCCAATGAAAGGCAAGACTACTTAAGAAGGCTGTCTCACATTATTAAGCAGCCTACATTTTCTGCCAAAATGGGAAAGAAAAAGGATGTGTCGGCTGCTGAGAAGCAACAAATTGTGGAGTGTTTAGGTCAAGGCATGACTACAATCAACATTGTGCGATGATCAGGATGAAGTGTCTTGGCAATCAAGAAGTATGTAGCTGATTCACAGTACACACGTGTGCGTGCTGATAAGGGCAAATTGAGGACTCTTTCCTACAAGCAATTACGTCAGGTTAAAAGAGCAGCGGCAAAAAAGCCTTGTCATAGTAGCAGACAAGTTTTTGAAGCTGCTGGTGCCTCCAACGTCCCCCGAACAACAAGATGCAGGGTCCTTCAGAGGTTTGCAGCTGTGCATACGCCATCCTGTCGACCTCCTCTATCCACTTCACACAAGCAGAAACGTCTCCAGTGGGCCAAACATTACATGAAGACTGATTTCAAAACTGTTTTGTTCACGGATGAGTGCCGTGCAGCGCTCGATGGTCCAGATGGATGGAGTGGAGGATGGCTGGTTGATGGACACCTCACGCAAACACGGCTACAGCGCCAACAAGGAGGAGGTGGAGTAATGTTTTGGGCTGGAATCATGGGGAGAGAGATTGTCGGCCCCTTTAGGATCCCTGAAGGCGCTAAAGATGAACTCCATAATGTATGTGGATTTTCTCAAACAGCACTTCCTGCCTTGGTTCAAGAAGAAGAACCGTGTATTTCACAGCAAGATCATTTTTTTGCATGATAATGCACCATCTCATGCTGCACATAAAACATCTGCATCTCTGGCTGATATGGGCATAAAAGGGGACAAACTTATGGTGTGACCCCCATGCTCCCCTGACCTCTACCCCATTCAGAACCTCTGGAGCATCATCAAAAGGAGTGTCTATGATGGCGGCAGGCAGTTCACATCTAAGCAACAGCTCTGGGAGGGTATTCTGTCCTCATGCAAAACAATTGAAGCAGAAACCATCCAAAACCTGACAAATTCAATGGACGAGAGAGTTCAGAAGCTCCTTTCGAACAAGGGGTCCTATGTGAAAATGTAACATCACCTAGAATAAAGTTTTGAGTTGAAAACTGTTTGATTTCAGTTTCTAATAACCTGCTAATGCTTATAATTTCAAAAATGACCATTTTTTTGGTCTTTATTAAAATGAAAAGGTTGATCGAAAAGTTTGGCGGATCTAAGAGTGTGGCAACCCAGTAGTCATGATTACTTCGAATTCTGACAATATGAGGGTCATGTTGCAGGTAGTGCAGCAAGAAGGCACTTATGTGTCTTGCGCATCTCGGAGCCCCAAAATTATTTTCCGGGCTAGATGCAGCTAAAAATTATTATTAATTTTAAATCTGGTGGAGCTTAGTATAGATGGCCTAATAGGATCAGTGCTGCACACTGCTACAAAGCCCAAATTATTTTCCAGCCAAGATACAGATAAACATGATTAGTAATTTTAAATCTGGTGGAGCTTATTATAGATGGCCTAAAAGAATCAGTGCTGCACACTGCTACAAAGCCCAAATTATTTTCCAGCCAAGATACAGATAAACATGATTAGTAATTTGAAAGCTTAAAACGGTTGGTAGGGTGATTTTAACCAATCATCAAGCTTTTACTCTCCCCAGGATGACACAGGGGTAGAAATGTCGTTTCGGATCCATGATTTGTTCATCTTTATGAACGTGAGTCTGTCTACATTATCAGTGGAGAGCCGCGTGCGCTTATCTGTCAGCACACCACCAGCAGCGCTGAACACACGTTCAGACAGAACGCTGGCTGCGAGGCATGACAAGATTTCCATGGCGTAAGTGGCTAGCTCCGGCCATTTATCCAGATTGGAAGCCCAAAAAGAGCAAGGGTCCAGTGACACAGTCATGGCTTCAATGCTTACTTGGAGATACTCCTGTACCATCGTCTCTAGGCGTTGACTATGTGTCAGACTTCTTGTCTCCTGTGGCCTTGCAAAGGATGGGCTAAAAAAGTGGTGAAATGATTGCGCAAAATTGATGTTACCAGCAGATACTGTGGTTCTGTTATGGTTTGAGTGTTGAACACTTGACGGTCCCACGGTTGGCAAGTTGGAACTGTGAGATTCACTACGTGCACCACTGGTGTTTTGTGGAAAAGCACATGTAAGATTCTGCAACAGTCTCTGCTGACACTCCTGCATGCGTGCATCCCTTTCTATGGCAGGAATAATTTCTGCAAATTTACTTTTGTACCGGGGATCTAACAGTGTGGCAACCCAGTAGTCAGGATTATTTCTAATTCTCCCAATTCGAGGGTCATGTTGCAGGTAGTGCAGCAAGAAGGCACTCATGTGTGTTGCGCATCCAGGAGCACCAAGTCCCTGTTGTGTTGGTGGCGAGGTAACAATCATGCTTCCTTCCTCTGTCCTCTCGCCCCAACCTCGCACAACAGAAATGTGATCAAGGTCTCCCTCATCTGATGAGTCTTCCATCAGTTCGTCCTCCACTTCTTCCTGGGCTCCTGCACCTTCCTCACTAGTTTGGCTGCTACCATGTGCCCTGGTAAAACCATCTCCCCCACCCTCACATGCCTGCCGCCTTGGTGCTGCCGACCGTCTGGACCTTGCAGATGTTAGCCCTTCCGCATACAACTCCTCCTCTACTTCCTCCACCTCCTCTTGTGCCACCACCTGACTCCGAATTCTGTTTAACATGTGCTCCAGCATGTAAATAACCGGAATAGTCATGCTGATAATGGCATCGTCAGCACTAAACATCTTCGTCGCCATTTCAAAACTGTGCAGAAGGGTGCATAGGTCCCTGATCTGAGACCACTCCTCCAGCGTGATTTTACCCCACGTCTGGATCTCGTTGGCCCAGGCTATACGTCAGAACGTATTGCACCAGGGCTTGTCGGTGCTGCCACAGTCGCTGCAACATGTGCAGAGTTGAATTCCACCGGATAGGCACATCGCATTTTAGCCGGTGAAGTGGCAGGCCCAACGACTTCTGTAGAGATGTAAGTCGCTGAGCTGCGGGATGCGAACGGCGGAAGTGAGCACACAGCGACCGTGCCCTCTGCAGAAGGCCATCTAGTCTGGGATAGTGGGCTAAAAATTGCTGGACAACCAGGTTCAACACGTGAGCCATACAAGGCACGTGTGTGACATTGCCCCGGTGAAGGGCCGCACCCAGGTTTGCAGCATTGTCGCACACGGCCTTCCCTGGTTTCAGGTCCAGTGGAGACAACCATTCATGAAATTGGTTCTCCAGAGCTGACCACAACTCCTCAGCTGTGTGACTCACATTTCCCAGACATTTCAAAGTAAAAACCGCCTGATGACATTGAGCCCTACTGCCAGCATAGTAAGGAGGTGTGCAGGATCCCTTCTGCGCAGTTAGAAAGCTTGTGGCATGACCAGACAGGCTTTGGGTGCATGTGGAAGACCGAGAGGAGGTTGAGGAGGCAGAAGCAGTGGAGGAACTTTGACATAAAGAGGATTGACGCACAACTCGTGGGGACGGCAAGACTTGGACAGCAGCCCCTTGTCCTGCTGTCACCATAGTTACCCAGTGCCCAGTCAGCGACATGTAACGCCCCTGTCCATGCCTACTCGTCCAAGTGTCTGTGGTGAAATGCACCCTGTCACACACAGAGTTTCTCAAAGAAGCGGTGATGTTGTGTGCGACATGCTGGTGGAGCGCAGGCACACCTTTCTTTGAGAAGTAGTGCCGACTGGGCATCTGGTACTGGGGCACTGCGACGGACATAAGGTCTCGAAAATCCTCTGTGTCCACCAGGCGGAAAGGCAGCATTTCTGTAGCCAAGAGCTTGCAGATGGTGAAATTCAACCTCTTAGCTTTCTCATGGCTAGGAGGAAATGGTCTTTTACTTGTCCACATCTGAGGGACCGAGGGCTGGCTATTGTGCTTAGACGGGGTTGATAAGGGTGTCCCCGGCAAACTGCCGGTCTGTGAGGAAGATGCAGGCGGACATGTTAGGTTGCCTTGATCCAAAGGTGGTGCTATCGATGTCGGACAGCGCTCAACACCAGCTGGTGTTACCACCTCCAAAGAAAATGATGACCTGCCAAACACGCTGGCTGTTGCGGGTAAAGAGGTGGCAGGTCTGCGCCCCAAAACAGGTGTGACTGCTGTCCCCCCAGTCACAGAGGATGAAGAGGCCGCGGATGCACAAGATATGGCAGACGGTGGTTGGCCCGGCCGGCTAGGCCGCATTGTAGCACACTGAGCTTCCCACTGCAACTTATGCTTCATGTCCATGTGCCGGTTCATGCATGAAGTACTCAAACTATGTATTTTTTGGCCTCTACTTAGCTTTTGCTGACAAATGTTACAGATAACACGAGTTGGGTCATCTTTATCGATCTGAAAAAATGCCCAGGCTATGCAAGGCTTAGCACCCATGCGACCTGAAGAGCCACCACAACTTGTGGTGAGAGGCAGAGTTGTGTTTGAGGATGCAGTTGTTGACGTGCTTCCAGTACTACGTCTCTGTCCAGGAAGGCGCAACCTGACCTCGTCGTCACTAACATCTTCCTCCACCTCCTCTGCTGACCTCATCTCTTGGCTGACTGTGGGTTGACAGTAAGTGCGATCTCCAACCTCATCATCATCACCCTGTGCGTTATCACACCCGTCGTCCTCAGAGCCAACCTGTTCCTGCCCTGACAAAAAACTAAAGTTGTCGCTCCAATCAGGTATTTGAGTCTCATCATCGTCTTCCTCATTGTCTCCACCAACAGGAGTTACAGTTTGGGAATGAAGGTCTACATTATGGTCAGTACCTTCTGCGTCTGGTCCTGGATCCGACTCATAAAGATTCTGGGTATCAGTGCAGATCATTTCCTCGTCTGGATTCACAGAAACGCTGGAGTCGACCTCTGATTCCCAGGCTATAGTATGAGTAAACAGCTCTGCAGACTCAACCATCTGTTCTACCTCATACTCAGACGGGCAGCTGGAGATTTGGGAGCTGTGAGGAAGCAAGTGCGATTGGGGTAACACCTTTGAGGACTGGAGTATTTGTGATGTTGAAGTTGATGTGGAGGAGAGCCCACTTAAAGGAGCACTTGATATCCGTTGAAGCACCTGCTGTTTTTGTGCCTCATCTGGAATTTGTAGCGATTGGCGTGGCCGTAAGAAAGGGATCTTATCACATTGTCCGCTAAAAGAAGTAGACATTTTAGTTTGGCTGGAAGATGGTCTTTCTTCTGCAGATGTTACTGTTGCTTTAACACCTACCATAAAGACACAACCTTTTTTCCCCTTCCCAACACGCCTATTCCCCTTTCCACCAGCAGCAGGCCTTTTTCCACTCATTTTGGTGGTTAACTAATTCACAACTCTGGAGTTGTTTGCACAAAAAAACAATGGATGGGAACCGAGCAGAGCTGAGTGGCCAAACTGTGGTATTAGGCCAAAACTATTGGCTGGGTTAGATGCAGAAAAAAATTATATTCAATTTGCAACCTGATGGAGGTCAGTATAGATGGACTAATAGAGAAAGTCCCACACACTGCTAGAAGGCCAAATATTTTTTCAGAGCTAGATGCAGAAAAAAATTATATTCAGTTTGCAACCTGATGGAGGTCTGTATAGATGGATTAATACAACAAGTCCCACACACAGCTAGAAGCCCAATATTTTTTCAGAGCTAGATGCAGAAAAAAATATATTCAGTTTGCAACCTGATGGAGGTCAGTATAGATGGACTAATACAACAAGTCCCACACACAGCTAGAAGCCCAATATTTTTTCAGAGCTAGATGCAGAAAAAATTATATTCAATATGCAACCTGATGGAGGTCAGTATAGATGGAGTAATAGAACAAGTCCCACACACAGCTAGAAGCCCAAATATTTTTTCAGAGGTAGATGCAGATAAAAAATATTTTTAATTTGCAACCTGATGGAGTTCAGTATAGATGGACTAATAGAGAAAGTCCCACACATTGCTAGAAGGCCAAATATTTTTTCAGAGGTAGATGCAGAAAAAAATTATATTCAGTTTGCAACCTGATGGAGGTCTGTATAGATGGATTAATAGAACAAGTCCCACACACAGCTAGAAGCCCAATATTTTTTCAGAGGTAGATGCAGAAAAAAATATATTCAGTTTGCATCCTGATGGAGGTCAGTATAGATGGACTAATAGAGAAAGTCCCACACACTGCTAGAAGGCCAAATATTTTTTCAGAGCTAGATGCAGAAAAAAATTATATTCAGTTTGCAACCTGATGGAGGTCTGTATAGATCGATTAATAGAACAAGTCCCACACACAGCTAGAAGCCCAATATTTTTTCAGAGGTAGATGCAGAAAAAAATATATTCAGTTTGCAACCTGATGGAGGTCAGTATAGATGGACTAATACAACAAGTCCCACACACAGCTAGAAGCCCAATATTTTTTCAGAGGTAGATGCAGAAAAAAATCATATTCAATTTGCAACCTGATGGAGGTCAGTATAGATGCACTAATAGAGAAAGTCCCACACACTGCTAGAAGACCAAATATTTTTTCAGAGCTAGATGCAGAAAAAAATTATATTCAATTTGCAACCTGATGGAGGTTAGTATAGATGGACTAATAGAATGATGCTTTGCCCAAAAGATTTTACTTCACTAGGTGCAGTAAAAAAATTGGTATTCTATACACAGGTGGTATATCTTGCAACACAGATAGGCTACTCCACTGACTAACACACTCTGCAATAGGCCAAAAAGGATTAGCTTTGCTAGATTCAGCCAAATGCTGTGAAAAAAACTTGCACAGCACTGGCACAGACCTGCCTGGCAAAAACTGATAGGAACTGATGTAACCTAGTCCTGAAAAGGACTGCAATCACAACTATTCCCTACTCCCAAGCTATCTGTAGATTTGTGCGAAAATTGGCTTGAAATTAACAAGGTATAGCGCACACAGCAACAGCGGTGCCGTCTAACACGCAGCTGCAGCAGTGAGAAAATGGTGGCGACGGGGAAAATGGCTTGGTCTTATAGGGCAAGGACATGTGACATACACTGCCAATGACACATGCCCTTGCTTGTGTGAAAAAAAGCACTTCGCGCCGTGTGTGCGCTGCTGATAGGCTGACAGATTGCACCTCCCCACTGTAAATGCGGGAAAGAGAAAAAAAAATGGAGATCTTCATTATTCCTGCAGAGATCCATCCCCTGCCCCTCCCCCCACCCCGCTGTACACTCAAACTGCGTATTAACATTAATTTTCATCATTACTGAGAAAAAATCCAGTTATGATTTTGGTGCACGAACAGTTATCGAACATAACCTCGAACAGCCGAATTTTTCTCAAATCGTTCGTGTTCGCCGAACGGCTCGAACACCGCCCAAAACAGCTTGAATTTGAGATTGGCGAACAGTTCAAGTAGAACAACGCTCATCTCTATTCTTCAATGCTACTTACTGTTATATGAAATCATAGAATCATAGAATCATAGAATCATAGAATGGTAGAGATGGAAGGGACCTCCTGGGTCATCTGGTCCAACCCCCTGCTCAAAGCAGGATTCACTAGATCATCTCAGACAGTCTGTCCAGCCTCTGTTTGAAGACGTCCATTGAAGGGGAACTCACCACCTCTCGTGGCAGCCTGTTCCACTCATTGATCACCCTAACTGTCAAAAAGTTTTTTCTAATATCTAATCTGTGTCTCCTCCCATTTAGTTTCATCCCATTGCTTCTAGTCTTTCCTTGTGCAAATGAGAATAAAGATGATCCTTCTACAATGTGACAGCCCTTGACATATTTGTAGACAGCTATTAAGTCTCCTCTCAGTCTTCTTTTTTGCAAGCTAAACATTCCCAAATCCTGCAACCGTTCCTCATAGGACATGGTTTGCAGACCAGTCACCATTCTGGTCGCTCTTCTCTGAACTTGCTCCAGTTTGTCTATGTCTTTTTTAAAATGTGGTGCCCAAAACTGTACACAGTATTCCAGATGAGGTCTGACCAAAGAGGAGTAAAGACCGATAATGACTTCACGTGATCTAGACTGTATGCTTCTGTTAATACATCCCAGAATTGTATTTGCCTTTTTTGCTGCTGCATCACACTGTTGACTCATGTTCAGTCTATGATCTATTAGTATACCTAAGTCTTTTTCACATGTACTGTTGCTGAGCTCTATTCCTCCCATTCTGTATATGCTTTTTTCATTTTTATTGCCCAGATGTAGTACTTTGCATTTTTCCCTGTTAAAAACCATTCTGTTGGTTGCTGCCCACTGCTCCAGTTTATTTAGGTCTTTTTGAATCCTCTCTCTCTCTTCTCTAGTATTAGCTATCCCTCCTAGCTTTGCGTCATCAGCAAATGTAATCAGTTTACCCTCAATTCCTTCATCTAAATCATTGATAAAGATGTTGAACAATACAGGTCCCAGGACGGAGCCCTGTGGTACCCCACTTGAGACATTCATCCAGCTGGATGTGAAGCCATTTACAACCACCCTTTGAGTCCGATTCCTAAGCCAGTTATGAATCCACCTAACAGTTGCCTGGTCCATTGCATACTTGGTCATTTTTTCAATAAGGATGGTGTGAGATACTTTGTCAAATGCTTTTCCACCCAGTCAGTGATTCTGTCATAGAAGGAAATTAAGTTAGTCTGACATGACTTGTTAGTTACAAACCCATGCTGACTCTGGTTAATCACTTCATTCTTATCCATGTACTTACATACATGTTGTTTAATAATTTGTTCAAAGATCTTTCCTGGTATAGAAGTCAGACTCACCGGCCTATAGTTCCCTGGGTCCACCTTCTTCCCCTTTTTGAAGATAGGAACAACATTTGCTCTTCTCCAGTCTTCTGGGACTTCTCCTGTTCTCCAAGAATTTTCAAAGATTATGGAGAGTGGTTCTAAAATTTCTTCTACGATCTCCTTCAGTACTCTGGGGTGTAATTCATCTGGACCTGGAGACTTGAACTCATTTATGTTAGCTAAATATTCCCTCACAATCTTTCTGTTTACAGATAACTTGGATTCCTCTATTCGTTTAAAAGGACAGTGAAGATCAGTTGATGTTACATTTTCTTTCTGAGAGAAAACAGATGCAAAATAGGAATTAAAAAGTTCGGCCTTCTCAACATCCTCTCTTACCATTTCTCCATTTTCATCCTGTAAAAATCCTATAGCATCTTTGACTTTTCTTTTACTTTTGACATACCCCCAAAATCCTTTTTTATTGCTTTTGACATCTCTTGCAAGCCTTAATTCATTGTCAGCTTTAGCTAACCTGATACGTGCCCTACAGGATCTGCAGACTGCATTATAATCTTCTTTAGATATGCCTGCCTCTTTCCATTTAATAAACATTTCTTTCTTTCTTTTTAGCATGTGTTTAAGTTCTGTGTTCATCCATCCTGGTTTCCTTAAATGCTTCCCATTCTTCCTACTTTTCGGGATTGTTAACGATTGTGCTTTGAGAATCTCATTTTTAAAAATTTCCCATCCTTCCTGGACATTTTTGTCCTTAAGGACATCCAGCCATTGGATCCCTCCTATTCTCTTTCTGAGTCTCTTAAAATCTGCCTTTCTAAAATCTAACCTTAAAGTTTGAGTCTTCACATGTCTTCCTCCTCTAGCTATCCAAAATTCTATAATAGCATGATCGCTGCCTCCTAGGGTCCCAGCCACCTTTACCTCCTCAACCATTTCCTCCCTGTTTATAAGGATTAGATTAAAGTAGCAGATCCCCTTGTTTTCTCCCCTACCTTTTGCAAGATAAAGTTGTCAGCAAGAGAGGATAAGAATTTGCTTGACCTGTTAGTTTTACTTGAGAGAGATTCCCAACAAATGTCTGGATAGTTGAAATCTCCCATGACCACTACGTCATATTTTTGGAGAACTTGGTCATTTGATACATAAAGAGTTCATCCATATCTTCAGCTTGCCCAGGTGGCCTGTAGTAAATGCCTACAATGGTGTCCTTTCCGTTGTTCTCTCCTTGTATTCTTACCCAAACAGTTTCCACAGAACTCCCAGTCTCTGAAGCTTCAATCTCTGTGCAGATATACGCTTTTCTAACATACAATGCAACACCTCCTCCTCGTTTATCAAGTCTGTTTCTTGCAAATAAGTTGTATCCTTTTAGCCTTTTATTCCAATCATGTGTATCGTCCCACCATGTTTCAGTGATTCCAATGACATCATATTCCTTTTCCTGCATTAGTAGTTCCAATTCTCCTTGTTTGTTGCCCATGCTTTGTGCATTTGTATAAAAACATTTTAGTTTGTGATTGGTTTCTCTTCCTCCCATATTTTTATTATTTAAATTGTTTTGTCTTTGTTCTTCCTTTCCACTTCCAGTAGCAGTATGGTTTTTTCTGGCCTTTTGCTTCCCTTCCCACATTGTTCTAGTTTAAAGCTCTTCTGATGAGTGTAGCAAGGCGACTTCCAAATACATGTTTTCCAATCTTCGTAAGGTGCACCCCATCTCTAGCAAGTAGTCCATCGTATAGGTAATTCATTCCGTGATCCAGAAATCCAAATCCTTGTTGACGGCACCATCGACGTAGCCAGTTGTTCACCTGTAGAATCTTATTCCACCTCATTGTTCCATGGCCATCCACTGGGAGGATGGATGAGAAGACCACCTGCGCTCCCAATTCTTTCACTTTCTTGCCTAAGTCTTCAAAGTCACTGCAGATGGTTTCCAGGTCCTTTCTTGCGGTGTCATTTGTCCCCACATGTATTAGCAGGAATGGGTAGTGATCTGTAGGTCTGAAGAGTCTTGATATCCTGTCAGACACATCTTTAATTTTTGCTCCTGGAAGACAGCACATTTCTCTTGAGGTTATGTCTGGTCTGCAGATAGCGGCCTCTGTTCCTCTTAACAGGGAATCCCCCATGACCACCACTCTCCGTTTTTTCTTCACAACATTCTTCTTTCTCCATCCAGGAGGATTCTGAGGGCTTACAAGGTTATTCATTGCTGGCAAAGTCTTATTTTGCTGTATTTCTTCATGGTTCTCCTGCGTGAGAGCCTGGTACTGGTTCCTGAGCAGTATGGGTGCTGACTGCCTCTCGATCCTCCTGCTTCTGTGGGTCACATGCTTCCATTCCTCTGTTTCGTCAGGTGCAGTGAGAATTTCTTCTCTTTCTGAATCATGAAGAGATAATTCTGCTCTGTCTAAGAACTCTTCACCTTCCTTAATGATTTTCAAGGTAGCTAACCTCTCTTCTAGATTTCGCAACTTTTCCTCCAACAGGGACACAAGCTTGCATTTATGGCATGTGAAGTTTGGCTTTTCCACTGGCAAGTCTGTGAACATGTAGCAGGATATGCAGCTCACCAAATGGCTCCTGGACTCTTCCATGTTCTTATTGTTAATGTTCTGAAAACAGTGAAAAAAGCTTAAAAAAAAAGCTTCAAAATGCGCGCGCCTATCGGCGCGCGGTTTACCGATGTTCTCTTTTCAGCTCCAACAGCCAAAATCCAGTGTTCTTTGAGCTCGTGGAGACTCTTCACTTACCCCAAAATGCAGTGGGAATATGCAAATTATCTCCTCAGGACTCCTCCCCTAAATACCAGTCCTGCCAGGACATTAATAGTATGAAACAAAGCAAGAGAGTATTGGCCAATGAATAAGCAATGGCTTATATTATTCGTGCAAAAATTATCCTCCTTTTGGGAATTATTTAAATGTAATCCATCATAATGGATAATGCTATAAACCTATAAATGTAGGGAATGAAGACCCGAGGTCTTCTGTGGGCATAAAATTACTCAGGCAGCACAGGGTGAGAGTAAAACAGTGTGGTAATTCTTTATTAAACCACCATGCAGACAAAAAACAAATAGAACAGTTTCAGCAAATACCCAAGATGGTGCAAAATTACACAGTCTCAGCCTTCTGCTGGCTCGCCAGGAGTAGAGCAGCTGCGACTTTGGGATTTCCAGGGCCAATTACCTCAACCAGTACCCCCCCCGATTTGGGTGGACACCCATAGAGAGGAGAAAAAAACATCACAGAAAAAAGCAGTCTTACCAACACCAGGTCAGATTACCAAGCACAAGCAGGATGCGGCAAACCCCATGATAAAGGTGGGGGCGGCACAGGTGCGAAATACTGATGCAACAGCCACCCCCTTAATGAATTGGAAGATATGTGAGTGGCTGTGTAGCATTAACTAGTATTAACTAGTATAACCATCACGGAAGGAGACCTTACTCGTCTCCTCTCCAAATCACACCTCACCACATGTGCACTCGACCCCATCCTACCCCACCTCCCCCTCAACCTCACCCCCACACTCATCCCATCCCTAACTCATCTCTTCAACCTATCACTAACTTCTGGTACCTTCCCTGCTGCCTTCAAACATGCCACAATCACACCCATCCTCAAAAAGCCATCCCTCGACCCAACCACCTTGTGCAGCTACCGCCCCATATCGCTGCTCCCATTTGCCTCCAAACTCCTTGAGCAACACGTTAACGCTGAACTTTCCTCTCACTTCTCATCTAACTCTCTCTTCGACAACCGACAATCCTGCTTCTGCCCCCACCATTCCACTGATACTGCCCTTACCAAAATCACCAATGACTTACAGCCAAAGCTATCAGACAATTTTCTGTACTCCTTCTTCTTGACCTGTCCTCTTCTTTCGACATATTTGACCACTTCCTCCTACTACAGATCCTCTCTTCCTTTGGCGTCAAAAACCTTGCTCTATCCTGGATCTCCTCATACCTTTCTAACCACACATTTAGCATCACCGCGGGTGGGTTTATGCAGTGTTAAAAAGAAGAACAGTGGGGCATGGATTTTCTATAAATCCCATCCACTATGCCTGCAATGTAGAGCACTGTGTTTTGGACCCAGCGAAAATACGCAGCATCCAAAACACTAATATTCCTGATCGTGGGCACGGACCCTAATACTGATTTGCTCTAATTTTGTTACTAAATCAAAATCCTTTTAATTTTTGAATACGTAGTTTAATTCTCAAATTTAACAAGTGCAACTGTACACTCTACCACCATACTGCATGCTGTTCCTGAACTACGTGTGCATCGCAGAAATCCTAGCCAAAGCTAGGGACCTTTCTAACATTATGTATGAAGGGGCACAAGCTAAGCTCTTCCAGAATCTGTCTGCCACAACCTCCTGCAAATGAAGGAAACTTAGACCATTCCTACATTCCTAGACTAGATAAGGAAAGAGACACTGCTTACTATTGGTTGTATCTCTTTGGTCATCTGGCTATTTATCATCAAAGATGGAATCAGATCACTATGTGTACTCCCTCTGACCTACATCATGTGTGGGAACGTCTACAGCTATCTCCAATTGACATCCCCTCTTGAATGTCCTGGATGCCACTGGACGACATCAAACTTCCTCCACACACTATTACTGAATATTGGTTCATTGTGGGAAAGTCAAAGTCTGCTAAACTGAAGAAACAAAGAGTGAAAAATGCAGAAAAAAAATGCAGCATCAAAAATGCAGGTCTTGGTGCGTTTTTTGGTGACTCCAAAGTTCAGCTTTGCTTCCACCACAGAAGCATGAACACAGGACATCAAAGGCAAAGCATTGACTTTGTAGGACACTATTTACTTTCGAACCGTGGTCTGCCATTGAGTTGTTTAGGCATTGTTCAATTGCACACTTTGGTCAGCCACAGGCATTGATCAATGCCGCACCTTGGTCAGCCAATGTTTACTTTTTACACATCACTAATTTAATTAAACTGTACTAATCCAACATGCCATCTCAAGCGATCAAGACAAAATGGTAAACTTTGGAAAATCACAAAATTAAATGGGTTTCACATACTGCTGTTATTGCTTTCTTTTTACTAAAATCACAACAAAACCTGATACCTGCATTTTTAGCGTTTTTTGCACCACCCATTGCTTTCAATGGGTGAAAAATGCTGAAAAACACTGAAAGAGGTGACATGCTGCATTCTAAGGTTTTGCACAAAATGTGAGGACAAAAAAAATAAGCTGTGTGGATGAGATTTCTGAAATCTCATAAACTTTGCTGGTACTGTAAAAGACAGGTGAAAATTTGTGTAAAAAAAGGCATAAAAAAACACTGAAAAAAAAGCAATGTGTGAACATAGCCTAAGTCTTCAACTATTATAAAAGTTTATTTCAATATTAAGGACTAAATGCCACAAATAAAAAAAAGTCAATTTTTTGTCCTTATTGAAGAAAGATGATGCCTCTATCACCCTATTTAAAGAAATTCACTTTATAAAATTCAAATTTATCTAATTTAAAATATCTTAAATGGTCCCACTGGTGTCTCCCTCCTCGGCTTAAGGGCTCGTTCGCACTAGTGCATAACTCGAGTGCTATCAGCTTGCTGCGATTTCACTCTGCAATCGGATGGGTGCCATACAGACCATCAGTGGCATCCGATTTTTACAGATACATTATAATTCTATAAGAAGGGAAACTATAAATTGTTGCTGTGGAGAACCAGTCTTCCTTGGAGATAACATAAGCCTAAGCTTATCCGTGCCAAACTTATGAAGGTAAAGAGGAGACAACCCTACTGAAGAGTAACTATGGGGCAAACTGTCCAAGTACTGAGCATAGTACATTGTGTGGCTGTAGTGATCACTGCCAGGAATGGCTGGAACCACTTGCCTAAACACCTTTTACCTTTCCCACCTTAATCATTTAAGAACCCAGGTATTTTCATTTTTGCGCTTCTCTTTTTCCTTCCTTTGTTCGAAGAGACATAACATCTGTATCAATCTGTCTATATAAACATATGAGAGCTTATTTTTTGTAGGTCATGCTTTAGTTTTGAATGAAACCTTTCACCTTATTATAAAATGTACTGAAAAGTGGAAAATACTATGATATTGCAAAAAAAAATGCAAATCCATCAATTGTTTTCTGTTTTATGATGATCATTATGAGCAGTGATGAGCGAGCATGTTCGCTACTGCTCGAGATGCTCGGCGCTCGGCAAGTATTTCTGTGCTTGCTCGGCGGGAGCTTGGGTCTCCTCCCTGTATATTTGGCGCTCTTTAGAGAGCTAATGAACATGCAGGGATTGCCTGCCACTCACTGTAATGCCGTAGACATGTTGGTTGTGGCATTATAGTGATTGGCTGGCCGCACAGCGTCATCAGGTCTATATCAGACCTGGCGCCGCCATGCTCGTCACAGTCACTCCAGATCAGACAGTGTAGGGAGAGGTGCTGCTGAGCTAGGGAGAGATTTGATCGTGTATTAGGTAGTGTAGGGAGAAAACAAGAACATTACACATATCCATCTCAACAAACAGTCCTTCTGAGGACTAATCCATCTGCAGAGATATCAGGCAGGCAGTGTATATAGGCAGGCAGGCAGTGTATATAGCAGACTGCAGTGCATCTAGCACAAGAGGCTCCATTTCAATTCTGCCTTCTGCTGCTGTTAGATATCTCTATACAAAGGCCCAGGTCTCAGGGGCCAGGAATAGTTTTTTTTGGATCTTAATACTCATTATTTGCTTAAAAAGCAATCCAGAGAACACCGTTTTTCTGCGCCATTTGCTTGTTGGCACTGCAGAATACAGCTAGGTCCTTTCCATATTACAGCACTAGAAATCCAGCTATTTAAAACTCTGTTTTCTCAATCACACAAATCACATATAGGTTTTCAGAAAATATTGCCATTTCTGGCCTCCATTAAAAATTTCCTTTAGAGTGTCAGTGAAGCAATTCACCGCAGTTTGCTTTTCAAACTACTTACCTACAGGCCAGGTATTTAAAACTCTGTTTTCTCCATCACACGGATCACATATAAGTTCGCTCCAAACTCAGTCATTTGTAGTGAGCGTGGAAGATACTGTCCTCAATTTAAAATTGCAAAGGCACGTGGCAAGGGACGGGGAACTGGACGTGATGGTAATGGTGCATGCAGAGGCCGAGGACAAGGCCGTGAACAAGTCGAAATTGTGCCACAACAAACACCCACATCTTCTCGCCTGACCTTCCTGTCCTATTTTCTAGGGGACCGCAGCACACCACTATTGAACCCAGAGCAGTGTTAAAACGTTGTTGGTTGGATAGTGGATAATGCTTCCAGTCACATAGCCACCACCACCCTGTCTTCCACACGGTCAAGTCTCAGTAGCCATGAGTCTGGACCGCATATTCCTCACCCTGATCCTCCTTCCTCCCACCATGCCGAGTACCCAGAGACAACTGATCCCACACTTGGACACTCTGAAGAGCTGTTCACTTTTCCATTTATAGATTCGGGTCTCTCGCCCGGTCCACTTGAAGCGGGGCAAGAGGAGATCGCGTGTAGCGATGCCCAAATATTTGAGCAGCCACGGTCACATGAAGTCGGGAGTGGGAAAGTGTCACAAGAGGTGGACGATGATGAGACACAATTGCCAGAAAGTCAGGAGGAGGACCAGGGTGCAGAAGTCAAAGACGAGGTGGTGGATGATATACTAACTGTCCCAACTTGGCAGGAGGACATGCAGAGCGAGGAGAGCAGCACACAGGGGGAGGGAGGCAGAGCACCCCAACAGGCAGGAAGAAGCAGTGTGGTAGCCGCAGACAAAAGGCAGGCAACTGTTCCCCGTAACACCAACACGAAGGAAATTGCCAATACAACTGTTAGGTCTTCCTGAGTCTGCTTGTTTTTTAAAGACTCTGCCGATAGCCCCAAAAAGGCCATTTGCACCCCCTGCCAGGCCAGCATCAGCAGGGAAGGCAAAATGACGAGCCTGACCACAACCAGCATGATCAGGCACATGGCAGCAAAGCACCCAACTTTGTGGGCCGAACCCCAGGGTCCAGGAACAGTGTCTGCTGGTGGCACCATTGCTTCTTCCGCTGTTGTGCATGCAAGCCAATCCCCTGTCCATGGTGCATGCGAAGACGCCTCCTGCCCTGCACCTGTCGTTGCACACTCTCAAGTAGCAGCATCAGGAAGCATGTCCATGTCCTCGTCCCAGCGCAGCGTTCAGTTGTCCATACCCCAGTCCTAGGAACGCAAGCGCAAATATGCAGCCAACGCCCCACAGGCCACACTGCTAAATTCTCACATTTCACGACTGCTTGCGCTCAAAATGTTGCCTTTTAGGCTCGTGGAGATGGAAGCAGTCCGCAACTTGCTGTCCCTCGGTACTCTGTTCCCGGCCGCCACTATTTCTCCCGGTGTGCCATCCCCGCATTACACAAGCACGTGTCCCAAAACATTAGCCGTGCTCACAACAACGTAGTTACCGGTAAAGTCCACCTAAACATGGACACATGGACAAGTGCTTGTGTGCAGGGACAGTACATCTCGCTGAGGGAACACTGGGTTAGCATAGTGGAAGCCGGGACCCAGTCGGACCTTGAGACGGAACACGTCCTCCGAACGCCAAGGATTGCGGGCCCTAGGTCAATCAGGGTTGCCCCCACGGTCTACAGCTCCTGCACCTCATCCTCCTCAGCCTCCTTCTCCTCTTCAGCCTCCATCTCCGAAATGACCACATCAGTCAAAAGCTGGAAGCACTGCAGCACTGCCTCGGCCAAGCGGCAACAGGCTGTGCTGAAGCTAATATGCTTAGGGGAAAAACCACACAATGCTGAAGAGTTGTGGACAGCTCTGAAAGAGCAGGCAGATCTGTGGCTCACACCGCTGAACCTACAGCCAGGCATGGTCGTGTGTGACAATGGCCGGAACCTGATGGTGGCTCTGAGGCGAGGCGAGCTCACACACGTACCATGCCTGGCCCATGTGCTTAACCTCGTGTTTCAGCGGTTTCTCAAATCCTACCTGGAGCTGCCGGATCTGCTTGTTAAAGTACACCGCCTGTGTGCCCATTTTAGAAAGTCAGCTACAGCTTCCGCCGCCCTTGCAGTGTTTCAGCAGCATTTGCAGCTTCCGTCTCACAGACTGATGTGTGATGTCCCCACGTGTTGAAACTCTGCACTGCAGATGTTGGGAAGGATTTGTGAGCAGAAGAGGGCAGTTGTTGAGTACCAGCATCAACAAGGCCGTCGGTATTCAGTTCAGACTCCACACATAAGACCTCAGGAGTGGACATAGATGTCAGACATATGGACCATCCTCCAAAACTTTGAGGAATCCACCAAGATGGTGAGCGGCGATTATGTCATAATTAGTGTCACCATCCCGCTTCTCTGTCTTCTGAAATGCTCTCTGCTCACAATCAAAGAGGATGCATTGCAGGCAGAGCACGATGAGATGGAGCAAGGAACCATACCGGGTGATTACACACAGCCAAGCCTCATCTCATCCCAATGTGAATTGGGTGACAATTAGGAATAGGAGGAAGAGGAAGGACAGGAGCTAGTTTCATGCACTATAAACAGTACTACCTGCACAGCTGTCATACCGTCTGTTCAGCGTGGATGGCCAGAGGACAGAGAGGAGGAGGAGCAGAAGAGCATGGTCAGTCATCCTCTTGGTGAGGACACAGAAGTCTTGCCTGTTAGTAGTCTGGCACGCATGGCTGAGTTTATGTTACGCTGCCTTTCCCATGACCCTCACGTTCTCAAAATTTTGCGTGACAGTCATTGCTGGTTGGTGACACTTCTAGAACCACGCTACAAGGAGAACTTTATATTTCTTATTCCTGAGACGGATAGGTCTTCAAAAATGGGTTAGTACCAGAAGGCCCCTTTTGCGGAACTATTAAAAAAATTCCCATCTGAAAACGCTGATGGCAGAGGGAACACTTCGTTGGTCAACCAAGGAGTACAGGCGAGAGAGACACAACTTCAATCCAGCAGAGGTATGGGAACACTGAACACTGTCAAAGTTCTAGGAGAGTTTTCTCAGACCCTCCCATTGCACAGGCCCTGAGTCGCGGGGTACTCTCACAAGGAGTGCAAAGTTTGGGAAGTTGCTGAGGGAGTACCTTGCCGACCGTACCAACGTCCTCCAAGATTCCTCTATGCCTTATAATTATTAGGTATCCAAGCTGGGTACGTGGAATGAACTGGCTCTCTATGCCTTGGAGGTCCTGGCCTTCCCTGCCGCCAGCGTTTTATCAGAGTGGGTTTTTAGTGCCACCGGTGGAATTATAACTGATAAGCGCATCTGCCTGTCAACTGAAAATGCTGACAGGCTGACTATTATAAAAATGAACAAGGGCTGGATTGGGCCAGACTTCTCAACACCACCGAATGATAGCAGCGAAACATAAACTCAAATCCAGTGTCTTTTCTTGGAAGGTGTATTTCTATGCACCTTTTGACACCCACACATGGGTATACGCTTCCTGATTTTGTCTATTTGCTCTTGTCCTCCTCCTTCTCCTCATCCTCCACCACCATATCACCAGGGTGACCGTGGTCCGTGATGCAACACCCACATAATTTTTTTAAAGGGTGTTTATGATGCCCGTGAATTTTTTTTTTTATACAGAATGTTCATGTATATCCCCCAGGGGTAAATGTTTGTCAGCCCATACCCTTAGTGCATGGGCATTACTAGTATAGGAGACCCGCTCCTTTCTAATGGGAACATTTTTTTATGAGGCCCTCCTCCACGTCTCTTCCAAGGGACATTGAAGTGCCTCCAAATTTTTGGCAGCCCTTGCACTCACTGCATAGGCCAACACTATGGGAGACTCTCTCCTTTCTAATGGGAATTTGTCATTACTGTGGCCCTGCTCTGTGTGACTTTAAATTCTTAGTGGGGTTTTTCCTAAAATTGGTCAGCTGTTGGACTCACTGCATACCCTATAACTGTATTGCAGACCCCCTCCTTTGTACTGGGAACATGTCGTGCCTTGTTACTGTGGCCCTGTTCTATGTGTCTTTAAATTCGTAGTGGGGTTTTTCCCAAATTTTGGCAGCCCTTGCAGTCACAGCATGGGCATTACCTCTATAGGAGACCTGCTCCTTTATAATGTGAACATTTTTTTTACTGAGACCCTCCTTCAAAGGGGTATTGGGTTGCGTCCAAATTTTTGGCAGCCCTTGCAGTCACTGGTTACACAATAACAGTATAGGAACCCACATGTTAATAATTGGAGCAGCAAAGCTTAGCCGGCTGATGGCTCTCTAACAATAGCTACGGCCGACTGCTGGCCTTTTAAGAATAGTAAGGGCCGTCTGATGTCCCTGTAAATATAGGCTTTATGAGTTTCAGATTCCCTCCTTCAAAAATAAAAAAGGATGTGTCTGATGATGTGTCATACAACACATTGCCAGATAAGTTTGTAAAATGTTAAAATGACATTTACCGGTGAATGCATTTGTCTTAAAAAATAACGAAAAAAAACAAATCAATAGGATCTTTCTTTAGTATAAAAAACAGAGTCACCAATTTAACCTCAATGTAATCACATTGTTCAGCTCATGCACCTCCTCCTCCATCTCCGAAATGACCACATCAGTCACAAGCAGCAGCACTGCCTTGGCCAAACAGCAACAGGCTGTGCTGAAGATAACATGCTTAATGCTTAATTGACAAACCGCCCAGAGCTGCAGAGTTGTTGAAAGCTGTAACACTGCAGTCTGATCTGTGGCTCTCACCACTGAACATACAGCCAGCCATGGTTGTGTGTGACAATGGGCGGAACCTGGTGACAGAGAAATGACATCCTGGGTAGATATGGTTTCCCTCTATGTCAGTCCTTTCACCGAGCTAAAGAATATGGCTGTGGTGAAATACAACTCCCACTGAGAAGCTGTTTAAGATTGAAAAACATTGTGCCCACCAGAGGATTTAATTCTAAGGGCTAACCTTTCTCACCCGCTCAAGAGCCCCATAGCAGCTGCAAAGTTAGCGCTATCATGAACTCTCCTTAGGTAGAAGCCAAGGCACACCAGAGGATTCTCTGGTGGGACCGTCCAACCCTGCCGAGAAGCAGTCCTGGCTAAGAAAAGTCTATGGGAAGGTTCCCAGACACTCTATGGCTGCTTTTTTACTGAGGTGGAAACACACGGAAACACGGGGAGAACATACAAAGTCCTTGCAGATGTTGTCCTTGCTGGGATTTGAACCCAGGATCCCAGCGCTGCAAGGCTACAGTGCTAACCACTGATTCAATGTGCTGCCGTTCACCCTCTAATATCTAACAGGCTGGAGAAAATTGCACCTACTGCCACTCTCTCTTCAGCTCCTTTGTGAGAAAATGTATTTGGGCAGCCACTCAGTCTACCAAATAAAATTCCTGAGAAGGAAATTGGGGGTGGCTTCACTACTGGTACTGGGGGCAGTGCTAATACCATGGCATCGTACTATAGTTTGCTGGAAATATTCCAGGCTGGTAGGAGGCAAGCAAATTCCCACAGAAAAGTACCAGCAGTAATGTTCAGGCCATATTTCAAGTGCAAGCCGCTTTAGAGGACTTCCTGGGAGAAATGACATGCAGGGTAGATACGGTTTCCCTCTTTGCCAGTCCTTTCACCGAGCTAAATACAACTCTCAGCCAAAAAAGTTGTGGACTGGCTCTGTACCGTCCCTGGCCACATTCACCTGTCCACGTGTTTGTGGTTAGGCAGTCCTTCCCAGTAAGTGCCCTGGGGAGGGCACGGGTAATGTTGTTGGACCTGTGCTTGTGGAAGGCGGAGGCGATACCGGGAAATATAGTGGCTGCTGGGGACCGAGTATGGACACCCGGCTGCCGCCGGCATGAGGTTGTGAAAAGCTTCCACCTACACGAGCCTAAAAGGCCATATTTCAAGTGCAAAGAGCTGCCCAGAAATCTGGCAGTTTAGTTTTGCGGCCTGTGGGTGGGTGGGTGGCTGGCTGCATACTTGCACTTGCATTCCAAGTAACAGAAAACTAAGCAGATGGTGGCCTCTGTAACGGGTCTGGGAGGTGGAACCTCTGAGCTACTATACAAAGGGGCAGTCCTTGTAAGGAAGCGGGTGGCTCCCAGGGAAGGCGGGCAAGTAGTCACGGCAAGTGACAGGAACAGTCTCTGGGTAGAAGGGCAGGAGGTCACGGCAAGTGACGGGAACAGTCTCTTGACAGGTGGGTGGTCACGGCAAGTGACAGCAGGGTAAGAGTCTCTAGACAGGCAGGTGGTCACGGCAAGTGACAGCAGGGTAAGAGTCTCTAGACAGGCAGGTGGTCACGGCAAGTGACGGCAGAGACTCCAGGTAGGCTAGCAGGCGGGTAGCAGGTGAGCGCTCCCAGGTGAGCGGGTAAGAGTCTCTCGGCTGGCTGGCAGGTGGTCATGGCAAGTGACGGCAGAGCCTCCAGGTAGGCTAGCTGGCGGGTAGCAGGTGAGCGCTCCCAGGTGAGCGGGTAAGAATCTCTCGGCTGGCTTGCAGGTGATCTCAGGCAGGTATCAGGCAGGAATCAGGCAGGTATCAGGCAGGTATCAGGCAGGTATCAGGCAGGTGCTTCCTGATACGCAGGCGGACTGGTCCATAGACAGACTGGCGGATGCAGGTAGACAGACTGTCGGACCGCAGGAATGCAAGCAGGTAGACAGAGCTGGAAAGCAGGCTGGCAACGGGACCTGAGGGCTGAAGCAGAGGTGAAAGGCTTTGCAACAACTTTGCTCGGGCACCTCCATTTTGGAGGAGGTGCCTTATATATGGGAGCTCCACCGGCAATTGGCCGGGGACTCCTTAGGATGGCGCGCGCGGCCCCTTTAAGAGAGAGGGAGCGCACGCGCGCCCTAAGCACAGTGCCCGGGAAGCGGCAAGCGCTGCCAGCAGCGCGGGAAGAGGACGCCGAGGACGGAGCAGGGAGGTGAGAGGAACGGCGTCTCTGCCTAGCAGGAGGAAGGGACGCCGACGCTACAGCCTCTATCATCATCATGGCCTCACCTCGGCACTATGAACTCTCCAGAAGGAGAAGTCAGGGACCGCCGGAGGAGTCTCCGGGTCTCTGCTGAGCCCGCCCAACCCTGCCGAAAAGCAGCCCTGGCTAAGAAAAGTGTGGGGGAAGGTTCCCGGACACTCTATGGCTGCTTTTTTAATGTGGATTGGCCATGCATATGCATGTTATTTCTCAAACCGCATTACAGATCAGGCCATTGTCCATCTCTGTATTCAAGAAATTAAATGCGCAAAGATAGATGTTTGTGTGTGTCAAAGCACCACCGACAAGTGCGATTTGATGTTGGACGGGCTGCCATTGCTTCTGCAACAAGCTCAATTACAGTACTTCCTGGGAGTAATGACATGCAGGGTAGATAGGGTTTCCCTCTATGCCAGTCCTTTCACTGAGCTAAATACAACTCTTAGCAAAAAAAGTTGTGGACTGGCTCCGTACCATCTCTGACCACATTCACCTGTCCACGTGTTTGTGGTTAGGCGGTCTTTCCCAGTAAGTGCACTGGGGAGGGCACGGGTAATGTTGTGGGACCCGTGTTTGTGGAAGGTGGAAGCGATACCGGGAAATATAGTGGCAGCTGGGGACCAAGTATGGACACCCGGCCGCCCCCGGCAAGAGGTTGTGAAAAGCTTCCGCCTCCACGAGCCTAAAAGGCCACATTTCAAGTGCAAGCAGCTGTCAAAAATTTGGCAGTATAGTATTGCAGCCTGTGGGTGGGTGGCTGGCTACATACTTGCGCTTGCATTCCAAGGAATGGGGTAGGGACAACTGAACGCTGCTCTAGAACAAGGACGTGGATGGTGATTGTTGCAAGTCTGCAATGACAGGTGCATGGCGGGAGCAATCTTCCCAGGTGCCAAGGATCACTTATGATGGGCACACTGTTAGGCAGTGACCTGGGAGTCAGATATGCTTCCAGAGGTCTTCCCCATGCTGTTCCCATGTCTTTTCAGCACTGTATGCATGTGTCTGATGATATCTCACACACCACATGGCCAGATAAGGTTGTAAAATGTTAAAATGACATTTCCCGGTGAATGCATTTGTCTTGGTTGAAAGCAATTCAAAAGTGCAAAAATGCATCAAAATTGCTACGTGTGAACATAGCCCAAGTTGTGGAGGAGTATTTTTGTTTTTGGTTATTTATTTTTCCTTATAGACAAGTCATTACCCTGGAAAGGATGTTCCTTAACATATTTCCCTGGAAAATCCATTTTGGTTTTGTTTTTGTATGTTTTATTGTGAGTCCGTAAAAGTGGCGCAATACTCTGACAACGTTGTTCACAGCAGTGATCTCGGAGTCAGAAATGCTTCCAGGGGTCTTCCCCATGCTGTTCCCATGTCATTTGAGCACTGCTCCCATCGATTTGGGCAATTTTTAGGCCCTCTGCAGACCGCCGGGGGGGAGCCCCCTGAAAAATGCTCGAGTTTCCCATAGACTTACATTGGGCTCGAGCACTCGAGTATTCCAATGTGCTCGACCCGATCAACAAGTACCCGAGCATTTTAGTGCTCGGCCATCACTAATTATGAGGTACAAATGAGCACTAATGTGATTCTCCAAATCAGTGAGATTATAGGTGTACAAAACTTGTCCAGTTTATTTTTCATTATCTTAGTAGTAAAGGAAATTATTCTGAAATTTTGTAAAATAAATGTTTGGGTTGTTTGTAACTTTTTTAATTCTCGAGCAATGGAGCTGTTATATAACTCAGTTTTTGCACCCTGTTTTGTAGTTTTTATTGACACCAATTTGACCCCATAGAACACTTTGATAGCTCTTTATTGATTTTTGTTTAAGATGTGGCAACTAAAAACATCGACCTTTTTGCTTCCTTTTTCCTTTTGCCGTTTTCTTTTTGCTGTTTACGGTTTATGTAACTTAATATTTAGCTAGAATTCATTGCTACAGACACAATGATGCCAATTATGTTTGATTTTTTAAACTTTTTTAATTTATTTTTAAAGGGGAAAACAAAGGTGATTTAAACTTTTTTATAATTTTGTATTATTTTTCATTTTTTACAACCTATTTTTTTAATTTTTACTTTTTTTATCTCCTCTATACAGACTTGAACCTACAATCTTTTACCATTTATATTATAAACTGAAACGCTACTGTATTGCAGTATACAGTGAAATTGTTGTTCTCACTATGAAGACACCTATGAAGGAGGACAAAAATGGCATTTACAGGGATGTTCAGCAGGCCACCGACTGCTAAAGTAGCTAGAGATGAGCGGATTGCTGTGCTCAAGCCTGGTCTACGGTCCAGGTCAATGCTCTCTGGCTGTGGACAGGAGCTATGAGATTTTCCTGAGCCTCCAGGTTCCCTGACGCAGAGTTTGAATTGCTGGCCATGTGTAACATCATTTGTACGACATGCAGCGCACAGGTGACATCTTGTCTAGAGATGAGCGGTGTTCGACTAGAACTGTTCGCCAATCTCAAATTCGAGCTGTTTTGGGCGGTGTTCGAGTTGTTCGACGAACCCGAACGATTTGCAAAAAATTCGGCTGTTCGAGGTTATGTTCGATAACTGTTCGTGCACCAAAAGCGTGTCCTGCATATCTGGCGCTATTTAGAGCACCAATCATGCAGGGATTGTCTGCCACTCACTGTAATGCCACAGCCATGGTGGTTGTGGCATTACAGTGATTGCCCAAATCGATGGGAACAGTGCCAACAGTGAAACATGAAAAGCCGGCAATTCAGCAGCGGCATACACCAGTACCCGACAATTTAGAACCGAAAGAATAGAGCTTCACACATAGATTAGATAGATAGAAACATGTCAGTCACATATATATGAAGTACAGTGACAGTGTTGCTTACTGTACTTGTCATTTAGTGTAAAGGATTTATTAAAAAAATAATAGTGTTTTCATGCACCGTCTCTTTAAAAAAGCCGGCCGGCAATTCAGCATCTGTACCCGACAATTTATAACAGACAGAATAGAGCATCACACATAGATTAGATAGATAGAAACATGTCAGTCACATATATAATAAGTACAGTGACAGTGTTGATTACTGTACTTGTCATTTAGTGTTAAAATAAAGGATTTATTTAAAAAAAAATTGGCGTGGGGTTCCCCGTAATTTTAGTCTCTAGCGGAGGTTAAGCAGACAGCTGGGGCAGATGTTTGAAGCCTGGGAAGGGGGTAATACCCACGGAGCTTCCCAGGCTACTAATATCAGCCCCCAGCGGAATACCTAGCCTTTACTAGCTATTAAAATGGGGGACCCCCCACAAAAAAATGACGAGGGGTCCTGCCTATTTTAATAGCTAGCAAAGGCTAGGCAGACAGCTGGGGGCTGATATTAATAGCCCAGGAAGGGTGCCATGAATATTGGCCCCCTCCCAGGCTAGAAACACCAGCCGTCAGCCGCCCCAGAAATGGCGCATCCATAGGATGCGCCAATTCTGGCACTTAGCCTCGCTCTTCCCACTGCCCTGTCAGCTTATAATGCCAGCTGACATCAAGCCCAGGTTAGTAATGGAGAGGCGTCTATAAGACACCCCCATTACTAACCCCATAGTCAAAGTTAAAAGAAAACACAAACACCCAGAATAAAGTCCTTTAATTGAAATAAAGACACAATCCTTTATTGTTCTAAATTAAACCATACTTACCACCACGCCCATTCCAGCTGAAGCCAACGATCTCCTGCAATAAAAGTAAAATAATAAAGCAACCTCATCCTTACCTTTCCATGGTTCCCAGGACAGCTTCAGCTCTGCTACATCGAGATGACAGGCTGGACCGCAGCAGAACGCTGCCATCCAGCCTGTCATCCCGCAGACACTGAGAAGCGCAGGCATGCTTGCGCTCCTCAGTGTCTCGCTGTGACGGCATCCAGATGAGCCGAGTTCATGTCCAATGAACTCAGCTCACCTCATGCACGTCACTGACAGCGTGGGAAAATTCTCCTGCACTCAGCGCTTCAGCGTGAGAATTTTCCCACGCTGTCAGTGACGTGCATGAGGTGAGCCGAATTCATTGGACATGAATGAGCTCACCTCATGCACGTCACTGACAGCGTGGGAAAATTCTCACGTTGAAGCGCTGAGTGCAGGAGAATTTTCCCACGCTGTCAGTGACGTGCATGAGGTGAGCTCATTCATGTCCATTGAACTCAGCTGACCTCATGTACGTCACTGACAGCGTGGGAGAATTCTCACGCTGAAGCGCTGAGTGCAGGAGAATTCTTCCACGCTCTCAGTGACGTACATGAGGTGAGCTGAGTTCATTGGATGCGCCATTTCTGGGGCGGCTGACGGCTGGTGTTTCTAGCCTGGGAGGGGGCCAATATTCATGGCACCCTTCCTGGGCTTTTAATATCAGCCCCCAGCTGTCTGCCTAGCCTTTGCTAGCTATTAAAATAGGGGGGACCCCACGTCATTCTTTTTGGGGGGTCCCCCATTTTAATAGCTAGTAAAGGCTAGGTATTCAGCTGGGGGCTGATATTAGTAGCCTGGGAAGCTCCGTGGGTATTACCCCCTTCCCAGGCTTCAAACATCTGCCCCAGGCATCTGCTTAACCTCCACTAGAGACTAAAATTACGGGGACCCCCACGCCAATTTTTTTTTTAATAAATCCTTTATTTTAACACTAAATGACAAGTACAGTAATCAACACTGTCACTGTACTTCTTATATATGTGACTGACATGTTTCTATGTATGTAATCTATGTGTGAAGCTCTATTCTTTCTGTTCTAAATTGTCGGGTACCGCTGCTGAATTGCCGGCTGGCTTTTTTAAAGAGACGGTGCATGAAAACACTATTATTTTTTTAAATAAATCCTTTACACTAAATGACAAGTACAGTAAGCAACACTGTCACTGTACTTCATATATATGTGACTGACATGTTTCTATCTATCTAATCTATGTGTGAAGCTCTATTCTTTCTGTTATAAATTGTCGGATACCGCTGCTGAATTGCCGGCCGGCTTTTTTAAAGAGACGGTGCATGAAAACACTATTATTTTTTTAAATAAATCCTTTACACTAAATGACAAGTACAGTAATCAACACTGTCACTGTGCTTCTTATATGTGTGACTGACATGTTTCTATCTATCTAATCTATGTGTGATGCTCTATTCCTTCTATTCTAAATTGTCGGGTAGAGATGCTGAATTGCCGGCCGGCTTTTTTAAAGAGACGGTGCACGAAAACACTATTATTTTTTTTAATAAATCCTTTACACTAAATGACAAGTACAGTAAGCAACACTGTCACTGTACTTCATATATATGTGACTGACATGTTTCTATCTATCTAATCTATGTGTGATGCTCTATTCCTTCTTGTCTAAATTGTCGGGTACCGGTGTATGCCGCTGCTGAATTGCCGGCCGGCTTTTTTAAAGAGAGCGTCTTCTGAGCAGTTTGTCAGCTTTTGGACACCTTTGAAGGTGTTTTCTATGTGTTTCTATGTGTTTTTGTTTGCCTGCCATTGGTTTTAACGGTGTTCGACGGTGTTCTAAGGTGTTCAACGAACAGTTCGACGAACAGTTCCTCGAACATCCCGGTGTTCGACGAACCGAACCGAACCCGAACACTATGGGGGAGGCTCAACACTAATCTTGTCAGCCCGGCTGATCATAAGCTGAGCATGGGATCCTGGATGGTTAGGAAATTCATGCAGCTTCTGTCCACGGCCAGAGAGCACTGACCTGGACCCTGGACTGAGTTTGTGCAAAGTGATCTGCTCATTTCTAATTGTATCTCCACGATTGAGTCTCAATAACATTGTTTCAATTCTGCTGTCAAAGATTAACAATGGCATTAAAATACTTTAACTTCAGTAACTGGAGCTACTTCCAGTTACCTCTGGCATCTGCCTGGAGTGAAGCAGGCTCAGCTCCTGAGCCCGCTTTTTACAATCCTTAGCGACCTATAAGAAAAAAATATACGTGATAGGTCGTTAAGTGATTGAAAAGATGCCTTTTACTAAATTCTGCTCAGCCAACAAGTCTTCTGCTTCCGCTTATTACCTGCTTCTAAAATGTTAGAAAGTTCATGGAAGTCTTCCATACTTGACTGACTGGAAGGCATATGGTCCAGAAGAGATGCTGGGCTCCTAATAAGGACATTAATGCTCCAGTGTTACTCTAGAGATTTCATGTCAGACATCCTCTTTCTTTATCAGACTCTGCTAGGAGGGACCCTAAGAAGAGTGGTATTTTTTCTCACTTTACACCAGTGCTGGGCTGTGCTTCCTTCTTCTCCAATGGCCAGCTCCCTCTGCTTTCATGGATGTCGGATTATAATGGTAACCCGGCATGCACATCTGATATCAATCCTATTAGGCCGGCTCAGGCTAGCTCACGCAACAGCTGTCTAAGTATTCAGGTAGTGAGGTTTCCACGTTGCTTGCAACCGGTGTTTGCCACAAGACTCTCACAGATCTCTTTTCAGCAGGGAAATACTTCACTTCCTCCAAAGTGTGTCTTCAGACTAACTATACTGTCTATGTGCACACTTTACTTTGCTGTACCAGAATTCCTGTCAGCATATTTGGCTTCCCCCTTTCCAAGGTGCCTGACTGCACACTCAGCTCTGCTGTACCAAGGTGTCTGTCTATACACTCGGCTCTGTTGTTGCAAGGTGTCTGTCTATTCACTCCTCACTCCTGTATCAAGTTTTATACTTGCGTACTCTGCTATGATGTTAAAATGATCCTGTCCCAAACTTTTCTCTGTTGTATTTATAGTCAGCTTCATGTGCCATTCTGCATATTCGGCTCCACTATTCTTCGCTGTTGCAAAACAATTAATAAGTGTTGCTGATGGCATTATTCTGTAGATGTAATATACTGGAACAAGAAACTAAACTGAGACACTGTGCATCCTTGGTGAACATTACTTCAGTGTGATCTGTATCATCCACTTATCCAGTGAATCTGGAGGTGAGATGTACTCCAACTCCGCCAGGCAATGCCAGATCTGTTAATAAAGGAGGAGGGCAACTCAGCATATAATGCGAAAGTTTAATTTATTAGTGAAATACACACATAAAAAATGTAGGTAGGAAAAGAAAAAACCAAGAGGTGACTAAATGGTAGCTTTCAAGCCAGGCAAATTAGTAACAGTGAGGTCATAATAGACCCATGGATCAACAAGATTGCACATTTGCCCAAGGTAATAATACAGGAAAAGGATTATAAATATTCAATGCAGTAAATGGCTATGGACAAAGACACAAAACCACCCCACATACATATAAGCCCACTAGATACTGGCTAAACGGGGGTGAGAGAAGCACCAGTGCTATGTCATGGGAGAATCTGTGTCAGGATCTAAGTGCTCAAACAGCGTAATTCCATGAGCTAATTACCTGGCAGGAAAGCACAGCCCAAAAGGAGGATGGTCAGAAGAGCCCAACGCGCGTTTCGCAGTGTATCCAACTGCTTTCTCAAGGGCAAGTGATGTGATGCCAGATCTGTGCCCGGCTGTGCTCCACTGGGGCCTGCTGTTATCAGATAACCCACGTACTAGCCGCCATTGTACAAGGTCCGATAATCCTCTTGATAAACTAGAATAACTTATGTTATGTCATAGGTCATAGGTCTGGGGGCATTATGAGAAAGACGATGGGGAAAACGTCATTTGCCAACTCTCTGATACTTCAGCATTGTGGGAAATGTTGTCAAGCATTTATTTTTTATTTTTCTCCGATCCTTGAAAATTGAATCTCAAAGTATTTGAATTCACAGGAAGCCACAGGAATCCACTGATTTCAGGACATTTGACTCAAAGTCGATCCTTTTCTTCATTCCCAACTGGTATTTGGAGACTAATAAGTGTAGCTTCGGCGTCTTTGCCTCCTGCCGAGCAGAGACGCCATTCCCCTCACCGCCGCTGTCCAGGTCCGGCGTCTTCCTGCTCACCTGCTACTGAGGTGCGCACCACGTGCAGCTTCCTGGGCACTGTGCTTAGGGTGTGTGCGCTTCCTCCTTCTTAAAGGGGCAGCACGCGCCATCCTACAGAGTCCCTGGCCAATGGCCGGAGGACTTCTCTGTATAAGGCACCTCCTCCAAAATGGAGGTGCCTGTGCAAAGTTGTTGTTCCATGTGCTAACACATTCTCCAGCCCTCAGGTCCCGCTGCCTTTCAGTCCTGCCCGCCAGTCTGTCTGTCAGTCCAGCCCGTAAGCCAGTCTAACAGTTCTGTCCTCCAGTCTGTCTACAGTCGTGCCCACAAGCCTGCTTACCTGGAGCATAAGCCAGTTATCTGCCGTGCCCACCAGCCCGCTTACCCGGAGCACCTGTCTGTTATCTGTTGAGCTCGCCAGCCAGCCTACCTGGAGCACCTGCCTGTAACCAGTCGTGCTCGCCAGCCTGTCTTCCCGGTGCACCTGCCAGTTATCTGCTGTGCCCGCCTGCTTGCCTACCCGGAGCACCTGTCTGGCTATCTGCTATACCAGCCTGCTTATATACCAGGACCACTTGTCAGCCTTCCTGCCGTGCTCATCCACTGTACTGGTCAGCTCCTGTCATCTGACCCGTGGTAGTTACCTGCTCTCACACAAGGTCGGTCCCAGAGTGGCACCTGGTCCACCTGCCCGGTCCCTCCCTGGTTCACGGAGTCGACTGAGCCGCCGTGTGACCTGAGTCGGTCCGAGTAGGCACTTAGTTATGCCCCTCTGGTCCCTCCTTGCACCGAAGCACAGAGATTCCACCACCCGGACCGGTAACAATAAGAGACTAGACTGTTTTCCTTTAAGATACCAAAAACTCTCCCATAGTGATTGTGTGGCACTGTGATTTATAAGCTTGTGCCATGATAATCTAATCGCATTGAGGATATATCAGGGCATGATAAATGCTTGGTTTATTTGCAATAAAGTAAGAAAAAATCCAAACATTAAATCTCATCTTTAAAAATAAAAGCGCCAATTACTCTCTGGTGCATTCATTAATGTTTTCCGTCAAGGCAAAATGACCAATAAAAGCTGCATAGAAGGGTAAGTCCTGGGGAAAGAAGGTTTGGGAGGCACAACACGTGTTCCTGGAATAAATTTTACCGACTATATTTATCCATATGAGTTTCTAATAAGAAACAAATGTCGTTTTAGTTATATCATGATTTTTAGTAATGAGTGAGTATGTTCGGCTAACCCTTTCGGCGAGTTTGCTCGGGCGAGTACCGAGTATTTTCTGCGTACTCGGTGATATGTTTGAATCAGTCCCGAGTGCATGATTTGCAACTGTTTGACAACTTTAATACATGTGAGGAATGCTTGTTTCTTTCGCATTCCTCACATGTAATAAAGCTGTCAAACAGTCGCAAATCATGCACACGGGAGCAATTCAAACATATCACCGAGTACGCTGAAGATACTTGGTACTCGCCCGAGCATACTCGCAGAAAGGGTTAACCGCACATACTCGCTCATCACTAATTTTCATGTGTTTACATGATGGCCATTGGTTTAAGACTGATGTCTGCTGGATTTTTTGTTTCTAGGAATATTTTTAGATTTTATATTACTGGTGTTTTAAGCTTATACACTGTGTTCCAAATTATTATGCGAATAATATTTTCTCAGATTTTCCCAAAGTACCTATATGAATTGCAGTCATTGTAATTTTCCAGTCAAATAACTATTAGAGTAACAATGAAAAAACAAGGGGAAAGGGAAAGGGAAAACGTATGTCAGCTCACCATGTAATAGCCAGACTCATCCAGTCCCAACGAAGTCTTGCAGCGGAGACACCCAGGTCACGGGCTACCAAAGTTCAAATAATGAGAAAGCAAGCAAAGATGTCTCCTCTGGGCTGTGGTCCAACACCTGAAGCAATCACCAAGAAGTGTTTTTTATTTAACTTCAGCTAGTAGGCTTAGTTCTCACATTATTCCATGAATAAGGTTTAGCCGAAACGCGTTGGAATGTGCTGTACCTAAGAGCCGCTATATTGCTCATTCTGTAACTCATCCTTGGCTTTTATAATTTGAAATTAAAAGTGAAGTTTTAACAAGATATATACAACCCTGGTCCTGCTGGAGACATCTTTGCTTGCTTTCTCATTAAATAACTATTAGAGTACAACTGAAAGGTTTTTGTATAAACTGCCTATGATAACAGGATATTTTTAAAAAAAATAAAAAACTCAAACTGCACTCAAAATGCATGTTCCAAATTATTATGCACAGCAGAGTTTTCAACCTTTTCATTTTAATAAAGAACAAAAAAATGGTCATTTTTGAGATTATAAGCATTAGCAGGTTATTACTAGAGATGAGCGGTGTTCGACTAGAACTGTTCGCCAATCTCAAATTCGAGCTGTTTTGGGCGGTGTTCGAGTTGTTCGACGAACCCGAACGATTTGCAAAAAATTCGGCTGTTCGAGGTTATGTTCGATAACTGTTCGTACACCAAAAGCGTGTCCTGCATGGATTGTCTGCCACTCACTGTAATGCCACAGCCATGGTGGTTGTGGCATTACAGTGATTGCCCAAATCGATGGGAACAGTGCCAACAGTGAAACATGAAAAGCCGGCAATTCAGCAGCGGCATACACCGGTACCCGACAATTTAGAACCGAAAGAATAGAGCTTCACACATAGATTAGATAGATAGAAACATGTCAGCCACATATATACGAAGTACAGTGAAAGTGCTGGTTACTGTACTTGTCATTTAGCGTAAAGGATTTATCAAAAAAAATAATAGTGTTTTCATGCACTGTCTCTTTAAAAAAGCCGGCCGGCAATTCAGCAGCGATACCCGACAATTTATAACAGAAAGATAGAGCATCACACATAGATTAGATAGATAGAAACATGTCAGTCACATATATATGAAGTACAGTGATAGTGTTGGTTACTGTACTTGTCATTTAGTATTAAAATAAAGGATTTATTATTAAAAAAATTGGCGTGGGGTTCCCCTTAATTTTAGGCTCTAGCGGAGGTTAAGCAGACGGCTGGGGCAGATGTTTGAAGCCTGGGAAGGGGGTAATACCCACGGAGCTTCCCAGGCTACTAATATCAGCCCCCAGCTGAATACATAGCCTTTACTAGCTATTAAAATGGGGGACCCCCCAAAAAAAATGACGTGGGGTCCCCCCTAATTTAATAGCTAGCAAAGGCTAGGCAGACAGCTGGGGGCTGATATTAATAGCCCAGGAAGGGAGCCATGAATATTGGCCCCCTCCCAGGCTAGAAACACCAGCCGTCAGCCGCCCCAGAAATGGCGCATTCATAGGATGCGCCAATTCTGGCACTTAGCCTCGCTCTTCCACGCTGCCCTGGTGCGGTGGCAGGGGGTAATAGGGTTGGGGTTGATGTCAGCTTATAATGCCAGCTGACATCAAGCCCAGGTTAGTAATGGAGAGGCGTCTATAAGACACCCCCATTACTAACCCCATAGTCAAAGTTAAAAAAAACACAAACACCCAGAATAAAGTCCTTTAATTGAAATAAAGACACAATTCTTTATTGTTCTAAATTAAACCATACTTACCATCACACCCATTCCAGCTGAAGCCAACGATCTCCTGCAATAAAAGAAAAATAATAAAGCAACCTCATCCTTACCTTTCCATGGTTCCCACGACAGCTTCAGCTCTGCTACATCGAGATAACAGGCTGGACCGCAGCAGAACGCTGCCATCCAGCCTCTCATCCCGCAGACACTGAGAAGCGCAGGCTTGCTTGCGCTGCTCAGCGTCTCTCTGTGACGACATCCAGATGAGCCGAGTTCATGTCCAATGAACTCGGCTCACCTCATGCACGTCACTGACAGCGTGGGAAAATTCTCAAGCTGAAGCGCTGAGTGCAGGAGAATTTTCCCACGCTGTCAGTGACGTGCATAAGGTGAGCTCATGTCCAATGAACTCAGCTCACCTCCTGCACGTCACTGACAGCGTGGGAGAATTCTCCTGCACTCAGCGCTTCAGTGTGAGAATTCTCCCACGCTGAAGCGCTGAGTGCAGGAGAATTTTCCCACGCTGTCAGTGACGTGCATGAGGTGAGCCGAGTTCATTGGACATTAACTCGGCTCATCTGGATGCCCTCACAGAGAGACACTGTGGAGCTCAAGCAAGCCTGCGCTTCTCAGTGTCTGCGGGATGACAGACTGGATGGCAGCGTTCTGCTGCGGTCCAGCCAGTCATCTCGATGTAGCAGAGCTGAAGCTGTCATGGGAACCATGGAAAGGTAAGGATGATGTTGCTTTATTATTTTTCTTTTATTTCAGGAGATCGTTGGCTTCAGCTGGAATGGGCGTGATGGTAAGTATGGTTTAATTTAGAACAATAAAGAATTGTGTGTTTATTTCAATTAAAGGACTTTTTTCTGGGTGTTGTGTTTTTTTTAAATTCTTTACTAGAAATTCATGGTGGTCATGTCTAATATTGGCGTGACCCCATGAATTTCGGGCTTAGGGCCAGCTGATAATGCCAAGCTGGCCTTAACCCCTTTATTACCCAGTGAGCCACCGCATCAGGGCCCTGGATGAGTTGGGTACAGCGCCAGAAGATGGCGCTTCTATGAACGCGCCATTTTCCGGGGTGGCTGCGGACTGCAATTTGTAGCGGGGGGGGGCCCAGAAAGCTTGGGCCTCCCTGCGCTGCGGATTCCAGCCCCCAGTTGCCTAGTTGTACCTGGCTGGACACAAAAACAGGGCGAAGCCCCACGTCAATTTTTTTTAAATTATTTCATGAATTTCCTGAAATAATTTAAAAAAATTTAAGTGGGACTTCGCACTATATTTGTGTCCAGCCAGGTACAGCAGGCAGGAACGGGCTGCCCCCATCCACCAGCTGCCTATTTGTACCTGGCCGGACACAACAATATAGGGAAGCCCTTTTTTTCTTAATTATTTCATGAATTTCATGAAATAATTAAAAAAAAAGTACGTGGGGCTTCGCCCTATTTTTGTGTCCAGCCAGGTACAACTAGGCAGCTGGGGGCTGGAATCTGCAGCGCAGGGAGGCCCAAGCTTTCTGGGCCCCCCCCCGCTACAAATTGCAGTCCGCAGCCACCCCGGAAAATGGCGCGTTCATAGAAGCGCCATCTTCTGGCGCTGTACCCAACTCATCCAGGGCCCTGGTGCGGTGGCTCACTGGGTAATAAAGGGGTTAGGGCCAGCTTGGTATTATCAGCTGGCCCCAAGCCCAAAATTCATGGGGTCACGCCAGTATTAGACATGACCGCCATGAATTTCTAGTAAAGTATTTAAAAAAAACACAACACCCAGAATAAAGTCCTTTAATTGAAATAAAGACACAATTCTTTATTGTTCTAAATTAAACCATACTTACCATCACACCCATTCCAGCTGAAGCCAACGATCTCCTGCAATAAAAGAAAAATAATAAACCAACCTCATCCTTACCTTTCCATGGTTCCCACGACAGCTTCAGCTCTGCTACATCGAGATGACTGGCTGGACCGCAGCAGAACGCTGCCATCCAGCCTGTCATCCCGCAGACACTGAGAAGCGCAGGCTTGCTTGCGCTCCTCACTGTCTCGCTGTGACGGCATCCAGATGAGCCGAGGTCATGTCCAATGAACTCGGCTCACCTCATGCACGTCACTGACAGCGTGGGAAAATTCTCACGCTGAAGTGCTGAGTGCAGGAGAATTCTCCCACGCTGTCAGTGATGTGCATGAGGTGAGCTCATGTCCAATGAACTCAGCTCACCTCCTGCACGTCACTGACAGCGTGGGAAAATTCTCCTGCAATCAGCGCTTCAGCGTGAGAATTTTCCCACGCTGTCAGTGACGTGAATGAGGTGAGCCGAGTTCATTGGACATGAACTCGGCTCATCTGGATGTCGTCACAGAGAGACGCTGAGCAGCGCAAGCAAGCCTGCGCTTCTCAGTGTCTGCGGGATGACAGGCTGGATGGCAGCGTTCTGCTGCGGTCCAGCCTGTCATCTCGATGTAGCAGAGCTGAAGCTGTCGTGGGAACCATGGAAAGGTAAGGATGAGGTTGCTTTATTATTTTTCTTTTATTGCAGGAGATCGTTGGCTTCAGCTGGAATGGGCGTGACGGTAAGTATGGTTTAATTTAGAACAATAAAGGACTGTGTCTTTATTTCAATTAAAGGACTTTATTCTGGGTGTTTGTGTTTTTTTTAACTTTGACTATGGGGTTAGTAATGGGGGTGTCTTATAGACGCCTCTCCATTACTAACCTGGGCTTGATGTCAGCTGGCATTATAAGCTGACATCAACCCCAACCCTATTACCCCCTGCCACCGCACCAGGGCAGCGTGGAAGAGCGAGGCTAAGTGCCAGAATTGGCGCATCCTATGAATGCGCCATTTCTGGGGCGGCTGACGGCTGGTGTTTCTAGCCTGGGAGGGGGCCAATATTCATGGCTCCCTTCCTGGGCTATTAATATCAGCCCCCAGCTGTCTGCCTAGCCTTTGCTAGCTATTAAATTAGGGGGGACCCCACGTCACTTTTTTTGGGGGGTCCCCCATTTTAATAGCTAGTAAAGGCTATGTATTCAGCTGGGGGCTGATATTAGTAGCCTGGGAAGCTCCGTGGGTATTACCCCCTTCCCAGGCTTCAAACATCTGCCCCAGCCGTCTGCTTAACCTCCGCTAGAGCCTAAAATTAAGGGGAATCCCACGCCAATTTTTTTAATAATAAATCCTTTATTTTAATACTAAATGACAAGTACAGTAACCAACACTATCACTGTACTTCATATATATGTGACTGACATGTTTCTATCTATCTAATCTATGTGTGATGCTCTATCTTTCTGTTCTAAATTGTCGGGTACCGCTGCTGAATTGCCGGCCGGCTTTTTTAAAGAGACAGTGCATGAAAACACTATTATTTTTTTAAATAAATCCTTTACACTAAATGACAAGTACAGTAAGCAACACTATCACTGTACTTATTATATATGTGACTGACATGTTTCTATCTATCTAATCTATGTGTGAAGCTCTATTCTTTCTGTTCTAAATTGTCGGGTACAGATGCTGAATTGCCGGCCGGCTTTTTTAAAGAGACGGTGCATGAAAACACTAATATTTTTTTTAATAAATCCTTTACACTAAATGACAAGTGCAGTAACCAACACTGTCACTGTGCTTCTTATATGTGTGACTGACATGTTTCTATCTATCTAATCTATGTGTGATGCTCTATTCCTTCTTGTCTAAATTGTCCGGTACCGGTGTATGCCGCTGCTGAATTTGCCGGCCGGCTTTTTTAAAGAGAGTGTCTTCTGAGCAGTTTGTCAGCTTTTGGACACCTTTGCAGGTGTTTTCTATGTGTTTCTATGTGTTTTTGTTTGCCTGCCATTGGTTTTAACGGTGTTCGACGGTGTTCTAAGGTGTTCGACGAACAGTTCGACGAACAGTTCCTCGAACATCCCGGTGTTCGACGAACCGAACCGAACCCGAACACTACGGGGGTGGCTCAACACTAGTTATTACACACTGAAATCAAACAGTTTTCAGCTCAAAACTTTGTTACATTTGCACATAGGACCTCTTGTTCAAAAGGAGCTTCTGAACTCTCTTGTCCATTGAATTTGTCAGGTTTTGGATGGTTTCTGCTTCAATTGTTTTGCATGAGGACAGAATACCCTCCCAGAGCTGTTGCTTAGATGTGAACTGCCTCCCGCCATCATAGACACTCCTTTTAATGATGCTCCAGAGGTTCTGAATGGGGTTGAGGTCAGGGGAGCATGGCTGCCACACCATAAGTTTGTCCCCTTTTATGCCCATAGCAGCCAGAGATGCAGATGTGTTATGTGTTATGTGCAGCATGAGACGGGGCATTGACATCTCACACTGTCATGGTTAGGCAAGACATAGAGTGACTGTAGGCTTTTATTTTGACAACAGATGAACCCTTTCAAAAATTCTTGAACACCCACAAAGATCACTTTGTTTGGAGGACTATGTGGGGCCCATTATACTGTGTGGAGGACTATGTGGGGCCCATTATACTGTATGGAGGACTATGTGGGGCCCATTATACTGTGTGGAGGACTATGTGGGGCCCATTATACTGTATGGAGGACTATGTGGGGTCATTATACTGTATGGAGGACTATGTGGGGCCATTTTACTGTATGGAGGACTATGTGGGCCCATTATACTGTATGGAGGACTATGTGGGGCCCATTTTACTGTATGGAGGACTATGTGGGCCCATTATACTGTATGGAGGACTATGTGGGGCCTGTTATACTGTATGGAGGACTATGTGGGGCCCATTACACTGTATAGAGAACTATGTGGGGCAATTATTCTGTATGGAGAACTATGTGGGGCCATTATACTGTATGGAGGACTATCTGGGCCCATTATTCTGTATGGAGGACTATGTGGGGTCCATTATATTGTATGGAGGACTATGTAGGGCCCATCATACTGTATGGAGGACTATGTGGGGCCCATTATACTGTATGGAGGGATATGTGGGGCCATTATACTGTATAGAGAACTATGTGGAGCCATTATACTGTATGGAGGACTATGTGGGACCCATTATACTATATGGAGGACTATGCGGGGCCATTATACTGTATGGAGGACTATGTGGGGTCCATTATATTGTACGGAGAACTATGTAGGGCCCATCATACTGTATGGAGGAATATGTGGGGCTCATTATACTGTATGGAGGAATATGTGGGGCCCATTATACTGTACGGAGGAATATGTGGGCCCATTATACTGTATGGAGGACTATGTGGGGCCATTATACTCTATGGAGGAATATGTGGGGTCTATTATACTGTATGGAGGACTATGTAGGGCCCATTATACTGTATGGAGAAATATGTGGGGCCCATTATACTGTATGGAGGACTATGTGGGGCCCATAATACTGTATGTAGGACTATGTGGGGCCATTATACTATATAAAGGACTATGTGGGGCCCATTATACTGTATGGAGGACTATGTGGGGCCATTGTTCTGTATGGAGGACTATGTGGAGCCCATTATACTGTATAGAGGACTATGTGGACCCGTTATTCTGTATGGAGGACTAGGTGGGGCCATTATACTGTATAGAGAACTATGTGGGGCAATTATTCAGTATGGAAGACTATGTGGGGCCATTATACTGTATGGAGGACTATGTGGGCCCATTATTCTGTATGGAGGACTATGTACGGTCCATTATATTGTATGGAGGACTATGTGGGGCCCATTATACTGTATGGAGTAATATGTGGGGCCCATTTTACTGTATGGAGGACTATGTGCGGCCCATTATACTGTATGGAGGAATATGTGGGCCTATTATACTGTATGGAGGACTATATGGGGCCATTATACTGTATGGAGGACTATTTGGGGTCCATTATACTGTATGGAGGATTATGTAGGGCCCATTATACTGTATGGAGAAATATGTGGGCCCATTATACTTTATGGAGGACTATGTGGGGTCCATTACACTGTATGGAGGGCTATGTGGGCCCATTACACTGTATAGAGGACTATGTGGGCCCATTATTCTGTATGGAGGACTATGTGGGGTCCATTATACTCTATGGAGGACTATTTAGGGCCCATTATTCTGTATGGAGGACTATGTGGGGTCCATTATACTCTATGGAGGACTATGTGGGCCCATTATTCTGTATGGAAGACTATGTGGGGCCATTATACTGTATGGAGGACTATGTGGGCCCATTACACAGTATAGAGGACTATGTGGGCCCATTATTCTGTATGGAGGACTATGTGGGGTCCATTATACTCTATGGAGGACTATTTAGGGCCCATTTTTCTGTATGGAAGACTATGTGGGGCCATTATATTGTATGGAGGACTATGTGGGGCCCATTATACTGTATGGAGGACTATGTGGGGCCCATTATACTCTATGGAGGACTATGTGGGCCCATTATACTGTATGGAGCGCTGTGTGGGGCCCATTATACTATATGGAGGACTATGTGGGGCCATTATTCTGTATGGAGGACTATGTGGAGCCCATTATGCTGTATAGAGGACTCTGTGGGCCCGTTATTCCGTATGGAGGACTAGGTGGGGCCATTATACTGTATAGAGAACTATGTGGGGCAATTATTCTGTATGGAAGACTATGTGGGGCCATTATACTGTATGGAGGCCTGTGTGGGCCCATTTTTCTATATGGAGGACTATTTGGGGTCCATTATACTGTAAGGAGGATTATGTAGGACCCATTATACTGTATGGAGAAATATGTGGGGCCCATTATACTGTATGGAGGGCTATGTGGGCTCATTATACTGTATAGAGGACTATGTGGGCCCATTATTCTGTATGGAGGACTATGTGGGGTCCATTATACTGTATGAAGGACTATGTAGGGCCCATTATTCTGTATGGAAGATGATGTGGGGCCGTTATACTGTATGGAGGACTATGTAGGGCCTATTATACTGTATGGAGGACTTTGTGGGGCCCATTATACTGTATGGAGAAATATGTGGGGCCCATTATACTGTATGGAGGAGTATGTGGGCCCATTATTCTGTATGGAGGACTATGTGCGGTCCATTATATTGTATGGAGGACTATGTGGGGCCCATTATACTGTATGGAGTAATATGTGGGGCCCATTTTACTGTATGGAGGACTATGTGGGGCCCATTATACTGTATGGAGGAATATGTGGGCCTATTATACTGTATGGAGGACTATATGGGGCCATTATACTGTATGGAGGACTATGTGGGGCCCATTATACTGTATGGAGTAATATGTGGGGTTCATTATACTGTATGGAGGATTATGTAGGGCCCATTATACTGTATGGAGAAATATGTGGGCCCATTATACTTTATGGAGGACTATGTGGGGTCCATTACACTGTATGGAGGGCTTTGTGGGCCCATTACACTGTATAGAGGACTATGTGGGCCCATTATTCTGTATGGAGGACTATGTGGGGTCCATTATACTCTATGGAGGACTATTTAGGGCCCATTATTCTGTATGGAGGACTATGTGGGGTCCATTATACTCTATGGAGGACTATGTAGGGCCCATTATTCTGTATGGAAGACTATGTGGGGCCATTATACTGTATGGAGGACTATGTGGGCCCATTACACTGTATAGAGGACTATGTGGGCCCATTATTCTGTATGGAGGACTATGTGGGGTCCATTATACTCTATGGAGGACTATTTAGGGCCCATTATTCTGTATGGAAGACTATGTGGGGCCATTATATTGTATGGAGGACTATGTGGGGCCCATTATACTGTATGGAGGACTATGTGGGGCCCATTATACTCTATGGAGGACTATGTGGGCCCATTATACTGTATGGAGCGCTGTGTGGGGCCCATTATACTATATGGAGGACTATGTGGGGCCATTATTCTGTATGGAGGACTATGTGGAGCCCATTATGCTGTATAGAGGACTCGGTGGGCCTGTTATTCCGTATGGAGGACTAGGTGGGGCCATTATACTGTATAGAGAACTATGTGGGGCAATTATTCTGTATGGAAGACTATGTGGGGCCATTATACTGTATGGAGGCCTGTGTGGGCCCATTATTCTGTATGGAGGACTATTTGGGGTCCATTATACTGTAAGGAGGATTATGTAGGACCCATTATACTGTATGGAGAAATATGTGGGGCCCATTATACTGTATGGAGGGCTATGTGGGCTCATTATACTGTATAGAGGACTATGTGGGCCCATTATTCTGTATGGAGGACTATGTGGGGTCCATTATACTGTATGGAGGACTATGTAGGGCCCATTATTCTGTATGGAAGATGATGTGGGGCCGTTATACTGTATGGAGGACTATGTAGGGCCCATTATACTGTATGGAGGACTATGTGGGGCCCATTATACTGTATGGAGAAATATGTGGGGCCCATTATACTGTATGGAGGAGTGTGTGGGCCCATTATACTTTATGGAGGACTGTGTGGGGTCCATTATACTGTATGGAGGGCTATGTGGGCCCATTATACTGTATAGAGGACTATGTGGGCCCATTATTCTGTATGGAGGACTATGTGGGGTCCATTATACTCTATGGAGGACTATGTAGGGCCCATTATATTGTATTTAGTAAAGCTGTCTCTCAGCTTCTAGGGGAGAAAATGGAAAAAGGAACGGCGCAGATCTAAGTGCAGTATATTTTAGGATTTGTAAATAAGGGTGAGGTAACTGAAAACTGCTCACCTTTGAGTAATCTTGAAGTTTAACGTTTAGTAGTGGTGGACTCTTGTGGCTTGCAGCACGCTTTACCGGAAGGATCAGGTCCTCATGTTGGAAGATCCTGTTTGCTCAGTAGATCGGTTCGATAAATTCCGGTTTGTATATCGCGGCGCTTCCAAATAGGGCCCAGTGGATATTTACATTCAGGATTTATTAATTAGAATATAAAATAGCAATGTACAACGCGTTTCTACTCATTACAGAGTCTTCATCAGGTACAATTTCGTAGTCATGCTTATGAAAAGTCTCTTCATTATATAAAGCACTGATCAGGTTCATCAGGGTCATGGACCGCCCAGTTAATTAATCATGTTAATTGAGTTGGTTTATGCATGTGATTAATTAATCATGCAATCTAAGGTTGTCTCTACTAGAGTAAAATCAAATAAAAATACAACAACAACTACAATAAAAATGCAACAACAACAAAAAAAAAAAAAAAAAAAAAACCACACAAAATACTTTCTTAAATGATTAAGAAGAAATAAAAACCTATTTTTGGTTAAAATGGTTAAAAGAATGTTTTTCTCCCCTGCATGTAGATCCAGTTACACTATCGCTCACTATTGACAGATTGTATTTAAGAGGAAAATCAGATTCTTAATAATATTATGTTGTTCTTACTGACCTTCAGTGTGGTTATTATTTCTCTATTTAATGACTAATAAATATATGTTTATTGTTAATATATTCAAGGTCCTCTAATGTAAAGTGAACTCAGTGTGGTTCTGCCTGTTCAACTTTGTTTTTCTATCAAATATATTCAATTCTGTCATTTAATCCCTCTGGCTGTAGACACCGCATGCGATAAATCCAGAAGGATTCCTTTCTATTCAATGTTTGAATTCTATTCTGGGTGGAAACTGGTATGGATTCTACGGGGGTTATTTGAACTTCAAATTTCCCCCCGTGATTCTGCAGTAGATGGCGTGATAGGCTATGTGTTAAAAGCCCTATTTTGGCATTGTGACGGTGTCCACTAAGGCGGTTTTGCACTTTTCTTATGGTACGACCGACGTATTGTAAACCGCATTTGCAAGTAATAACGTATATAACGTAGTCTGTTTGACAGGTGAGATACTGGCGAATTGGAAATTTTTCACCTGTACTATGACAGATAATCTCTTTGCAGCCGTGTGATATACATCTGCAACAGTTGCAAAGTTTCTTTCTGCATTTGAATACTCCCACTGATTTGGTTGTATTGAATCTTTTTTGCTCAGATAAAGTGGGGATGTTTTTAAGTCGGCTTGGAGCTATCAAATTCCTGATGGTTTTTCCTCTTCTAAAGGTGATCCCTGGTCTTTCAGGTAGGGATTCTCTTAGAAGAGGATCTTGTTGCAGAATATACCAATATTTACTGAGTATTTTTCTGACATTTAAGTTTTCCTTATTATAGGCTGTGATGAAGTTAAATCTCCATTTATTAGGTTGTAAAGGATTTTTTGTGAACCTTGTACTGTCATTGGGGAATTTTAAGGTGGTATCTGTTTTTAATTTGTGTTCCTTGCTCTTTTCCTCAATTTTTTCTGTCTTATTTGACTTATTTTTCATTGCCAAAAGGCAATCCTTCTGTGTCTTTTTTCTGTTGGTTTCATATGCTGCTGAAATTAGTTTTTTGGGGTACTTTTTTGTTTTAAACCGGTCTATAAGGACTTTTGCTTGTATATTATAGTCCTCTAGTTGTGTGTTATTTTTCCTTATACGTAAAAACTGGCTATAAGGGATGTTTTTTTTCCATTTGTGAAAATGTGCACTATTAAACTCTAAATATCCATTTGAATCTACTACTTTAAAGTATGTTTTTGTTATTAATGAGTTTTTTTTAAAACTGATTTCTAAATCTAAAAAATTGATTTTATTTATACTCATATTAAAAGTGAAATTGATACCCCACTCATTTTGGTTTAGTTCATAAATAAGTTGTTCCGCCATTTTTTGGTCTCCTTTCCACAGGATAACTAGATCATCAATATATCTACGGTACAGGATAATATTTTCTGTATACATGGCTTTTGTCAGAGCTGATAGGGACTCGAAACGTCCCATGAATAAATTAGCGAAACTAGGCGCGACTCGAGTCCCCATTGCTGTACCGAGCTTCTGGACATATAACTGGTCTTGGAATTCAAATATATTTCTCTTTAAGATGAATTCAAGGAATAAAAGAATGAATTGTATTTGTGCTTGCGGCATATTAGTATATGTTTCTAAGTAATATCGAGTTGCTGATATCCCCAATTGGTGGTCTATGTTTGAATATAGTGCTGTTACATCTAAGGATATGAACCAATATCCTTCTTCCCAATATATATCCTGTAATTCTTCTATCAGTTGGGTAGAATCACGTAGATACGATGGGAGTTTTTTCACTATGTTTTGTAGATGGAGATCGATATAATGGGAAAGATAGCTGGTGAGTGAATTTATACCAGCTATAATGGGGCGACCTGGTGGATTGATTGGATCCTTATGAATTTTGGGTAGATGATAAAAAAAAGCTAGGGAGTATTCTTTATTTGTGAGAAACTGCTTTTCTCTTTTATCTATAATTCCTTTTTCATAAGCGGTATTTATGATTAGATGATATTCTTTAGAAATGGTTTTTGAAGGATCTATATTAAGTTTACTATAATATTTTTCATCTGATAGTATTCTATGTGCTTCTTTGAGGTACGCTTCTCGATCTTGAATTATTATCCCCCCCCCCTTTATCTGCTTCTCTAATGACAATTGTATTATTATTTTTTAAGGTTTTTATGGCACATTTTTCTTTTTTTGTGATGTTAGCTCTTGTTTTCAGGTTTTCTTTCACATGGTGTTTTTTATTATTCTTTTTTGAAGATTTTTTAAAAAACTGTTTTTTATTTATTTTGCGGAATTCGTCCCCTACCAATGAGAGGAAGGTCTCAATGTAGCTTCCTCTATGATGGATAGGATTAAAATTAGATCTATTTTTAACTACAAGATGTATATTTTCATCATGTTTATTTTCAGACTTAGAATTATTTTTAGGATTTTTACGTATTTCCGTAGGTTCAAAAGTTTTTTCTTTTATTTTTTCTTTTATCGCAAAATGTCTGGATAGGGTAAGACGTCTTATGAACTGATTTAGATCAATGTACAGATCAAAGTTATTTGCACGTTGGTCAGGGCAGAAGTTCAGTCCTTTTTCAAGCAGAGTTTGTTCATTTTCGTTTAGTGTGTATTTAGATAAATTAAAAATTTTTATTTTATCTGAGTTTACTTTCCTATCTCTGTTCATTACTTTTTTATTTTTTATATGTTTCTTATTACTTTTTATTTTTTTGTTTGGGCTATTTTTTCTTTTTCTATCAGATTTAAGGAGGTAGGATTTGGTAATGATTTTTTTAGGGTGTTTCCTACCTGCTCTCGTGCCTCTGGGCCGCCTTTTCTTTTTTTGTTGGTTTGAGATGTAATCAAGGGAAAAAATTGAGTTATCTGCTGTTGTGAAGGAGGTAGCATAATGGGAGCCATAGAGGTGAGGCTTATTATCGGAGGAAGCAGTGTTTCTAATAGAGGTGGGGGTTGGAGGGGTCCAATCTCTAAAAAAGAAATATGTGAGGCTGTAGATGAAGGGGAGTATGACGGTGCTTGGATGACAGTTATAAAGGGTTGAGAGCTGTCCTCTACACTATGTGTTGTTAAATTTGCTAGATTTGTTATATTTAGAAGATCCTCACATTCAGTAATTTCTTCGATGTCCCTGCTTTCTATTGAACAGGGATTAACCCATGTGTTAGCAGTCGTAGTTGTTTTATTTGTTAATAATTTTAAGGGTGGGAGACCCGGGTTGGGTGCCGGAAGATTATGCACTTCCGCATTGACTTCTATGTGAATGGGAGAGATATTAGCAGTGGGAATTATGTTGCAGGGAGATTTTATTTTCTCTGTATGTTGGAAATTTTTCCCACTACTAGGTGTAGACTGGCAATGTGACTGTTTAATAGTTGAGAAGCTTGCATTATTTTTCCTTGGAATCCGATTGTGATTGGGAGTTGATTCATTTACCCAATATTTATTTGAGGTTTGTCTATTCCTTGCATGCTTTGAATTGTAAAACGTACAAATAGTGTCTATAGTTTCTCTCTGTTTTTTTGAAAACATGTTTTCGTTTGTGATGTTCTCTTTGGTGTTTTGATGTAATTGTTTCTCTTTATTAGTTTTACATAAATTTATATTTTCAACTGTATTTTGCTTAAAATTTGCTTCCATATTATTTCTAAGATTATTTTTATTGTTATTGTAGGGATACATGTCTCTCCTCAGTTTTTTGGTTTTATGTTCGATAAGACCATTCTCAAATCTCTGCAGATTCCCATTTGTATCAGAATTTACTATGTTAAAGTAGGAGGAATGATTGAATTCATTCAGTTCTGTCAACAATTTTTCACAGTTTTCAGAAGCATTTTTTGCAAGCATTTTCCTTTTCTTTATCAATAAAGACATTAATTTGTAAGAACAATTGTCTATAATCTTTCTCCAGTCCTTTGTGAAATCCGGATCTTCCGGAAAGGAACTGTCAAAATGAATCTCCAGTCCCCTAGGGATAATACTTTTATCTAAACATATATTTAAAAATTCCGCGTCGAGCTGGTGTCTAATTTCCATCTTCATTGTTTTTTCGAACATGAAAAACAATGTATTGATCTTCTTTTTAGTGTCTAGATCTATTTCATTAGGTATGAATCCCACATTGTGTTCAGACTTATCCATGTATGTAATTTTTGAAGTTCAAATAACCCCCGTAGAATCCATACCAGTTTCCACCCAGAATAGAATTCAAACATTGAATAGAAAGGAATCCTTCTGGATTTATCGCATGCGGTGTCTACAGCCAGAGGGATTAAATGACAGAATTGAATATATTTGATAGAAAAACAAAGTTGAACAGGCAGAACCACACTGAGTTCACTTTACATTAGAGGACCTTGAATATATTAACAATAAACATATATTTATTAGTCATTAAATAGAGAAATAATAACCACACTGAAGGTCAGTAAGAACAACATAATATTATTAAGAATCTGATTTTCCTCTTAAATACAATCTGTCAATAGTGAGCGATAGTGTAACTGGATCTACATGCAGGGGAGAAAAACATTCTTTTAACCATTTTAACCAAAAATAGGTTTTTATTTCTTCTTAATCATTTAAGAAAGTATTTTGTGTGTTTTTTTTTTTTTTTTTTTTTTTGTTGTTGTTGCATTTTTATTGTAGTTGTTGTATTTTTATTTGATTTTACTCTAGTAGAGACAACCTTAGATTGCATGATTAATTAATCACATGCATAAACCAACTCAATTAACATGATTAATTAACTGGGCGGTCCATGACCCTGATGAACCTGATCAGTGCTTTATATAATGAAGAGACCTTCCATAAGCATGACTACGAAATTGTACCTGATGAAGACTCTGTAATGAGTAGAAACGCGTTGTACATTGCTATTTTATATTCTAATTAATAAATCCTGAATGTAAATATCCACTGGGCCCTATTTGGAAGCGCCGCGATATACAAACCGGAATTTATCGAACCGATCCATTATATTGTATGGAGGACTATGTTGGGCCCATTATATTGTATGGAGGACTATGTGGGGCCCATTATACTATATGGAGGACTATGTGGGGCCCATTATACTCTATGGAGGACTATGTGGGCCCATTATTCTGTATGGAGCGCTGTGTGGGGCCCATTATACTATATGGAGGACTATGTGGGGCCATTATTCCGTATGGATGTCTACGTGGGCCCATTATACTGTATGGAGGACTATGTGGGGCCCATTATACTGTATGGAGGACTATGTGGGGCCATTATACTATATGGGGAGCTGTTTATACATATCAAATTTGACCCATGACTTTGTCCAAGTTTTTTATTTTGGCCCTCTCTGTAATTGAGTTTTACATCCCTGAGCTAGAGGATCCGTTTTCTTTTTTTTTAGACGTTATATAAATTAAACCCATTGAAGAAAAGGAGCAGAATCTATGAAAGTTAAAGCTTTAAAGGACAAAAGAAAACTAAGATAACAGCAAAGTAATAAACTTAAAATTTATATTTTCACCTCCCCAAGACAATTTATCTGCCTTCACCTGAAATGATATCAGTACATACAGTTTGGAAAAATAACTCTTTGATTCTCTGTCGGTTTTGCAAGTTTTCCCACCTTCAAAGAATGAAGAGATCTGTAATTATTATCATAGGTCACTTCTAAAATGCTCGGGTGCTCGAAGCTCGGGCCGAGCTCACCGTGATACTCTGGTGCTCGACCCGAGCAACGAGCCCTATGTTAGTCTATGGGAGACCGGAGCATTTTTGCGGTGGCACCCCCGGCAGTCTGTAGAAAGCCTAAAAAGTGCCCAAAACGATAGTGACAGTGTTCAAAAGACATGGGGAAAGCATAGGGATCGCCCCAGGAAACATTTCTGACCCCCAGGTCACTGCTGTCAACAACATGGTCAGAGGTATTAAGCCACTTTTACGGGCTCACAATAAAACGTTGAAAAACAAAACTGAAATGGTTTTCCTGTGAAATATGTTAAGGAACATCCTTTCCAGGGTAAAGACTTGTGTATAAGGTAAAATAAATAACCAAAAACAAAAATACTCCTCCACACCTTGGGCTATGTTCACAAGTAGCATTTTTCATGCGTTTTTGCACTTTTGTATTGCTTTCAACCGTGACAAATGCATTCACCGGGAAATGTCATTTAAACATTTTACAATCTTATCTGGCCATGTGCTGTGTGACACATGCATACAGTGCTGAAAAGACATGGGAACAGCATGGGGAAGACCCCTGGAAGCATCTCTGACACCCAGGTCACTGCCTAAAAGAGTGCCCATCAGAAGTCATCCTTGACGCATCAGAAGATGCAGACTTGCAACTATCCCCGTGCAAGTCCTTGTCCCAGGGCAGAGTTCAATTGTACCTCCCCCATTACTTGCAATACAAGCGCAAGTATGCAGCCTGCCACCCACCCACCCCCAGGCTGCAATACCATACTGCTAGCTTGCTTGCACTTGAAATGGGGCCTTTTAGTTTGGAGGAGGCCGAAGCTGGCCACTACCTCATGGCTGCTTTGGCAGCGAGGTATCCATACTCAGTCCCCAGCCTCCCGGCGGCCGGGTGTCCATACTCGGTCCCCAGCCACCCCGCGGCCGGGTGTCCACACACGGTCCCCAGCCGCCTGGGGGCGGCCGGGTGTCCATAAACGGTCCCCAGCCGCCCCTATTTCTCCTTGGAGCTTGCAACACTTGCAGCACTGACTGAGCGTCTGGAGAGAAGGATTGATTGCCTCTCCAGTTCCCCTGATGAACCCTGGAGAGTACCAGGGAGAAACGCGTTGGGACGAGATATGAGGGATCATCAATGATAAGTGTTGCTCCCTATCTATTTATATGATATCAGACTGTTTTTGCATTTGGGACATGATATGAGGGACTATCTATGATAAGTGCTAAGTCACTGTATTTTCTGAGATAGGATATTAGGAATCACCAATGATATGTGTTATTTCTTTGATATCTATGAGATGTGACATAATGCATTACCAATGATAAATGCTATTCCTTACTAAATGATATTGAGATTGTTTTAATGCATTTAGAGTTGGTCATTTGTTTTGCTTGTATGTGTTACAGTCTCGATCACATTCTGGCTCTGACAACTCAGAACGACATAGAGCAGTGTTGCACATGTGATACCGGTCTGTGGGCATTACTTCTGGGGATTAGTCTCATGTATAACAGAACCAGCTTTATTAGCTTTGGTTATTTAGTATATGCTGGTTTATATATGAATGTAATAAACCAGCTATCTTGAGACAAATCTTACCTTCTAAAAATTCCCAGGGCTATTATTATTGTCGCAATATACAAACTTGGGTCTCCTTAAATGCATATCTATGATGAATTGTCGGCTTCTTAATCTGTACGTTCACTTCTCTCTATCTTTTATTCATGATTGTGGTTTTTTAAATATAAAGATAGATATTTACCATGGATATTAGGGACACCGACGTTGAGCGGGGGCTCCACGGAGCAAAAATTAGGGTGCCAACCTCCGCTGTCAGGAAGGGAGAGAATTTAGGGACAAAATAGGGACAGATAGAGCCCGCAATCCTTCCTGACTAATGTGTGACTTATCCCTGTTCCCTGGCATTTTGTCTTATGTGTTTGTTGTTGTGGTGACTGTTGAGTCCTTTTTAGCATATTCAAATAAAAGTTATATTTTAGGGGTCTAATCTCCTGTTGTTGTCTAGGGGGTATCACGGTGGCTGGCCCGGTCCGTGGCCCAGGGCGGACAACTGAAAAGAGGGGACTGTATATTGGGATAATAGGTTTGCAAATGTTCGTGACGCCACCTGTGGTGTCTGGTGAAGATCACCAGCGCTGCAGCAGTCCACTGAGGCCGGTGTTGTGGCAGCTTAGATGGTATCGCTCCCCAGAGGTGGAGCAGGGCCTCAGGGCAGCATAGGAGGGGGGATGCAGGACAGAGGGGACCCAGCCGGGTCAGAGCAAGAATAGGAGCACACACGAAAGTCACTTCAGTACCTATTACTGATGGAAATTCGGGCACATCCCGGAGCACTGTAGGGTGAGGGGTGCACATCCGGATTCTCCCCAGTGAGTGGGTGTAGGGCCTCCTGTTTCTTGCCTCTCAGTAGTAAGTTTCTGACCTGCCTGGAGCTAAGCCTGACTTGGTTTCTATTCTGCACCTGCTGACTTGGTGATAGGGCCTTCTGTTGGAGATCACTCTCCCTATTCTCTGGGGTCCTGACCCTGGTACGTATCAGCTTTTGGTGATCCTGGGACATGTAGTTCGCCAGGGGTTCCGGTTGTTTTCTACTGGTCATGAAGATCCACGTAGACTCGGACCCGGTGTCCAGTATATGCTTCTGGGGTGAGCTTGTAAAGATCCTCTGCCCCCTATGTTACTCTCTTCCACTTGCCTTCAGCCCCACTCAGGCCCTCACTAGGCTACACACACTGCAGCTGGGACGCTGCTCTTCTTCGCCGCTCTCAGAGTGTTGGCATACTCCTAGCTCTCTATCCTGAGCTCTGTGAGTTCTAGTCTGGACTCACTCTACAGACTATACTGAACTCTTTCTGCAGAAACTGCTAGGCTCTGGCTCGAGTGCACTGACTCCTTCTGTGTCTGAGCAGGAACTGCTGAATCACTGAGCTGTCTAGCTCCACCTTCCCTATTTATATCCCTATCGGGCTCCCTCTGGTGGTCTGAGCTGGAAGGTGGAGGTGTGTGTATGCTGTGGGGGCCTCTTGTGGTGAAATCCGGTAATGCACCCCTCTAGGATCTGTGGTACCAAGCGCAGCTGGGCGTCACATCGCCATCAGGGGAGTTGAGAGTGCCAAGGTGAGGAGCATGATGATGATGATAGAAGTTAGCATCTGCTTTGTTTTCTTGGAATGCAAGCGTAAGTGTGCAACCTGCCACCCACCCACCCCCAGGCTGCAATACCATACTGCTAGCTTGCTTGCACTTAAAATTGGGCCTTTTAGGCATGTGGAGGCAAATGCCGGCCACCATGTCATGGCTGCGTCGGCGGCCTGGTATCCATACTCAGTCCCCAGCCGCCCGGCGGTCGGGTGTCCACGCTCGTTCCCCAGCCGCCAGGGGGCGGCCGGGTGTCCATACTCGGTCCCCAGCCACCCCGCGGCAGGGTCTACACATGGTCTCCAGCCGCCTGGGGGAGGCCGGGTGTCCATAAATGGTCCCCAGCCGCCCCCGTTTCTCCTTGGAACTTCCCCCCACACTTTTCTTAGCCCGGCCTGCTTTAGGGCAGCATTGGACGAGCTCACCAGAGAACCAGACTGCTCCGGTGGGCCCTAGTTTCTCCATCAGGGGAGTTGAGAATGCCAAGGTGAGGAGCATGATGATGATGATAGAAGTTAGCATCTGCTTTGTTTTCTTGGAATGCAAGCACATGTATGTAGTAGCAGCTAGGCCTGAGGTGTTCAGCGTTTTGGCGCATATCCTATCCCCTCCGAGGATTGCTGGATGTTTTCTTGCTACTATCCCAGTTCTATGACTCCCGTTAAAACAAAGCTTCAGGTGATGAATGTGGATGAGGTTGTGGTAAAGGAGAAAGAGCAGGAGGAACAGGGACCATTCACATCAATGTCAGGCCAGTCAACCACACATGTCTTGTAGGATATGTTTCTGTACCAAAAGGAGCGGTTCGGCTACATAGTTATAGGGCATACAGTGAGTGCAATGCCTACCAAAAATTTCAAGGCACTCCAATGCCCCTTGGAAATGACATGGAGGTCAGAGGTAGAGATGAGCGTTGTTCTACTCGAACTGTTCGCCAATCTCAAATTCGAGCTGTTTTGGGCGGTGTTCGAGCCGTTCGGCGAACACGAACAATTTGAGAAAAATTCGGCTGTTCGAGGTTATGTTCGATAACTGTTCGTGCACCAAAATCATAACTGGATTTTTTCTCAGTAATGATGAAAATTAATGTTAATACGCAGTTTGAGTGTACAGCGGGGTGGGGGGAGGGGCAGGGGATGGATCTCTGCAGGAACAATGAAGATCTTCATTTTTTTTTCTCTTTCCCGCATTTACAGTGGGGAGGTGCAATCTGTCAGCCTATCAGCAGCGCACACACGGAGCGAAGTGCTTTTTTTCACACAAGCAAGGGCATGTGCCATTGGCAGTGTATGTCACATGTCCTTGCCCTATAAGACCAAGCCATTTTCCCCGTTGCCACCATTTTCTCACTGCTGCAGCTGCGTGTTAGACAGCACCGCTGTTGCTGTGTGCGCTATACCTTGTTAATTTCAAGCCAATTTTCGCACAAATCTACAGATAGCTTGGGAGTAGGGAATAGTTGTGATTGCAGTCCTTTTAAGGACTAGGTTACAGCATTTCCTACGACTTTTATCAGGCAGGTCTGTGCTCTTAAATAGATAGGTTGTGGGAGTAAAGACTAATTGTAATTGGAGTCCTTTTCAGGACTAGGTTTCATCAGTTCCTATCAGTTTTTGCCAGGCAGGTCTGTGCCAGTGGTGTGCAAGTTTTTTTCACAGCATTTGGCTGAATCTAGTAAAGCTAATCCTTTTTGGCCTATTGCAGAGTGTGTTAGTCAGTGGAGTAGCCTATCTGTGTTGCAAGATATACCACCTGTGTATAGAATACCAATTTTTTTACTGCACCTAGTGAAGTAAAATCTTTTGGGCATAGCATCATTCTATTAGTCCATCTATACTGACCTCCATCAGGTTGCAAATTGAATATAATTTTTTTCTGCATCTAGCTCTGAAAAAATATTGGGCATCTAGCTGTGTGTGGGACTTGTTGTATTAGTCCATCTATACTGACCTCCATCAGGTTGCAAACTGAATATATTTTTTTCTGCATCTACCTCTGAAAAAATATTGGGCTTCTAGCTGTGTGTGGGACTTGTTCTATTAATCCATCTATACAGACCTCCATCAGGTTGCAAACTGAATATATTTTTTTCTGCATCTACCTCTGAAAAAATATGTGGCCTTCTAGCAGTGTGTGGGACTTTCTCTATTAGTCCATCTATACTGACCTCCATCAGGTTGCAAACTGAATACAATTTTTTTCTGCATCTAGCTCTGAAAAAATATTTGGCCTTCTAGCAGTGTGTGGGACTTTCTCTATTAGTCCATCTATACTGACCTCCATCAGGTTGCAAATTAAAAATAATTTTTATCTGCATCTAGCTCTGAAAAAATATTTGGCCTTCTAGCAGTGTGTGGGACTTTCTCTATTAGTCCATCTATACTGACCTCCATCAGGTTGCAAATTGAATATAATTTTTATCTGCATCTAGCTCTGAAAAAATATTTGGCCTTCTAGCAGTGTGTGGGACTTTCTCTATTAGTCCATCTATACTGACCTCCATCAGGTTGCAAATTAAAAATAATTTTTATCTGTATCTACCTCTGAAAAAATATTTGGGCTTCTAGCTGTGTGTGGGACTTGTTCTATTACTCCATCTATACTGACCTCCATCAGGTTGCAAACTGAATATATTTTTTTCTGCATCTACCTCTGAAAAAATATTGGGCTTCTAGCTGTGTGTGGGACTTGTTGTATTAGTTCATCTATACTAACCTCCATCAGGTTGCAAATGAAAAATAATTTTTATCTGCATCTACAGTACCTCTGAAAAAATATTTGGGCTTCTAGCTGTGTGTGGGACTTGTTCTATTAGTCCATCTATACTGACCTCCATCAGGTTGCAAATTGAATATAATTTTTATCTGCATCTAGCTCTGAAAAAATATTTGGCCTTCTAGCAGTGTGTGGGACTTTCTCTATTAGTCCATCTATACTGACCTCCATCAGGTTGCAAACTGAATATAATTTTTTTCTGCATCTAGCTCTGAAAAAATATTTGGCCTTCTAGCAGTGTGTGGGACTTTCTCTATTAGTCCATCTATACTGACCTCCATCAGGTTGCAAACTGTATATATTTTTTTTCTGCATCTACCTCTGAAAAAATATTGGGCTTCTAGCTGTGTATGGGACTTGTTCTATTAATCCATCTATACAGACCTCCATCAGGTTGCAAACTGAATATAATTTTTTTCTGCATCTAGCTCTGAAAAAATATTTGGCCTTCTAGCAGTGTGTGGGACTTGTTCTATTAGTCCATCTATACTGACCTCCATCAGGTTGCAAACTGAATATAATTTTTTGTCTGCATCTAGCTCTGAAAAAATATTTGGCCTTCTAGCAGTGTGTGGGACTTTCTCTATTAGTCCATCTATACTGACCTCCATCAGGTTGCAAACTGAATATATTTTTTTTCTGCATCTACCTCTGAAAAAATATTTGGGCTTCTAGCTGTGTGTGGGACTTGTTCTATTAGTCCATCTATACTGACCTCCATCAGGTTGCAAATTGAATATAAATTTTTTTCTGCATCTAACCCAGCCAATAGTTTTGGCCTAATATCACAGTTTGGCCACTCAGCTCTGCTCGGTTCCCATCCATTGTTTTTTTGTGCAAACAACTCCAGAGTTGTGAATTAGTTAACCACCAAAATGAGTGGAAAAAGGCCTGCTGCTGGTGGAAAGGGGAATAGGCGTGTTGGGAAGGGGAAAAAAGGTTGTGTCCGTGGGGTAGGTGTTAAAGCAACAGTAACATCTGCAGAAGAAAGACCATCTTCCAGCAAACTAAAATGTCTACTTCTTTTAGAGGACAATGTGATAAGATCCCTTTCTTACGGCCACGCCAATCGCTACAAATTCCAGATGAGGCACAAAAACAGCAGGTGCTTCAACGGATATCAAGTGATCCTTTAAGTGGGCTCTCCTCCACATCAACTTCAACATCACAAATACTCCAGTCCTCAAAGGTGTCACCCCAATCGCACTTGCTTCCTCACAGCTCCCAAATCTCCAGCTGCCCGTCTGAGTATGAGGTAGAACAGATGGTTGAGTCTGCAGAGCTGTTTACTCATACTATAGCCTGGGAATCAGAGGTCGACTCCAGCGCTTCTGTGAATCCAGACGAGGAAATGATCTGCACTGATGCCCAGAATCTTTATGAGTCGGATCCAGGACCAGACGCAGAAGGTTCTGACCATAATGTAGACCCTCATTCCCAAACTGTAACTCCTGTTGGTGGAGACAATGAGAAAGACGATGATAAGACTCAAATACCTGATTGGAGCGACAACTTTAGTTTTTTGTCAGGGCAGGAACAGGTTGGCTCTGAGGACGACGGTTGTGATAACGCACAGGGTGATGATGATGAGGTTGGAGATCCCACTTACTGTCAACCCACAGTCAGCCAAGAGATGAGGTCAGCAGAGGAGGTGGAGGAAGATGCTAGTGACGACGAGGTCAGGTTGCGCTTTCCTGGACAGAGACGTAGTACTGGAAGCACGTCAACAACTGCATCCTCAAACACAACTCTGCCTCTCACCACAAGTCGTGGTGGCTCTTCAGGTCGCATGGGTGCTAAGCCTTGCATAGCCTGGGCATTTTTTCAGATCAATAAAGATGACCCAACTCGTGTTATCTGTAACATTTGTCAGTAAAAGCTAAGTGGAGGCCAAAAAATACATAGTTTGAGTACTTCATGCATGAACCGGCACATGGACATGAAGCATAAGTTGCAGTGGGAAGCTCAGTGTGCTACAATGCGGCCTAGCCGGCCGGGCCAACCACCGTCTGCCATATCTTGTGCATCCGCGGCCTTTTCATCCTCTGTGACTGGGGGGCCATCTTCTTCCGGCCACAGCGTTCACATGTGATCCCTTTTTGGGGGGATATTTAAAAGGACGCCGGTGCTCTCACTGCTATGCCTCTTGATAAAGCAAACCTGCGAAACGCGCGTCGAGGCCCGCAGGTCCCACATTGGTTTGCTCCTGCCGTGTTCCCTGACTCCCTCCTCTAGCGCCCCTTGGTGGCCTTTTTGGTGAGTGCATTCTGTATTATGGTCTTTATCTATTCTGCCCCCATTTGGGGGAAAAATGGGACATACACCCACCACTATTTAATGCTTGACATTCTCCTATAGATGCCTCTCCTATCTTGCCACTTTGTGCACATGTTGCCTTGGGTCGCTCCTTCCCCCCTCCCCTTATTCTCTCTTACACCATTCTACCATATTGGCTAGCTGTGGTTAGCTGCTATGTGCCCCCGTGGTTCTGTACTGTCTCCCTCTTGTATTTATTCATTATATTGATAATATTGTGTATTTATACTTCTATTAATAAAGTCTCTTTTTATATGCTGTACACTCAGTTTTTCTTTGTGTTTTTACATTTATCTTGAGTAAGCAATAGTGTTGAGCATTCCGATACTGAAATATCGGGTATCGGCCGATATTCACGGTATCGGAATTCCGATACTTAATTCCGATACTATTGCAATATCGTATACCGGAATCGGAAGTTCCCATAATGCAATGAGACATTTTCATTTTATTCAGCCAATGAGGATCCTAAGAAGTGTGGGCACATCCTGTTAGGCATGTAGGCATCTTAACTAATGGCATGGCTGTGATTGGCTGCTGAAATGATGTCATGATGCACTATAAAAGCCACCGCCGCCATTTTGAGCTCACTCTGCTGTGAATTCAGTTAGGGATAGGACGCTGTTGTTCTGAGGGACAGTTTTAGCTACCTATTTGCTCTATACTGCTTTACCCAAGCTACTTTCTAAATCACTGTGCCTTGCAGTGCTAGTGCACAGTTCCCTGTGCTGTTCACCGCTATCTGCAAGGTCTGTGTGTGTGAGTGCAGCTCACCCTGTAGTGTGTGCTTCAGCCAAGTCTGGTTGTAGTGCACTCAGTGTGTGTCACTGCCTCATACATTGTCCTTTTTTGCCAATTCATAATTTTTCCTGATATCTCCTATTAGTGTGGTGGTTCCATCTGTATTCAGCTAAATTGGTTCCAAACACACTATATAGGAGTAGATAGAGAAATTTTTTTCCGTCTTGCAGCACTAGTGCACAGTGCTCTGCATCTGTACTGTTCACCGCTGTCTGCAAGGTCTGGTGTGTGAGTGCAGCTCACCCTGTAGTGTGTGCTTCAACCCCGTCTGGTTGTAGTGCACTCAGTGTGTGTCACTGCCTCATACATTGTCCTTTATTGCCAATTCATAATTTTTCCTGATATCTCCTATTAGTGTGGTGGTTCCATCTGTATTCAGCTAAATTGGTTCCAAACACACTATATAGGAGTAGATAGAGAAATTTTTTTCCGTCTTGCAGCACTAGTGCACAGTGCTCTGCATCTGTACTGTTCACCGCTGTCTGCAAGGTCTGGTGTGTGAGTGCAGCTCACCCTGTAGTGTGTGCTTCAACCCCGTCTGGTTGTAGTGCACTCAGTGTGTGTCACTGCCTCATACATTGTCCTTTTTTGCCAATTCATAATTTTTCCTGATATCTCCTATTAGTGTGGTGGTTCCATCTGTATTCAGCTAAATTGGTTCCAAACACACTATATAGGAGTAGATAGAGAAATTTTTTTCCGTCTTGCAGCACTAGTGCACAGTGCTCTGCATCTGTACTGTTCACCGCTGTCTGCAAGGTCTGGTGTGTGAGTGCAGCTCACCCTGTAGTGTGTGCTTCAACCCCGTCTGGTTGTAGTGCACTCAGTGTGTGTCACTGCCTCATACATTGTCCTTTATTGCCAATTCATAATTTTTCCTGATATCTCCTATTAGTGTGGTGGTTCCATCCATATTCAGCTAAATTGATTCCAAACACACTATATAGGAGTAGATAGAGGAGCCTTTCTGCAGCATTGGGCCCTGCAGCCCCAGCCAGATTAGTATTAGCCTATTTTTTGCAGCCTCATCTATTGCATTGTAGGTTACCTTCCTACATTGTAATAGCTACAAAAAGTTTGTGATACTATCGTTATTACATCTTTAGGCACATCCAGTGTCTTTTTGTGACAAAAAAAACCTAAATAAAGTTCACCAAACACTCCACTTTACAGTTGTGTAGGCCACATTAGCTCATATTAAAGTCTAGTCCACACTTTATAAAATTAGTGTTTCTTATACCTGTTAGCAGCTGTTCAGGAATAAGCACACTAAGCCCTTAGTACTTTTCTGCCTATCTTTATCAGTCTACCAAGATGAAGAAGGCAGGGAGTAAGGCATGTGGTCGTGGTCGTGGGCGTGGGCGTGGAGTTTCTGCAGGGAGAGGACGTGAGGATTCTGTGCCTGCAGGGAGAGGACGTGGGGATTCTGTGCCTGCTGCGGGCACCAGTGACTCAGCATCCCCCAGTTTTACCAGGGAACAGTCCTTTATGCGCAGCTTTGTAGGAGCTAGCCGTACCCCACTGCTGCGCGAGGACCAAATTGAAGCCGTTGTCGGATGGATGGCAGCTAACGCATCGACTTCAATTAGTTCCAGATCCTCTCAGGTCCTGAGCACTGAAGAGCACCCATCTGTCTCTTCACCACCTGCCAAATTGCCCAGGCAGTCAGAGAGCCCTGGACAGGAGCCATCTCTACTTCTGTTCTCTGAATCTCTTGGCTTGGAAAGAGGGGGCCAGCCAAGCAGAATTCGAGAATTTGAAGAAGAGGTAGTATGCAGTGATGCGCAACCGTTTTGTCTCTCTGAATCTGAAGAGGCGGGTGGGCCAGTGCCTATGGTCAGCAGCACACCTCAGTACGCATCTGATGATGAGACTCAGGTGCCACTTTCTGGTGCGTACTGTGCTGTCGAGACTACCCAGGAGAAGCAGTTGTTTGAAGAGGGTGGTGTAGATGATGAGGTCCTTGACCCATCATGGCGTGAGGGACAGGAAGGTGGTGGGAGCAGCTCTGAGGAAGAGATTCCCCGAACGGCCCAAAAAGGAGGGAGAGGGAGGGGGCAGACTTGGTTGCCTGCAGCCTCCACTTCGGCACCCATTAGGAGCATGGCTCTTCCAAAATCCAAAGCGGGCGCTCCCAAGACTTGCAGTGCCTGGTCCTTTTTTGACACAGTTGCAGATGACATTTGCTTTGTCAAATGCAAGCTGTGTAATCAGAAGGTGAAAAGAGGGAAAAGTGTCAGCAACCTCAATACCACAAATATGTGGAAACATGTGCGGACCAAGCACGTGGTGGAGTTACACAAACACACTGAAGACCTAGGCCAACCTACAGCGCCACCTACCACCTCTTCAGCTCGTGTTGTAGCCTCTTCCTCCAGCTCACACACAGCTGGTTCGGCTTCCTCACAGGATCGCCATGGAAGAATCTCTGGCACTGTTGTACAGAGACACAGTGTAATTCCACCCACAGCACCACTTTCCCAGTCATCCTCACACTCCCAGGCCAGTCTACAGCCATCGTTAGCACAGGCATGGGAGAAAAGGCGCCCATACTCGGCAAACCACCCCCGAGCACAGGCTCTGAATGCTGGCATTGCTAAACTACTGGCCCTTGAAATGCTATCATTCAGGCTGGTGGAGACTGACACATTCCGTAACTTTATGGCATTGGCAGTCCCACAATACAACGTGCCCAGCCGCTTTTATTTCAGCAGGCAAGCCGTCCCTGCCCTGCAACATCATGTGGAGGGAAAAATTAAACATGCGCTACAAAACGCCGTCAGTAGCAAGGTCCACCTGACCACTGATGCGTGGACCAGTAAGCATGGACAGGGACGATACCTTTCCCTCACTGCCCATTGGGTAAATGTTGTGGAGCCGGGTACAGATCTTGAGAGTGGCGCTGTACGTGTTCTGCCAACTCCAAGGATTGCAGGAATCCAGTCTGTACACATTGACTCCTCCTCATACTCCAGTTCCTCTGAATCAGCGCTGCAGGAGCCGTCACGGTCTACCTCCACATCGACCCGTGAACGGTTACCTGTTATGATGACCGATATGAGCACAGCCGTGGCCAAACGTCAACAGGCCGTATTAAAATTAATTTCTTTGGGGAATCGAAGCCACACAGCGCAGGAGCTCTGGAATGCCATCAAGCAGCAGAGTGACGTGTGGTTTGTGCCAGCGAATCTCCAGCCAGGCATGGTAGTGTGTGACAATGGCCGAAATCTGGTGGCAGCTCTGGGCCTAGGCAACCTCACTCACATCCCATGTCTGGCACATGTGCTCAACTTGGTCGTGCAGAGTTTTTTGAGGGACTATCCGGATCTTGATGCACTGCTTCACAAGGTCCGCATAGAGTGCGCTCACTTGCGGCGTTCCAGCAATGCAAGATCACGCATTGCAGCTCTGCAGCGCCGATTATGTCTTCCGGAACATCGCATCATATGTGACCTACCCACCAGGTGGAATTCAACGTTACATATGTTGGAGAGGTTGTGTGAGCAGCAGGCAGCAGTAATGGAGTACCAGCTGCAGCAGGCGCAAACAAGTCGCAGTGCGCGCCGTTCACACTTCACCACCACTGAGTGGGCCTCTATGAAGGACATTTGCCACGTTTTGCGTGCCTTCGATTATTCCACGCGGATGGCGAGTGCAGATGATGCACTAGTCAGCATGACTATCCCCCTTATCTGCCTGCTTGAAAAAACACTGCAAGCACTAAGGGACGAGGTTTTGGAAGAGGTGGAGGATGAGGAGTCACAAATGCCATCTGCTTCTCTACAGTCTGCGCAACGTGGTTCCTCACAAAGGCCTAGGCAGGGGACACTTTGTGAGGAGGATGAGGAGGAGTCAATGGATGAGGAAGACATCTGTCCAGAGGAGGGAGGTACACAATGCTCTAGTAGTCAGTATCTAGAGCGAGGGTGGGGTGATGCAGAGCAGGCAGAGATCACGCCTCAAGCAGGGGACAGCGTTTCTTGGCCAGTTGGCAGTCTGCAGCACATGGTTGATTTCATGCTGCAGTGCCTCAGAAACGACCGCCGCATCGCCCACATTCTCAACACGGCTGATTATTGGGTGTCCACCCTCCTAGATCCTCGCTACCGGGACAACTTACAAAGCCTCATAACACCATTGAACCGGGAGCGTAAAATGCGGGAGTACCAAGACGCACTGGTGCATTCCATCATGTTCTCCATTCCAACCGAGAGCAGTGCTGCTAGTGCTTTACAAAGCAGCTCAGTGCGTCGAGGCAGTGGAGGAAGCTCTGCACAAAGAGGGAGCAGAAGCAGCGCCTCAGCACAAGGCAAGACCAGTATGGCCGAAATGTGGCAAAGTTTTGTGTCCCCGCCGCCACAAATGTCTACACCATCACAGACAGCTCCAGTCAGCAGGAGGCAACGTTTCCGTCAGATGGTGACAGACTACATGTCTTGCCCTCTTAGTGTACTCCCAGACGGCTCTTCTCCCTTCAAGTTTTGGGTCTGTAAGCTGGATACATGGCCAGAGCTTAGTCAGTATGCACTGGAGGTGCTAGCTTGCCCTGCTGCTAGTGTATTATCGGAACGCGTCTTTAGTGCCGCAGGTGGTGTACTAACAGACCGTCGCATGCGACTATCCTCCGATAACGTTGACCGGCTTACTTTTCTCAAAATGAACAAGGCCTGGATCTCTCATGAATTTGCCAGTCCTCTTCCAGAATAAATAATTGGTTGGCAACAGTATCCAGGTCTCCTGTTCTGTTCATGTTTCTACCACCTGAACTGTAATCCCTGAGCTCCAACACCGCCAGTTGGCGCTCGGAAGTGCCGTCTGCACAGTCAACACTTGCTGCCGTGTTATTGGGGTTCAGTAACGTCAGCTGTTCTCCTGCTGTGCGGACGGCAATTTCTCCTGATTTGTCCACATCCACTGTACTACACATTTTAAAGTTGCTCCAATTACTCCTCTGGCTCCTCTGTTTTCATTCTTATCCCTGGGCTCCAGCACCGCCAGTTGGCGCTCGGAAGTGCTGTCTGCACAGTCAACACTTGCTACCATGTTATTGGGGTTCAGTAACGTCAGCTGTTCCCCTGCTGTGCGGACGGCAATTTCTCCTGCTCTGTCCACATTCTCACTACTACAGATTTTAAAGTTGCTCCAATTACACCTCTGGCTCCTCTGTTTTCATTCTTATCCCTGGGCTCCAGCACCGCCAGTTGGCGCTCGGAAGTGCTGTCTGCACAGTCAACACTTGCTACCATGTTATTGGGGTTCAGTAACGTCAGCTGTTCCCCTGCTGTGCGGACGGCAATTTCTCCTGCTCTGTCCACATTCTCACTACTACAGATTTTAAAGTTGCTCCAATTACACCTCTGGCTCCTCTGTTTTCATTCTTATCCCTGGGCTCCAGCACCGCCAGTTGGCGCTCGGAAGTGCCGTCTGCACAGTCAACACTTGCTGCGGTGTTATTGGGGTTCGGTAACGTCAGCTGTTCCCCTGCTGTGTTCACGGCAATTTCTCCTGCTCTGTCCATATTCACTGTGCTACTTATTTAAAACTTGCTCCAATTACACCTCTGGCTCCTCCGTTTTTAGTATTTACCCTGGGCTCCAATACCGCTAGTTGCTGCTCAGAAGTGCCGTCTGCACAGTCAACGCTTGCTCCAGTGTTATTGGGATTCAGTAACGTCAGCTGATCCCCAGCTGTGTGTCCGGCAAATTCTCCTGCTTTGTCCACATCCACTGTAGTACGGATTTAAAACCTCCTCCAAATACACCTCTGGCTCTTCTGTTTTTAGTATTTACCCTGGGCTCCAGCACCGCCAGCTGGTTCTCGGCAGTTCCATTGGCTCTTGTACCTTCTGCTACCCATCCGGGTTCCAGTACCGTCAGCTGGTCCTCGGTAGTTCCATTTGCTCTTGTATCTTCTGCTACCCATCCGGGTTCCAGTACCGTCAGCTGGTTCTCGGCAGTGTCTTTGGCACGGGTACTCCCTCCTGCCCAGCCTGGTTCCAGCACGCCAGCTGTTTCCGGGTAGTGTCAACGTCACTTTGCCTCCAATGCGTTGTCCTGTCGTGTTGCGGTCGGGTTAGCCGACTCTATGGTGCCTGCAGTTTAGGTGACTCCTATGTGGGCTGCGGGATCTGGCAATGAAGGCTGGTTCCATAGTGCCAATAGGACAAGCACCCTCTGTAGGACTGTGGGTTTTGGTAACTGCGGCCGGCTCGCGGCCTTGAACTTTTTTTTTACATGGGTACCTTCTGCTACCCATCCGGGTTCCAGTACCGTCAGCTGGTTCTCGGCAGTGCCTTTGGATTAGGTGCCTCCTTCTCGGTATCCAAGTTCCACCAACGTCTGCTGGTCCTTGGTAGTGCTTTCTGGCACAGGTACCTCCTGCTTAGTAACCGAGTTCCAGTAACATCAGCTGGTCCTCGGTAGTTCCATTGGCTCTTGTACCTTCTGCTACCCATCCGGGTTCCAGTACCGTCAGCTGGTCCTCGGTAGTTCCATTTGCTCTTGTATCTTCTGCTACCCATCCGGGTTCCAGTACCGTCAGCTGGTCCTCGGTAGTTCCATTTGCTCTTGTATCTTCTGCTACCCATCCGGGTTCCAGTACCGTCAGCTGGTTCTCGGCAGTGCCTTTGGATTAGGTGCCTCCTTCTCGGTATCCAAGTTCCACCAACGTCTGCTGGTCCTTGGTAGTGCTTTCTGGCACAGGTACCTCCTGCTTAGTAACCGAGTTCCAGTAACATCAGCTGGTCCTCGGTAGTTCCATTGGCTCTTGTACCTTCTGCTACCCATCCGGGTTCCAGTACCGTCAGCTGGTCCTCGGTAGTTCCATTTGCTCTTGTATCTTCTGCTACCCATCCGGGTTCCAGTACCGTCAGCTGGTTCTCGGCAGTGTCTTTGGCACGGGTACTCCCTCCTGCCCAGCCTGGTTCCAGCACGCCAGCTGTTTCCGGGTAGTGTCAACGTCACTTTGCCTCCAATGCGTTGTCCTGTCGTGTTGCGGTCGGGTTAGCCGACTCTATGGTGCCTGCAGTTTAGGTGACTCCTATGTGGGCTGCGGGATCTGGCAATGAAGGCTGGTTCCATAGTGCCAATAGGACAAGCACCCTCTGTAGGACTGTGGGTTTTGGTAACTGCGGCCGGCTCGCGGCCTTGAACTTTTTTTTTACATGGGTACCTTCTGCTACCCATCCGGGTTCCAGTACCGTCAGCTGGTTCTCGGCAGTGCCTTTGGATTAGGTGCCTCCTTCTCGGTATCCAAGTTCCACCAACGTCTGCTGGTCCTTGGTAGTGCTTTCTGGCACAGGTACCTCCTGCTTAGTAACCGAGTTCCAGTAACATCAGCTGGTCCTCGGTAGTTCCATTGGCTCTTGTACCTTCTGCTACCCATCCGGGTTCCAGTAACATCAGCTGGTCCTCGGTAGTTCCATTGGCTCTTGTACCTTCTGCTACCCATCCGGGTTCCAGTACCGTCAGCTGGTTCTCGGCAGTGCCTTTGGATTAGGTGCCTCCTTCTCGGTATCCAAGTTCCACCAACGTCTGCTGGTCCTTGGTAGTGCTTTCTGGCACAGGTACCTCCTGCTTAGTAACCGAGTTCCAGTAACATCAGCTGGTCCTCGGTAGTTCCATTGGCTCTTGTACCTTCTGCTATCCATCCGGGTTCCAGTACCGTCAGCTGGTCCTCGGTAGTTCCTCAGCTTTCTTGTACCTTCTGCTACATTTCCAAGTTCAAGCTTTTTGAAATGGTTCTTGGTAATCACTCTGGATCTCCCTGACGAGGACCCTGAAGACGAGGACCCTGAAGACCAACCCTAAGAAGACGAGGACCCCGAAGACAATGACCCTGAAGACGAGGACCCTGAAGACCACCCCGAAGAAGACGAGGACCCTGAAGACCACCCCGAAGAAGACGAGGACCCTGAAGACCACCCCGAAGAAGACGAGGACCCCGAAGACGAGGACCCAGAAGACCAACCCGAAGAAGACGAGGACCCCGAAGACGAGGACCCCCGAAGACGACGACCCTGAAGACCACCCCGAAGAAGACCAAGAAGATGACCCTGAAGAAGTTGACCAAGAAGACAAAGAAGAGAAGACAAGCACCAAGATACAGAAAAACAAGAGACAGAAAACCAAGAAGCAGAAATACAAGAAGCTGCAGAACAAAAAGCGGAAGAACATTAAGCATAAGACTAAAAATCAGAGCAAAAGATAATATCTAAATTATAAGCAGAAGATGACTAAGCAGTGTATGGGGGTGAGTCCGTTCCTCCTCGTGGTGCCCCTGGAAAAGACCTGCTGCTGCAGGCCAAACTGAACGCGGACAAATCCTGTTGTAAATCTTTTGTGACGGGCAGAACGAAAGGTGTAATGTCCAACCTTTTATAGATAACAACTACAGGAATGCCTGTCACAAATAAGAATATGATGAAGAAGAAGAATATGAAGAAGATGAAGAAGTAGAATATGAAGAATGTAAAAAAAAGAATAATACGAAGAAGGTGAAGAAGAAGAAGGTGAAGAAGAAGTGGATGAAAAAGATGCTGAGGATGATGAAGGAGAAAGTGTGGGAGAAGTAAAAAAGAAGGTGAAGAGCATGGAAGTAGTGAAACATAAATATCTGACAAAATATAAAAATACTTAACATAGTTAATATTTCCGTAACTCAGAACATAATAAAAAAATATTAATTCCTGCTATTCCATTTGACTGGGCTAAACCTCTATGCCTTTATTGTCTCCCCCACCTCCCCCAATACATTCTACATTATTCTTAGTTGTTTTCCTTCATGTAGAAATAACCTACAAGGAAAGAAAGGGTTTATTTTAATTCCGATATTTATGTCCCATTGACTTGCATTGGTTTCCGGTATCGGAATCGGCGATATCCGATACTTTTTCGGTATCGGTCCGATCCAATCCGATCCGATATTTCCCGATATCGGAAGGTATCGCTCAACACTAGTAAGCAATTCTTCTTCACGACTATGGGGTGTGAGTTGTGGTTCTTCCGCACTCCATACTCGTGATCTTTATTATGCTGGCCGAAGTGTTTTCTACTATTCTCCACTGATAATGTAGACAGACTCACGTTCATAAAGATGAACAAATCATGGATCCGAAATGACTTTTCTACCCCTGTGTCATCCTGGGGAGAGTAAAAGCTTGATGATTGGTTAAAATCACCCTACCAACCGTTTTAAGCTTTCAAATTACTAATCATGTTTATCTGTATCTTGGCTGGAAAATAATTTGGGCTTTGTAGCAGTGTGCAGCACTGATTCTATTAGGCCATCTATAATAAGCTCCACCAGATTTAAAATTACTAATCATGTTTATCTGTATCTTGACTGGAAAATAATTTGGGCTTTGTAGCAGTGTGCAGCACTGATCCTATTAGGCCATCTATACTAAAGCTTCACCAGATTTAAAATTAATAATAATTTTTAGCTGCATCTAGCCCGGAAAATAATTTTGGGGCTCCGAGATGCGCAAGACACATAAGTGCCTTCTTGCTGCACTACCTGCAGCATGACCCTCATATTGTCAGAATTCGAAGTAATCATGACTACTGGGTTGCCACACTCTTAGATCCCCCAAACTTTTCGATCAACCTTTTCATTTTAATAAAGACCAAAAAAATGGTCATTTTTGAAATTATAAGCATTAGCAGGTTGTTAGAAACTGAAATCAAACAGTTTTCAACTCAAAACTTTATTCTAGGTGATGTTACATTTTCACATAGGACCCCTTGTTCGAAAGGAGCTTCTGAACTCTCTCGTCCATTGAATTTGTCAGGTTTTGGATGGTTTCTGCTTCGATTGTTTTGCATGAGGACAGAATACCCTCCCAGAGCTGTTGCTTAGATGTGAACTGCCTCCCGCCATCATAGACACTCCTTTTAATGATGCTCCAAAGGTTCTGAATGGGGTAGAGGTCAGGGGAGCATGGGGGTCACACCATAAGTTTGTCCCCTTTTATGCCCATATCAGCCAGAGATGCAGATGTTTTATGTGCAGCATGAGATGGTGCATTATCATGCAAAAAAATGATCTTGCTGTGAAATACACGGTTCTTCTTCTTGAACCATGGCAAGAAGTGCTGTTTGAGAAAATCCACATACATTATGAAGTTCATCTTTAGCGCCTTCAGGGATCCTAAAGGGGCCGACAATCTCTCTCCCCATGATTCCAGCCCAAAACATTACTCCACCTCCTCCTTGTTGGCGCTGTAGCCGTGTTTGCGTGGGGTGTCCATCAACCAGCCATCCTCCACTCCATCCATCTGGACCATCGAGCGCTGCACGGCACTCATCCGTGAAAAAAACAGTTTTGAAATCAGTCTTCATGTAATGTTTGGCCCACTGGAGCCGTTTCTGCTTGTGTGAAGTTGATAGAGGAGGTCGACAGGATGGCGTATGCACAGCTGCAAACCTCTGAAGGACCCTGCATCTTGTTGTTCGGGGGACGTTGGAGGCACCAGCAGCTTCAAAAACTTGTCTGCTGCTATGACAAGGCTTTTTTGCCGCTGCTCTTTCAACCTGACGTAATTGCCTGTAGGAAAGAGTCCTCAATTTGCCCTTATCAGCACGCACACGTGTGTACTGTGAATCAGCTACATACTTCTTGATTGCCAAGACACTTCATCCTGATCATCGCACAATGTTGATTGTAGTCATGCCTTGACCTAAACACTCCACAATTTGTTGCTTCTCAGCAGCCGACACATCCTTTTTCTTTCCCATTTTGGCAGAAAATGTAGGCTGCTTAATAATGTGAGACCGCCTTCTTAAGTAGTCTTGCCTTTCATTGCATACACCTGCCAAACTAATTAGCACAGGTGTCTGCAATTGCTTACAGTGATATAAAGAGCCCTGACACACATCACCATCAATGAGTTTAACTGACAAACAAACAAATTCTTCCCTTATCACTCCTAAACACTTTTTGCATAATAATTTGGAACACAGTGTACATGTGCTTTTCCACAAAACACCAGTGGTTCACGTAGTGAATCTTACAGTTCTAACTTGCCAACCGTGGTCTGTATGGAGTTGTTCAATAAAGGGCCCAAAATTAAGATAACATAGATGGGAGAGGTCTCTATGAATAGGAATTCCTAAGTATTTGATACCCTGTGAGGGCCAGGCAAAGGGAAAGTTGGACTGGATGGAATCCTATATGGATTTAGGGAGGGAGACATCGAGGGCCTCAGACTTCGCTGCATTGATTTTAAAATTTGACCATGTAACAAAGTGATCTATTTCAGCCATAACAGCATGGATGGATATATGTGATTGAGTGATATATACTAGGACATCATCAGCAAATAGAGAGCAATTGTACTCGGTGCCTCCCACCTCAATCCACCTAATATTGGGGTTATGGCGAATTGATGAGAGCAGGTGCTCCGTCACTAGGATGTATAAGAGAGGGGACAGAGAACATCCCTGCCTTGTCCCATTGGTGATTGTGAAAGGTGATGAAAATGTTCTGACGCGCCCCCTGGGCCTTGGGACACCCGGAGCCGGACCCTTTTTGGTGGATGCTGGTGGTTGTAGTCTCCGTGGCGGCGACCCGGTTCCGTGGCTCAGGGCGGTCAAACCAGTGGCGGATCTATTTATGTGGTTTTGATGTTTAAATGTCCGACTACGCCACCCGTGGATTGCGGTCAGAGTGAACCGCCGCTCCAGGGCAGACCGCTGAGGCTGGTGTTGTGGGTGCAGCAGAGCGTAGCATAACTCCCCACGGGAGGAGTATAGCCTCAGGGCAGTGTATGCGGAGGATGGGGGTGATCGTGCAGGGCAGCAGCAGTAACGACACGGAGTCAGTGATGCAGTCCAGGGCCTTTACTCACAGTTCTTATTATCCAGACCACGTCTGCAGGTAACGGCTGCCCACGTCGTACTGGGCTCACCAGGTGAGGGGCTCAGACAACTCCCAGATAACTTTGGAGCGCTTCACAGGACCCCCTTTGTGTGTCCTTTGTCTGGCCTTTCTTACCAACCCTTCTGTCCGGCTGCCTCGGGCCTCCTCTTGGTAAACTTGGCGCCAGTTTCCCTGACCCTATGTGGTGCCTTCCTAGCGGGTGTAGCGAGGGGCTGCGCCACATAAAATGTCACAGCCTCCTGTTTCTAGCTGAGGGTCGTTTCCTGCCTCCACTAGTTTCGGGGACCGGTCTCCCCCTTTGGCCTGACCCCTCCACGCAGGTGGATTCGGGCGTGCGGTGGCGACTCGCCCGTCCGCACCCCTGGGATCCCTTCGTTCCTCGTTCCTGGAGCCTTCTCCGCTCCTCTTCCTTCCTTCTCCCTCTTCCAGGCCTGGGCCTCTGTTACTAGGCCCGCCTCCGGAGCAGAGCTCATGCAGAGCCCCTGCTCCCTGCCACTTCTGCTCAGACTTCTCTGCACTGAACTAAGATGGTGCCCACCTTTTATACTCCCTTCTCAATGCACCCAGGAACTGCTTCCTCCCTGCTCCTGCACTACAGGGTTCCCCTTCCTCAGTGTTCCCTCCCCCCACTCCAGCCAGGGACAGGGACTGTCGTGCCCATCTCAGGGGCATATTGGTCGCCCTGCCCCACGGCAATGTGGTGTAATGCATGCAGGTGTCGGGTCCTGATCCACATTACATCCTTACCTGAGAGTGAGATATCACACCTCTGGGTGAGGTGCAATACCTCTGTAGCAACCGAGCCCTCAGGGTGCTACAGTTCCATTTATCTTCAGCCTAGGTGACGTATTGCGATACAGGGCCGTGATTTTGGCTATAAAAGGGTCCCCTAGACCCCTACCCCAAGCTTTTTAAGAGAATCATATATGGCGTGCCAGGAGACTCTATGGAATGCTTTCTCAGCATCCAACGAGAGTATCTAATTACAAATTTTTAACTGCATCTAGCCCAGGAAATACTTTGTGCCTAGTAGCAGTGTCTGCTAGTCAGCGGATTATCCCGGCTGTTAAGCAAGCTACACCACCTGTAGTTTGGACACTTAATTTTTTCAAAGGAAATGCTTCGGGACCACGGGATACTCAGTGAAGAGCATCAGGAGGCACCCCAAGGCATAGGGGCTGGGACTGGCAGTAGGATGCCTTGCGGTGGACAGCCGAGCTCGATCCTTATAAAAGCTTTTTAACTGCAGCAGCTTTAGTGGACACTACTGGAGCTGGAATTACGCGGCTGCTGGCATGAGACTTGCCCTCCAATAGATCCTTGTAAATGGATTTAAAGTGCATTCATTCAAATTAGAGAGACAATTTAAATTAAAAAGCTTAGAGCTGCCTCCACCACAGGGGGCTCGCTCGACCCACCAGCGGACAGGCACCAGTATTGGGAGAAAGGGGCTGGCCGTCAGGGTTCACCGCGGCTCTGGCACAAACCCGGCGACGCGGAGGTGGCACGGGCAGGAGCTGACTGAACGTGTCGGCTTCTCACTTTTTGGATTTTAGAAGGGCATGACATGCCTATATCTGTGTCTCCCCCTCGTTTTACTCCTCCACCTCTTTTCTTTTCGCATGACTATATGTACTTGTCACTTTTCCATGTGTTAGTTGTGTCTTCTGAGCAGTTTGTCAGCTTTTGGACACCTTTGAAGGTGTTTTCTATGTGTTTCTATGTGTTTTTGTTTGCCTGCCATTGGTTTTAACGGTGTTCGAAGGTGTTCGACGAACAGTTCGACGAACAGTTTGGCGAACACACGGGTGTTCGACGAACCGAACCGAACTCGAACACTACGGGGGTGGCTCAACACAAGTCAGAGGGCCTTAACTAAATCGTATTTTTCATTTATAGCAACTGGATCTCCTGTGCACTGTTGGCCTAAGCAGTGAATGGAAGGCTTTCCAAAAATTATGAGGAACTGCAATGCCCCTTGAAACAGACGTGGATTACAGCATACTAAAAACCTTCTACCCATTATTGGGGAGTGGGTCTCCCTTAGTGTTCCCCTATGTATTGAAAAGGAAAAGCTGGCTAAAATTAGGAGGAAATGTAATGCCCGTTGGAAGAATGGTGGAGTTCACAGTGTAATAAAAAGACAATATCAATGACCCTTGAAAAAGTGGTGGAGGTCGCAGTAGCTTAGCAAGACGGTTTTAATGCCCCTGGGAAAAGTGGTGGAGGTTGCAGTAGCTTAACAAGACGGTTTTAATGCCCCTTGGAAGAGACGTGGAGGTCGCACTGGAATAAAAAGACAATATCAATGCATCTGGGAAAAGTGGTAGAGGTTGCAGTAGCTTAACAAGATGGTTTTAATGCCCCTTGGAAGAATGATGGAGGTCGCAGTAGCTTAACAAGATGGTTTTAATGCCCCTGGGAAAAGTGGTGGAGGTCGTAATGGAATAAAAAGACAATATTAATGCCCCTGGGAAAAGTGCAGGAGGTTGCAGTAGCTTAACAAGATGGGTTTTCATGCCCCTCGGAAGAATGGTGGAGTTCGAAGTGGAATAAAAAGACAATATCAATGCCCCTTGAAAAAGTGGGAGAGATCGCAGTAGCTTAACAAGACGGTTTTAATGCCCCTTGGAAGAGACGTGGAGGTCGCAGTGGAATAAAAAGACAATATCAATGCCCCTGGGAAAAGTGGTGGAGGTTGCAGTAGCTTAACAAGATGGTTTTCATGCCCCTTACAAAAGCCATGCAGTACAGCATATTAAAAACATTATTCCCATTATTGGGGAGTGGGTCTCCCACAGTCTTTGCCTATGCCTTCCAAGCAAAAGCTGCCAAAAAATAGGATGGAAGAACTTGCAATGCTGGCAACACGGACCACGGTCACCCTGGTGGTATAGTGGTGGTGGAGGCTGAGGATAAGGGAAGAGCAAAATACAGCCGAAATGAGGTGCATGGGAATACACCTTCCGAAATAACACAGTGGATTTGACTTTATGTTACTCTTCTGTCATTTGGTGGTGATGAGAAGTCTGGCCCAATCCAGCCCTTGTTCATTTTGATAAGGGTCAGCTTGTCAGCATTGTCAGTTGACAGGCGAGTTCGCTTATCAATTATAATTCCCCCAGCGGCACTAAAAACACACTCCGATAACACGCTAGCGGCAGGGCAGGCCAGGACCTCCAAGGCTTACAGATCGAGTTCATTCCAAGTGTCCAGCTTGGATACCCAATAATTAAAAGGCACAGAGGAATCACGGAGGATGCTGGTATGGTCGGCAAGGTACTCCCTCACCATCTTTTGAAACTTTCCACTCCTTGTGAAAGTACCCCGCGCCTCAGGGCCTGTAAGCTGGACGGGTCTCAGAAAACTGTCCCAGAATGTTGACAGTGTTCCCCTGCCTCTGCTGGATTGGAGTTGCGTCTCTCTTGCCTGTACGCCTTGGTTGGTCAACAAACTGTGACCTCTGCGGCTAGCGTGTTCAGATGGGAATTTTTTTAACAGTTCTGCAGCAAGGGCCTTCTGGTACTGACACATTTTTGTAGACCTCTCCACCTCAGGAATAAGAGAGTGAAAGTTCTCCTTGTAGCGGGGGTCTAAAAGTGTCACCAACCAGAAATGACTGTCACCCAACATTTTGACAATGCGAGGGTCACAGTTAAGGCAGGGTAACATAAAGTCAGCCATGCGTGCCAGACTGGTAATGGGCAAGACTTCCGTGTCCTCACCAAGATGACGACTGACCATGCTCTCCTCCTCCTCCTCATCCCCCCTGTCCTCAGGCCACCCACACTGAACCGACTGTATGACAGTTGTACAGGTACTATCGTCTACAGTGCATGATACCAGCTCCTGTTCTTCCTCCTCCTCCTCTCCCTCATTGTCCCCCAATGCACATTGGGATGAGATGAGGCTGGGCTGTGTGTAATCGCCCATTACGGGTTCTTGATCCATCTCATCATACTCTGGCTGCAATGCCTCCTCTTTAATTCTCTGCAGAGAGCGTTGCAAAAGACAGACAAGTGGGATGCTGACGCTAATGATGCGTCATCGCCACTCACAGTCTTGGTGAACTCCTCAAAGTTTGTCAGGATGGTACATATGTCAGACATCCAGGTCCACTCCTGAGGTCTTATGTGTGGAGTCTGACCTGAATATCGACGGCCATGTTGCCGCTGGTACTCCACAACTGCTCTCTTCTGCTCATAAAACCTTTCCAATGTGTGGGGCCATCACACACCCGTCAGTGTGCCGAAAGCTGCAAACGCTGCTCCAACACAGCAAGGGCGGCGGAAGCTGTAGTCGACTTGCGAAAATGAGCTTACAGGCGGCGTACTTTGATGAGCAGATCTGGCAAACTCGGGGTACGATTTAAGAAACCGCTGAACCACGAGGTTAAGCACATGAGCCAGTCATGGTACGTGTGTGATCTTGCCTTGCCTCAGAGCCGCCACCAGGTTATGGCCATTGTTACACACAACCATGCCTGGATGTAGGTTCAGCGGTCTCAGCCACAGATCTGCCTGCTCTTTCACAGCTGTCCACAACTCACAAGCAGTGTGAGGTCTCTCACCTAAGCTTATGAGTTTCAGCACAGCCTGTTGCCACTTGGCTGAGGCAGTACTGCACTGTTTCCAGCTTGTAACTGATGTGGTGATATCTGAGATGGAGGCTGAACATGAGGAGGAAGAGGAGGATGATGCACAGGAGCTGTACACTGTGGGAGCAACTCTGACTGACATAGGGCCCGCAATCCTCAGTGTGGGGAGGATGTGTTCCGTCCCAAGGTCCGATCGGGTCCCGGCTTCCACTAAGTTTACCCAGTGTGCCTTCAGGGAGATGTACCGTCCCTGGCCACAAGCACTTATCCAGGTGTCCGTGTCAGGAGGACTCTCCCAGTAACTGCGATGTTGAGGGCACGGCAGATGTTTTGGGACACGTGCTTGTGTAGTGCGAGGATGGCACACCGGGCAAAATAGTGTCAGCTGGGGACCGAGTACCAAGGGATGACCACCGCCATAAGGTTGTGGAAGGATTCCGTCTCCACCAGCCTAAAAGGCAGCATTTCCAACGCAAGCAGTCGTGAAATGTGCGATTTTAGGACTGTGGCCTGTGGGGCGTTGGCTGCGAATTTGCGCTTTCGTTCAAAGCTCTGGGAAATGGACAATTGAACGCTGCGGTGGGACGTGGACGTTGATGCTGTTTCTTGAGAATCTGCCATAACAAGTGAAGACTGAGAGGTGGGGCCATCTTTGCATGCAGTATGGACAGGGGATTGCCTTGCACGCACAACAGGGGGTTCTATTACGCACACAACAGCAGAAGAAGCAGTGGTGACACCCGCTGACACTGGTCGTGGACCCTGGGGTTTGCCCCATAAAGTCGGATGCTTTGCTGCCATGTGCCTGATCATGCTGGTGGTGGTCAGGCTGGTAGTTTTGTCACCCCTGCTGATGCTAGCATGGCAGGTGGTACAAATGGCCTTTTTGGGGTTATCAGCAGAGTCTTTAAAAAAATTCTAGACTCTGGAAGACCTACCGCTTGTACTGGCAACGTCCCTCGTGTTGGTGTTACGGAGAAATGTTGCCCACCTTCTGTGTTTTCGGCCACCACACTGCATCTTCCTGCCTGTTGGGGTACTCTGCCTCCCTCCCCCTGTGTGCTGCTGGCCTCGCTCTGCTTGTCCTCCTGCCATGTTGGGTCAGTTACTACACTGTGTTCCAAATTATTATGCAAATAATATTTTCTCAGATTTTCCCAAATTACCTATATGAATTGCAGTCATTGTAATTTTCCAGTCAAAGAACTATTAGAGTACAATTGAAAGGTTTTTGTATAAACTGCCTATGATAACAGTATATTTTTAAAAAAATAAAAAACTCAAACTGCGCTCAAAATGCATGTTCCAAATTATTATGCACAGCAGAGTTTTCAACCTTTTCATTTTAATAAAGAACAAAAAAGTGGTCATTTTTGAAATTATAAGCATTAGCAGGTTATTACAAACTGAAATCAAACAGTTTTCAACTCAAAACTTTATTCTAGGTGATGTTACATTTGCACATAGGACCCCTTGTTCGAAAGGAGCTTCTGAACTCTCTCGTCCATTGAATTTGTCAGGTTTTGGATGGTTTTTGCTTTAATTGTTTTGCATGAGGACAGAATACCCTCCCAGAGCTGTTGCTAAGATGTGAACTGCCTCCCGCCATCATAGACACTCCTTTTGATGATGATCCAGAGGTTCTCAATGGGGTTGAGGTCAGGGGAGCATGGGTGCCACACCATAAGTTTGTCCCTTTTTATGCCCATAGCAGCCAGAGATGCAGATGTGTTATGTGCAGCATGAGACGGGGCATTATCATGCATGAAAATGATCTTGCTACGGAATGCACGGTTCTTCTTCTTGAACCATGGAAGGAAGTGCTGTTTGAGAAACTCAACATACATTATGGTATTCATCTTTACCCCTTCAGGGATCCTAAAAGGGCCAACAATCTCTCTCCCCATGATTCCAGCCCAAAACATTACTCCACCTCCTCCTTGTTAGCGCCGCAGCCGTGTTTGCATGGGGTGTCCATCAACCAGCCATCCTCCACTCCATCCATCTGGACCATCGAGATCATATCATGCATGATAATGCCCCGTCTCATGCTGCACATAACACATCTGCATCTCTGGCTGCTATGGGCATAAAAGTGGACAAACTTATGGTGTGGCACCCATGCTCCCCTGACCTCAACCCCATTGAGAACCTCTGGAGCATCATCAAAAGGAGTGTCTATGATGGCGGGAGGCAGTTCACATCTAAGCAACAGCTCTGGGAGGGTATTCTGTCCTCATGCAAAACAATTAAAGCAAAAACCATCCAAAACCTGGCAAATTCAATGGACGAGAGAGTTCAGAAGCTCCTTTCGAACAAGGGGTCCTATGTGCAAATGTAACATCACCTAGAATAAAGTTTTGAGTTGAAAATTGTTTGATTTCAGTTTGTAATAACCCGCTAATGCTTATAATTTCAAAAATGACCATTTTTTTGTTCTTTATTAAAATGAAAAGGTTGAAAACTCTGCTGTGCATAATAATTTGGAACATGCATTTTGAGTGCAGTTTGAGTTTTTTATTTTTTAAAAAATATACTGTTATCATAGGCAGTTTGTACAAAAACCTTTCAATTGTACTCTAATAGTTATTTGACTGGAAAATTACAATGACTGCAATTCATATAGGTAATTTGGGAAAATCTGAGAAAATATTATTTGCATAAAAATTTGGAACACAGTGTAGATTATCCACCACCTCCTCCTCTTCCTCTTGCACACCACGATCCTCCTCCTCACTTCGTGGCAATTGTGTATCGTCATCGTCCACCTCTTGTGACAAATTGCCAGCGTCGACTTCCTCTGACCGTGGCTGTTCAAACATTTGGGCATCGCTACATGGGATCTCCTCTTCCACCACTTCAAGTGGAGCAGGCGAGGGGCACAAATATGGAAATGGACCAGTGAACAGTTCTTCAGAGTGTCCAACTGTGGGATCAGATGCTCTCTGACGACACTCGGCATGGTGGGAGGAAGGAGCATCAGAGTGAGGAGGAGTATGCGGTCGAGACTCACGGCTACTAAAACTTGACCGTGTGGAAGACAGACCGGAGGTGGTGGTGCCCAGGTAACTGGAAGTATCTGCTATCCAATTAATAACCTGTTCACACTGATCAGTTCGCAATACCGGTGTTTTAGTGTGCTTCCCTAGTAATTCGATCAAGAAATGGGAGAGAGAAGATGTGGTTGTTGGTTGTGGCACATTTTCACCTTGGCCACGACCCCGTTCCCTGCACGCACCATCACCAGAACGTCCAGTTCCACGTCCCTTGCCACGCGCCTTGCCCATTTTAAATGAAGTAAAATAGCTTACACTCGCACTATCAATGGATAAAGGGTAATAAAAAGGCGATTGGAAGAGGAAATCCACAGTTCTATTTCTCTGGCCTACACCAGAATCTTTTAAACAAATATATTTGTGTCTGAACAGTCAGGGAGACACTATTACTGTTTTGTTTAATGTAAAAAAAGGTCAAAAGCTGGATAATACTGAGATTTGAACCGTGGAACTGCAAAACCCAACTTCTAGTTATCTGGCCTACACCAGAATATTTTAAACAGATATATTTGTGCCTGAACAGTCGGGGAGACACTATTACAGTTTTTTTATGTAAAAAATGCCAAAAGCTGGATAATACTAAGATTTGAACCGTGGAACTGCAAAACCAAACTTCTAGTTATCTGGCCTACACCAGAATATTTTAAACAGATATATTTGTGTCTGAACAATCAGGGAGACACTATTACTGTTTTTTTATGTAAAAAAGGCCAAAAGCTGGATAATACTGAGACTTGAACCGTGGAACAGCAAAACCAAACTTCTAGTTAACTGGCCTACACCAGAATATTTGAAACCGATATATTTGTGTCTGAACAGTCAGGGAGACACTATTACTGGCTTTTTCTATGTAAAAAAAAGGCCAAAAGCTGGATAATACTGAGATTTGAACCGTGGAACAGCAAAACCAAACTTCTCATTATCTGGCCTACACCAGAATATTTTAAACAGATATATTTATGTCTGAACAATCAGGGAGACACTATTACTGTTTTTTTTATGGAAAAAGGGCCAAAAGCTGGATAATACAGAGATTTGAACCGTGGAACTGCCAAATCAAACTTCTAGCTATCTGGCCTACACCAGACTCTTTTAAACCGATATATTGGTGTCTGAATAGTCACAGACACACTCAATTTTATTTTTTTCGGGGGGGGGGGGGGGGGAATACCAAAAGGTTAATAAGATGTGTATTTGTACAGTCTGACTGAGGAAAAACAAAATACAGGATTTAGATGAAAAAAAATGGATTTTTCCTGGCCCCTGAGACCGGGGGGATAAGTCTAGCAATTTGACCAGCAGGAGCACACAGGACTGTAATGCAGCATTTTCTGGTATAACCACTGCATCTCCTATACAGCCTGCCTGCCTGATATCTGGGATTGATATTAGTCCTCAGAAGGACTTTTTGTTTGATTTGGCAGTCTTTACAGACCCTACACTAACTACTTTGCACTATATATCTCTCCCTAACTCAGCAGCACTCTCCCTACACTGTTTGATCCCGGGCGATTGTGTCCAAGATGGCGGCGCCCGGTTTTAAATACTCGAGGTGACGCTGTGCGGCCAGGCAATCACTGTAATGCCCACAAACAACATGGCTGCGGCATTACAGTGACTGGATGGCAATCCCTTCATGTTCATTGGCTCCGTAAAGAGCGCCAAACGTGCAGGGCGGAGACCCGAGCTCCCGCCCGAGTAACCTGGAAATGCTCGGTGCTCGCCGAACATACCGAGTAGCGAGATGCTCAGGCGAGTACCGAGCAGTGTCGAGCATGCTCGCTCAACACTAGTGGTAACATTAAATATTGATGTGGTTTAGATTTATCTCTTGTTCATTCATTTTTTCATTTTGTTAACTAATACAAATTATGAATTGTAAGAATTTGAATTTTTGAAAGCTTATTACTTTGAACATTTTGTCCATGAGGAATAATACCATTTCTGCATTTTCACAAGTTTCCTCCTTGGTAGGCTCTATCTCTAATTTGATTTCCACTCTAAGCTTGTGTCGACGAGCTACTTCATTGTCTCACTTAAACAGCACACACAGAGAGAGGGATTCCTGCTCTTCATTTACTATTTAGCACTCAGAGACAAGCAGCATGGAGGACATTACCCCGTAGTCGTGGTGGCCAGTGTAGATTTAAATTCAGCACTGAAGTGAGATAAAAGACTTGTCAGAGAGCTCAGCACCATATATTTGTGACTGCCTCTGCTTGTCTCCTCACTATGTGCCTCTCTTTTCATAGTCCTTCCCTCTCCATGAAGTGTAATAGCCTGTATAGTCTGACACCACAGTGAGCGGGCAGTCTATCTTGTCTGAGAAAGACGAATTTGAGCTTTTTTTTTCAGAGTGGATGGTGAGATCCCTAGGCAGGGGGACAGGATGAAGTGTGTTAACAGTGGGGAAGGAAGAAGATTTATTTAATAAGATATATTCCAGCATTTCTCATATTTGCTTGTACTATTGATTTATGCAAAGTTTGTAGACAGTAAAGTTTCATTTAAATATAGGTTACAGAACTTGTTGACCACCACAGTGTGCCAAGTTCTCATGATACAGCGTAACGACTGCTGAACAATGACTTCTGATGTGTTTATCCATTGTTCTTCTTCAGGGGTAACTTATCTAATAAACTTACCATGGTGTGACCCCTTTACTTTGCACATCTTTTACTGTACTTTACAAAATGTATTGTTTATTCCTTATAAAAGCTAATTGAAAATAAAGGCAAATCCCACAGTAGTTGAACAAACTATGACCTCAAATTTATGAACCTGTGATCGGAAAAAATTACTAAGGAAGCTGGAAGAAAAGTGTTTATTGCCATTTATGGATGGCTAACTCTGGTTAAGATTTTCCAAAAGGCTTCTTTTACCTCATTATTCCTCAGACTGTAGATCAATGGATTTAATACAGGAGTGAAAACAGCATAAATAAGCGCAATATATTTCAGGTAATCTGCAAAACTTTTTGCTTGTCCCATGTACGTGGTCAAACTTGTCCCATAAAACATCAGGACCACAGTTAGGTGGGAAGCGCAGGTGGAGAAGGCTTTAGATCTACCTCCCACGGATTGGATTTTTACTATAGAATTAATGATACAAATGTAAGAGGCCACAATGAAAACAAGTGGTGATAACATTGTGAATATACAAGCAACAACCATAGTTATCTTATAAAAGGAGAGGTCTCCACACGCCACCTTCAGAAGAGCCAAAACCTCACAAGCAAAATGGTCCAATCTGTTCTCTTTGCAGAATACAAGAGGTTTCATCATAATGGGAATAGTTGATATCATAAAACTTCCTGCCCACATAATGACAGTGATGCATCTACATACCGTCCAGCTCATAATGGTGGTGTAATGTAAGGGGAGGCATATGGCGACGTACCGGTCATAGGCCATCACCGCTAATAACAGACATTCTGTTCCTCCTAGAAATAAACTTATGTTCATTTGTATGAGGCATCCAATGACTGAAATTATTCTTTTCTTTAAAAATATATCAAACAGCAATTTTGGACCAGTGGATAATGAGTAGCCCAAATCCAAAAGTGACAAATTGCATAGGAAATAATACATGGGAGTGTGCAACTGAGGAGTAATGATGACGCTGATGATCAGGTAAGTGTTCCCCAAGATAGTTAGTAAATAAATGATAAAAAATAGAACAAAAAGTATTATACAAGTCTCCAAGTTCTGGGAGAACCCGATCAGGATGAATTCTTTAATAAAAGTGTGATTTGAATTCTCCATGTAAGAATTTACATTATACTGTCCGCGGCCCTGTGATATATATAAAAGAAAAGGTTCACTAATCAAAAAAACAGTTTTTCACTAGAAATGAATCAATGTAGTTTTAGTTGCATCTTGTGCTTTATGAATGAATGAAACTGCATGATCTTGTAGTAACAGGTCTTGTGGAGGTGACACTTTTAATAATAGGAGTTCGTATTGGCACGCTGTAATGTCCTGCCGTTACATAGGACAATGATTAGCTACAGTTCACTGTAGGCCAGGGCTTCTGCCGCGAATATGCCCATGAGCGTGCGCAGTGAACACCAAGGCCTCTTTGTAACCAGAAGCCCTGAGATGGAATAAACATTGGGCCAGTGATGCAGTGTGATGAAAACATGGAGGACAGGACGGGGAGCAACAGGGATGGCAAAAGAGGCAAATTGAAAAAAACATACTTACTTCACTGCTCACCTTTACAGCCATCCCCATTACTCCCTGCCAACTGTCCTGTCCTCCACATCTTTGGTGGCCACACTCCCTCTAGACCAGGGATTTCGAATGTGGCTAGGCCTCTGTAACATACACAGTGACTCCTGGGGACTGTGGCACAGAAGTCACAGTCCGGTGTTCACTCTAGGACAGAACTTCCAGCCGCAAGCAGGCCCAAGACCATGTGCAGTAAGCTCTGGGGACTGCTTGCACTGGGAGGCCTGACTTACAGTGAATTCTGGGCCAGAGATGCAGTGCAACAGAGGCATGGAAGAGTGAACAGCAGGTAGGGACCAGCGAGTTGGCTAGAGAGGTGGGCAGTAAAGTCAGTATGTTTCTTTTTCTTTTTAATCTTTTGCCAGCCCTCTACTTTTCAGTTGTTCTGAAACAACGGATACTGGAAGCCTGTGCTGAGCATTTCTTCTGCGGTGTTGCTATCAGTGTGTCAAGAGTGGGAGAAGAGGGTTGCATTGACAATCCAACACAATGGGCAGCACTTTGAACACATTTTATAAGTGGTCATAAACTTGTAAAAAAAACTCATGAAAGAATAAAGTTACGTTAAAACCAAGCACACCATTGTTTTTCTTATGAAATTCTCAATAAGTTTGTTGTGTCACATGACCCTCTTCCCATTGAAAAAAATAAAGTTGGATGCAAAATGGCTGACTTCAAAATGGCCGCCATGGTCACCACCCATCTGGAAAAGCTTTCCCCCTTCCATATACTAATGTGCCACAAGCAGGAAGTTGATATCACCAACCATTCCCATTTAATTTAGGTGTATCCATATAAATGGCCCACCCTGTACATACTTTACTATGATAACCTTTGTTTCAATCTCATTGGAAATAAAATGGGAGATTGACTTTAAATTTACATCAAATAGCCTATGATTCAGGAATGTGACAGAGGGTCTCTTGGTAAAGCAGAGAGCCAAAATGGGATCCAAGAACATATTATAGGAAAATCAAGGAGACATTAATGATATAAGGGAGCCTGTCACCTCCAAAACCAAAACACATATTTAACTACCTAAACTCAATAGTTGTTTAGATGACTTAGTCCCTAGAAAAATTATACCAGCAGTATATATTTTAGAAGTTTAGTGGCTGAGAAAATGACTTTAATTTCTTATGCAAATGAAGGAGCTTTAGTGCACCCTTGGTGTGGCCAAAGACTCAGTGAACTATGATGCCCTCTCAATTTGCATTCTGAGCATTTTCCCTGTTTCTAATTGACAATTTTTTGCTTGCAACAGCGAGTGCTGTGTGAACTCAACCGGTGGTACGCTGAAACAGAAGTGGCGCTCCCAGAGTGTCAGTGCAGGCGCTTTTTCTCAACCACTAAACCTCTAAAACATATACCGCTAGTACGATTTGTATAGGGGCTAAGATCCCTATATTACTGTTTACGCAGTTTTGCTATGTATTTTGGGGGCCACAGACTAATTTTAGAATACAACCTGCAATGTCCAAGATCAATTATTTAAAAATTGTGAAAAATCTGTTTTCACAGCTCCCAGTTTACACACCTCAGTCATACAGTCCTAATTGATGGAATTGCTAAAATTATTACAATATATCACTAATGATTACCAAATTTGCTCAAATTCAAATTCAGCAGTTCATTCATATTTGGCCAGGAAATGAAATTTGCATCAAAGTTATAGGATGCAAATCGATTGTTCCTAATTGTTCTTCGGGGGTCTCTTCAAACTCAAAAGAATAACTTTTCTACCTTTTGCCACATGTCTGGCTTCAAACATAAAGTTATAAAATTAAAATTTTCGGGGGAAGAATCAACAACAAGTGGGACACAATCGTGAAGCGGAACGAAATTTATTGAATATTTTAAACTTTTTAAAAAAATTAAAAACTGAAAGTGGGGCGTGCAATATTATTCTGCCCCTTTACTTTTAGTGCAGAAGTTCAGTGAGGATCTCTGAAGGATCCAATCTTCTCCTAAATGACTGGTAATGATAAATAGAATCCACCTGTGTGTAATCAGGTCTCCGTATAAATGCACCTGCTCTGTGATGGTCTCAGGGTTCTGTTTCAAGTGCAGAGAGCATCATGAAGACCAAGGAACACACCAGGCAGGTCCGAGATACTGTTGTGGTGAAGTTTAAAGCCTGATTTGGATACAAAAAGATTTCCCAAGTTTTAAACATCTCAAAGAGCACTGTGCAAGCGATCATATTGAAATGGAAGGAGTATCAGACCACTGCAGATCTACCAAGACCCGGCCGTCCCTCTAAACTTTCATCTCAAACAAGGAGAAGACTGATCAGAGATGCAGCCAAAAGGCCCATGACCACTCTGGATGAACTGCAGAGATCTACAGCTGAGGTGGGAGAGTCTGTCCATAGGACAACAATCAGTCGTACACTGCACTAATTTGGCCTTTATGGAAGAGTGGCAAGAAGAAAGCCATTTCTCAAAGATATCCATAAAAAGTCTTGTTTGAAGTTTTCCACAAGCCACCTGGGAGACACCAAACATGTGGAATAAGGTGCTCTGGTCAGATGAAACCAAAATCGAACTTTTTGGCCACAATGCAAAATGATCTGTTTGGTGTAAAAGCAACACAGCTCATCACCCTCAAAACACCATCCCCACTGTCAAACATGGTGGTGGCAGCATCATGGTTTGGACCTGCTTTTCTTCAGCAGAGACAGGGAAGATGGTTAAAATTGATGGGAAGATGGACGGAGCCAAATATAGGACCATTCTGGAATAAAACCTGTGGGAGTCTGCAAAAGACCTGAGACAGGGACAGAGATTTGTCTTCCAAAAGGACAATGATCCCAAACATAAAGCAAAATCTACAATGGAATGGTTCACAAATAAACGTATCCAGGTGTTAGAATGGCCAAGTCAAAGTCCAGACCTGAATCAAATCAAGAATCTGTGGAAAGAGCTAAAAACTGCTGTTCACAAACGCCTCCATCCAACCTCACTGAGCTTGAGTTGTTTTGCAAGGAAGAATGGGCAAGAATTTCAGCCTCTCGATGTGCAAAGCTGATAGAGACAAACCCCAAGAGACGTGCAGCTGTAATCGCAGCAAAAGGTGGCGCTACAAAGTATTAACTCAAGGGGGCCGAATAATATTGCACGCCCCACTTTTCAGTTTTTCTTTTTTTTAAAAAGTTTAAAATATCCAATAAATTTCATGATTGTGTCCCACTTGTTGTTGATTCTTCCCCAAAAAAATTAGAATTTTATATCTTTATGTTTGAAGCCAGAAATGTGGCAAAAGGTAGAAAAGTTCAAGGGGGCCAAATACTTTCACAAGGCACTGTATAGGGTTAAAAAAAATGCTCACCTTGCCAATCATCTGCACAGCCATAGCAGTATTTCATTCAGTACTCAACCTTCTTTCCTTTAGCACTGCGTCCATATGAGTAGTCCTTTGTTGCAATGATGTCCACCATCCGAAGCACCAAGTAGGTTTTTGAGAGATGCAAAAACATCACCAAATGTGTCATAATGTCACAGACCCTCTTAACGCAACACACTCCCACCATAGTGTAGATGCAAAAAAATCCAAATAGGATATTATGAGAGCCATGCCGAAGGTTACAGAAAGACTGAAGAAAGCAAGCAATATTTTGTTGAATTCCCATAAAGTGAACCAGAACGTATACATCTGGGTTCAGAAGTTCCTACCTATACAAGCTGAGCCTAGTGGATTTTGTAAAGGTGGAAATAGTAGATACAAGTTTTAATATATGTCTCCACTCACCAGACTTTCCTGCTTATGTTTAGTTATAACTTCAATACTTGCTTACCTTGATTACATTATAAATGGACCATACAATATCTTTTTTTTAGGTGCTTCTTTACAAAAGTAAAAGCGGTAAATACAATTTAAACAATACATTGATTCAGTAAATGTTTTTGATGAAAAACAGAACCTGATATGCTGACAATGAATATCAACTTGTGCTGTCTTTGAATATAGCGAGATCAGTAACACCATTACCCCTCATCATGTCTTCTGTGTCTTCTCCACTCCCTTATACTGAATTATGTATGTAGCTTTTATATTTTATGTTACCTGTTAGGGAAATAACAATAAAGACAAGTGTGGGTATAATTCCCCATGTGGAAAAGATTTAATGTTTCCATGTGGAAGCTTCTAACGCTCAAAAGACACAACAGTTATTTCTATATTAATTAACACAATGTTTAACTCTAGATACATTTATGCAAAAATATATATTTTTTTATATGTTCAGAATCACACAGTTTACAGATGTGGCTATTATTGTTGAGCGAGCATGCTCGACACTGCTCGGTACTCGCCCGAGCATCTAACTACTCGGGATGTTCGGCGAGCACCGAGCATTTCCGGGTTACTCGTGCGGGAGCTCGGGTCTCTGCCCTGCACGTTTGGCGCTCTTTACAGAGCCAATGAACATGCAGGGATTGCCAGCCAGTGACTGTAATGCCATAGCCATGTTGGTTGTGGGCATTACAGTGATTGGCTGGCCGCACAGCGTCACCTCGAGTATTTAAAACCGGGCGCCGCCATCTTGGACACAGTCGCCCGGGATCAGACAGTGTAGGGAGAGGTGCTGCTGAGCTAGGGAGAGATTTATACTGCAAAATAGGTAGTGTAGGGTCTGTAAAGCCTGCAAAATCAAACAAACAGTCCTTCTGAGGACTAATATCCATCCCAGATATCAGGCAGGCAGGCAGGCTGTATAGGAGACGCAGTGGTTATACCAGCAAATGCTGCATTACAGTCCTGTGTGCTGCTGCTGCTCAAATTTCTAGACTTATCCCTCGGTCTCAGGGGCCAGTAAAAAACTTCTTTTTTCATCTAAATCCTCTTCTTTTTTTTCCCTCAGTCAGACGGTACAAATACCCGTCTTATTAACCTTTTGGTATTCCCCCCCCCAAAAAAAAAAAAAATTGAGTGTGTCTGTGAGTGTTCAGACACAAAAATATATGTTTAAAAGAGTCTGGTTTCGGCCAGATAACTAAAACTGTGGTTTTGTAGTTCCACGGTTCAAATCTCTGTATTATCCACTTTTTTGCCTTTTTTCCATTAAAAAAACAGTTTGGGTGTCTTGCTGACTGTTCAGACACAAATATATCTATTTAAAATAGGCTGTTATATGCCACAAAATTAGAGCTGTGGTGTTCCTCTTCCCCGGTTCAAATCTGGGTGTTATCCACCTTTTTGCCTTTTTTCTATAAAAAAAAACAGTTTGGGTGTCTCGCTGATTGTTCAGTCACAAATATATCTGTTTAAAAGATTCTGGTGTAGACCAGAGAAATAGAACTGTGGTTTTCCCCTACCACGGTTCATATCTGTGTGTAATCCACCTTTTTGCCTTTTTTCCATGAAAAAAAAACAGTTTGACTGTCTCGCTGACTGTTCAGGCACAAATATATCTGTTTAAAAGAGTGTATTGTAAGCCAGATAACTAGAACTGTGGTTTTGCAGTTCCACGGTTCAAATCACTGTATTATCCATTTTTTTGCCTTTTTTGCATAAAAAACACTTTGAGTGTCTCGTTGACTGTTCAGACACAAATATATCTGTATAAAAGAGTCTGGTGTAGGCCAGAGAACTAGAACTGTGGCTTTCCTCTTCCACGGTTCAAATCTGTGTATAATCCACCTTTTTGCCTTTTTTCCATAAAAAAACAGTTTGAATGTCTCGCTGACTGTTCAGACACAAATATATCTGTTTAAAAGATTCTGGTGTAGGCCAGAGAAATAGAACTGTGGTTTTCCTCTTCCACAGTTCAAATCTGGGTGTAATCCACCTTTTTGCCTTTTTTCCATAAAAAAAAACAGTTTGAGTGTCTCGCTGACTGTTCAGACACAAATATATCTGTTTAAAAGAGTCTAGTGTAGGCCAGAGAACTAGAACTGTGGTTTTCATCTTCCACGGTTCAAATCTCCTTTTTATTACCCTTTTGCCATTGATAGTGCGAGTGTAAGCTATTTTACTTCATTTACAATGGGCAAGGCGCGTGGCAAGGGACGTGGAACTGGACGTTCTGGTGATGGTGCGTTCAGAGGACGGGGCCTTGGTCAAGGTGAAAATGTGCCACAACCAACAGCCACATCTTCTCGTTCCCTGTTCTTGATGGAATTACTATGGAAGCACACAACAACACCACTATTGCGAACTGATCAGTATGAACAGGTTATTAATTGGATAGCAGAAAATACTTCCAGTCACCTGGGCACCACCACCTCCAATCTGTCTTCCACACGGTCAAGTCTTTGTAACCGTGAGTCTCGACCGCATACTCCTCCTCACCCTGATGCTCCTTCCTCCCACCATGCCGAGTGTCATCAGACAGTAACTGATCCCACAATTGGACACTCTTAAGAGCTGTTCAATGTCCATTTCCATATTTGGGCCCCTTGCCTGCTCCGCTTGAAGTGGTGGAAGAGGAGATCCCATGTAGCGATGGCCAAATATTTGGACAGCCACACCCACAGGAAGGCGACGCTGGAAATTTGTCACAAGAGGAGGACGATGACAAGACACAATTGCCACGAAGTGAGGAGGAGGACCGTGGTGCGGAAGTGGAAGAGGAGGAGGTGGTGGATGATCCAGTAACTGACCCAACGTGGAAGGAGGACACGCAGAGCGAGGCCAGTAGCACACAGGGGGAGGGGGGCAGAGTACTCCAACAGGCAGGAAGAAGCAGTGTGGTGGCCGCACACAGAAGGTGGGCAACAGTTCCCCGTAACACCAACACGAGGGACGTTGCCAGTACAACCGGTAGGTCTTCCAGAGTCTAAAATTTTTTTAAAGACTGCTGAATACCCCAAAAAGGCCATTTGTACCACCTGCCAGGCCAGCATCAGCAGGGGTGACAAAACTACCAACCTGACCACCACCAGCATGATCAGGCACATGTCAGCAAAGCACCCGACTTTGTGGGGCGAACCCCAGGGTCCACGACCAGTGTCAGCAGGTGTCACCACTGCTTCTTCCGCTGTTGTGCGAGTAGGAGAACCCCCTATTGTGCAAGCAAGGCAATCCCCTGTCCATACTGCAGGCAAAGATGCCCCCTCCTCTCAGTCTTCAGTCTTCACTTGTTATGGCAGTTTCTCAAGAAACAGCATCAACGTCCACGTCCCACCGCAGTGTTCAATTGTCCATATCCCAGACCTTTGAACGAAAGCGCAAATTTGCAGCCAATGCCCCACAGGCCAGAGTCCTAAATTCGCACATTTCACGACTGCTTGCATTGGAAATGCTGCCTTTTAGGCTTGTGGAGACGGAATCCTTCCACAATCTTATGGCGGTGGCCGTCCCTCGGTACTCGGTCCCCAGCCGACACTACTTTGCCCAGTGTGCCATCCCCTCACTACACAAGCACGTGTCCCAAAACATCTGCCGTGCACTCAACAACGCAGTTACTGGGAGAGTCCACCTGACAAAGGACACGTGGACAAGTGCTTGTGGCCAGGGACGGTACATCTCCCTGATGGCACACTGGGTAAAAATAGTGGAAGCCTGGACCAAGTCGGACCTTGGGACGGAACACATCCTCCCCACAACGAGGATTACGGGCCCTATGTCAGTCAGAGTTGCCCCCACAGTGTACAGCTCCTGTGCATCATCCTCCTCCTCCTCCTCATGTTCAGCCTCCATCTCATATATTCCCACATCAGTTACAAGCTGGAAGCACTGCAGTACTGCCTCAGCCAAGCGGAAACAGGCTGTGCTGAAACTCATAAGCTTAGGTGATAAACCTCACACTGCTTGTGAGTTGTGGACAGCTGTGAAAGAGCAGGCAGATCTGTGGCTGAGACCGCTGAACCTACATCCAGGAATGGTCGTGTGTGACAATGGCCGTAACCAGGTGGCGGCTCTGAGACGAGGTGAGAACACACACGTACCATGCCAGGCTCATGTGCTTAACCTCGTGGATCAGTGGTTTCTTAAATCGTACCCCGAGTTGCCAAATCTGCTCTTAAAAGTACGCCGCCTGTCAGCTCATTTTCGGAAGTCGGCTACAGCTTCCGCCGCCCTTGCTGTGTTGCTGCAGCATTTGCAGCTTCCGGCACACCGACTGGTGTGTGATGTTCCCAAACTTTGGAACTCTACCCTCCACATGTTGCAAAGGATTTGTGAGCAGAAGAGAGCAGTTGTGGAGTACCAGCTTCAACAAGGCTGTCAATATTCAGGTCAGACTCCACACATAAGAAATCTGGAGTGGACCTGGATGTCTGACATATGTACTATCCTGACAAACTTTGAGGAGTCCACCAAGATGGTGAGTGGCGATGACGCCATCATTAGCATCAGCATCCCACTTGTCTGTCTTTTGCAACGCTCTCTGCAGAGAATTGAAAAGGAGGCATTGCAGCCAGAGTATGATGAGATGGATCAAGAAGCCATAGCGGGCGATTACACACAGCCCAGCCTCATCTCATCCCAACGTGCATTGGGGGACAATGAGGGAGAGGAGGAGGAGGAGGAAGAACAGGAGCTGGTATCATGCGCTGTAGATGGTAGTACCTGTACAACTGTTATACCGTCGGTTTAGCGTGGGTGGCCTGAGGACAGGGGGGAGGAGGAGGAGGAGGAGAGCATGGTCAGTCGTCATCTTAGTGAGGACACGGAAGTCTTACACGTTACCAGTCTGGCACGCATGGCTGACTTTATGTTACGCTGCCTTAACCATGACCCTCGCGTCGCGTTGTCAAAATGTTGGGTGACAGTCATTACTGGTCGGTGACACTTTTAGACCCACGCTACAAGGAGAACGTTCACTCTCTTATTCCTGAGGTGGAGAGGTCTACAAAAATGTGGCAGTACCAGAAGGCCCTTGCTGCAGAACTGTTAAAAAAATTCCCATCTGATCACGCTAGCGGCAGAGGTCACAGTTCGTTGCCCAACCAAGGCGTACAGGCGAGAGAGACGCAACTCCAATCCAGCAGAGGCAGGGGATCACTGTCAATGTTCTGGGACAGTTTTATGAGACCTGCCCAGCTTACAGACCCTGAGGCGCGGGATACTCTCACAAGGAGTGGAAAGTTTCAAAAGATGGTGAGGGAGTACCTTGCCGACCATACCAGCGTCCTCCGTGATTCCTCTGTGCCTTTTAATTATTGGGTATCGAAGCTGGACAGTTGGAAAGAACTCGCTCTGTACGCCTTGGAGGTCCTGGCCTGCCCTGCCGCTAACGTGTTATCGGAGCGTGTTATTAGTTCAGCTGGGGGAATTATAACTGATAAGCGCACTCGCCTGTCAACTGACAATGCTGACAAGCTGACCCTTATCAAAATGACAAGGGCTGGATTGGTCCAGACTTCTCATCACCATCAAATGACAGCAGAGTAACATAAAATCAAATCCACTGTGTTATTTCTGGAGGTGTATTCACATGCACCGCTTCACACCCACACATGGGTATACACTTCCTCATTTCAGCTGTTTTTTGCTCTTCTCCTTATCCTTAGCCTTCACCACCACTATACCTCCAGGGTGACCGTGGTTCGTGTTGCCAGCATTGCAAGTTCCTCCGTCCTAATTTTTGGCAGCTTTTTCTTGGAAGGCAAAGGCATAGACTATGGGAGACCCACTCCCCAATAATGGGAATAATGTTTTTAATATGCTGTACTGCATGGCTCTTGTAAGGGGCATTAAAATCGTCTTGTTAAGCTACTGTGACCTCCACGTCTCTTCCAAGGGTCATTTATATTGTCTTTTTATTCCACTGTAACCTCCACCACTCTTCCAAGGGGCATTGATATTGTCTTCTTATTCCACTGTGACCTCCACCACTCTTCCAAGGGGCAATAAAACCGTCTTGTTAAACCACTCTGAACTCCACAGCTCTTCCAAGGGGCATTGAAATGTTGTTTTCAATTACCTCTAACCTCCACGACTCTTCCAACAGGCATTGAATTTCCTCCTAATTTTAGTCAGCTTTTGCTTTTCAATGCATAGGCGAACACTAAGGGAGACCCACTCCCCAATAATGGGTAGAAGGTTTTTATCCACATCTGTTTCAAGGGGCATTGCAGTTCCTCAGAATTTTTGGAACGCCTTCCATTCACTGCTTAGGCTAACAGTGTACAGGAGACCTAGTTGCTATAAATGGAAAAAACGATTTAGTTAAGGCCCTCTGACCTCCATGTCACTTCCAAGGGGCATTGGAGTGCCTCGAAATTTTTGGTAGGCATTGCACTCACTGTATGCCCTATAACTGTGTAGCCGAACCGCTCCTTTTGAATGTTACAGAAACATATCCTACAAGACATGTGTGGTTGTCTGGCCTGATACTGTTGTGAATGGTCCCTGTCCCTCCTGCTCTTTCTCCTTTGCCACCACCTCATCCATCATTCATCACCTGAAGCTTTGTTTTAACGGGAGTCATAGAACTGGGATAGTAGCAGGAAAACATCCAGCAATCCTCGGAGGAGGTAGGATATGCGCCAAAATGCTGACCACCTCAGGCCTAGCTGCTACTACATAAAGTGCTGGCCAAAAGTATTGGCACCCCTGCAATTCTGTCAGATAATACTCAGTTTCTTCCTGAAAATGATTGCAATCACAAATTCTTTGGTCTTATTCTCTTCATTTAATTTGCTTGCAAGGAAAAAAACACAAAAGAGAATGAAGCAAAAATCAAATCATTGATCATTTCACACAAAACTACAAAAAAGGGCCGGACAAAAGTATTGGCACCCTCAGCCTAATACTTGGTTGCACAACTTTAGCCAAAATAACTGCGATCAACTGCTTCAATGAGTTTCTTACAATGCTCTGCTGGAATTGTAGACCATTCTTCTTTGGCAAACTGCTCCAGGTCCCAAATATTTGAAAGGTGCCTTCTTCAAACTGCCATTTTGAGATCTCTCCACAGGTGTTCTATGGGATTCAGGTCTGGACTCATTGCTGGCCACCTTAGAAGTCTCCAGTGCTTTCTCTCAAACCATTTTATAGTGCTTTTGGAAGTGTGTTTTGGGTCATTGTCCTGCTGGAAGACCCATGACTTCTGAAAGAGACCCAGATTTCTCACACTGGCCCTACATTATGCTGCAAAATTTGTTGGTAGTCTTCAGACTTCATAATGCCATGCACACGGTCAAGCAGTCCAGTGCCAGAGGCAGCAAAGCAACCCCAAAACATCAGGGAACCTCTGCCATGTTTGACTGTAGGGACCGTGTTCTTTTCTTTGAATGCCTCTTTTTTTTTCCTGTATACTCTATGTTGATGCTTTTTCCCAAAAAGCTCTACTTTTGTCTCATCTGACCAGAGAACATTCTCCCAAAACTTTTTAGACTTTCTCAGGTAAGTTTTGGCAAACTACAGCCTGGCTTTTTTATGTCTCGGGGTAAGAAGTGGGGTCTTCCTGGGTATCCTACCATACAGTCCCTTTTCATTCAAACGCCAACGGATAGTACGGGTTGACACTGTTGTACCCTCGGACTGCAGGGCAGCTTGAACTTGTTTGGATGTTAGTCGAGGTTCTTTATCCACCATCCGCACAATCTTGCGTTGAAATCTCTCGTCAATTTTTCTTTTCCGTCCACATCTAGGGAGGTTAGCCACAGTGCCATGGGCTTTACACTTCTTGATGACACTGCGCATGGAAGACACAGGAACATTCAGGTCTTTGGAGATGGACTTGTAGCCTTGAGATTGTTCATGCTTCCTCACAATTTGGTTTCTCAAGTCCTCAGACAGTTCTTTGGTCTTCTTTCTTTTCTCCATGCTCAATGTGGTACACACAAGGACACAGGACAGAGGTTGAGTCAACTTTAATCCATGTTAACTGGCTGCAAGTGTGATTTAATTATTGGCAACACCTGTTATGTGCCACAGGTAAGTTACAGGTGCTGTTAATTACACGAATTAGAGAAGCATCACATGATTTTTCAAAGGGTGCCAATACTTTTGTCCACCCCCTTTTTTAGGTTTGGTGTGGAATTATATCCAATTTGGCTTTAGGATAATTCTTTTTGGGTTTTGTTTCATTGAAGACAAATTAAATGAAGAGAATAATACCAAAGAATTTGTGATTGCAATCATTTTCAGGAAGAAACTGAGTATTATCTGACAGAATTGCAGGGGTGCCAATACTTTTGACCAGCACTGTACATGCGCTTGCGTTCCAAAGAACAGAAAGCTAAGGAGATGGATGGCATCATGATCATGAATAATTTACTCATTGTGTAGGAGGCCGACCACTGCTGCTGTCTACCTTCTGAACTTTGTGTTGAAGCCTGATTGACCCAGAACCCGCAATCCTCTATGTCTGGAGAATGTATTGCATCCCAGCGTCCAACTGTGTCCCGGCTTCCACAATATTAACCCAGTGTTAAGGCGTCAGTGAGATGGACCATCCCTGGCCACATTCACTTTTCCACGTGTTTGAGGTTAGGCTGTCCTTCCCGCTAAATGCACTGGGGTGGGCACAGGTAATCTTTTGGTATGCGTGCTTGTGTATATGGCGCACCGGGACAAATAGGGGCGGCTGGGGACCATTTATGGACACCCGGCCGCCCCCTGGTGGCTGGGGACCAAGCATGGACACCCGGCCGCCGGGTGGCGGGGACTGAGTATGGATAGCAGGCCGCCGACGCAGCCATGACTTGGTGGCCAGATTCCGCCTCCACATGCCTAAAAGGCCCAATTTCAAGTGCAAGCAAGCAAGCAGTATGGTATTGCAGCCTGGGGGTGGGTGGGTGGCAGGTTGCATACTTGCACTTGCATTGCAAGGAATGGGGAAGGTACAATTAAACACGGCCCTGGGACAAGGACTTGAACGGGGATAGTTGTAAGTCTGCAACGACAGGTGCAGGGTGGGAGGCATTTTCTCATGTGCCATGAACAGGGGGTTAGTGACGCGCCCCTGGGCCTGTGTCGCGCTGCGGTGCGCACGCGGGAGCTTACCCGGAGCCGGATCCGTGGAGGGTTGTAATCTCGTGGCGGTGACCCGGTCCGTGCCCAGGGAGTCAAACTAGACGGCAGTCTATTAGTAGTAAATAGTTGATGACTACGCCACCCGTTGAGTGCAGCCAGGAAGCTGCTGCTGCAGGGCAGACCGCTGAGGCCGGTGGTAGGATTGTGCAGCGTGATAGTATAACCCCCAACGGGAGGGGTATGGCCTCAGGGCAGCCGACGTGGATGATGGGGGTAGCAGGAACCACTCAGAGACGGTACGGTGTAGTTCAGGGTCTTTACTGGTAACAACGACAGACCCTCCCGGAGTACTTGCTAGCAAACGGGGCCTGGTCAGTCTTTGAGCAGATGGGATCTCCCCTGGCCAGGCGTAGTTGTAGGCCTCCCAAACTGACTGTACTCTTCTGGCTACCTTGCTAGAAGCTGATGTAAGTAGCCCACGTCCCTGAGTGTACCGTGTGGTGCTCACCCGTATGGCCGGTGACTCGGGGCCTTCTAATGGCTTCCGCTCCACGATGGCGGTGCTGGTCCCACGCGTGTGACCGTGCCTTCGGGCTTCTGGGCCAGAGGACCTGAAATCCCCTGCCCGACGGATTCTGCTGCTGGGTAGGAGTTAGTCCCCACAGCCTCGGACTCCGGGTCCGGTAAAGAATCTTCTTAGTCAGGGCGAGCTCTGTAGCTGCCAGCCCCTGACTCCTTGTAACTCTGCTGTTTCCTATGCTGCTTCTCTTCTCCACTCTCCTTGTCTGACTCACCCTGCCTCAGCCCCGGGTTTATACAGGGGAAGTTCTTCCCCTCCCAAGACTGGGCAGGAGGTGTGGCATGCACAGGATCCCTGACCAAAGGACCTCCCACCTGCTCTCAGACATAACATTACATTACTGTGGAAAACCAGACCCCTGGGGTGCCACATTCCCCCCTAGTGAAATTTAGTACTCCGGGACTAAACACATTTAGAAAAACATAACAAAGTATAACAATAACAATACTATAAGAAAAACACATAAGATGGTTACGGCGTGTCCGCAACCGGATGCAGTCTTTGAAGAAAAGCAAAGGTGTCCATTTCACCAACACAGGGAGACGTAACCAGGTAGGGGTCTGTCCTACCCCGAGTCCTTAACAGTCTCTAGTCCATCCTGGGTTACGCTCCAACTATATACAAGGATTCCCGGTAAATCCACCAAGGTTTCCTAAAAATAACTAGAAACACAAAATTATACACAAGCAACAAGACACAGAAAAACATAAATAAAACAATTTATACACTTTAAATTCTCCAGCGTGCGGGTAACTGGCCTCTAGTGGCCCTAGTGGACCTACGGAGCTGACTGTCTGGCCCTGAACTACAGGGTGTAGGAGCTGTCAAGGGTAAACTGGGCAGCTGTCTACCGGCTCTTTGTCTCACTAGGGGTACGGCAGGCTCACTATAAGCAGAGGGTTGATTCTCCTGTTCTACTCGTGTGGAGTCTTCTGCCTCCTGGACCGGCTGTTCTTCCAGCTCTACCCGTTGCTCCGTAGGTTCTTGGGATGATGGTTGGAGGAAGGTGAGTACGGGTACCACAACTGCACCATTGACTTGAGTCCAAGACCGAGGGAAGTCCCCGAGCACGGTACTAACCATATCTTCCCTTTCTCCCACGGGTCGATGGTCTTCTTGTTCCTCTTCAGGGTTCCTCAGTTGTTCGGGACACTTCTTCAGGTGGTCCCGGGATACAATGGCTGTGGTTTCCCCTCCGTCTTTACTGATGGTACAGACCTTCGGGTTCTCGTGGCTTGAGGGCAGTACGGTGTACGGGTCCTCCTCCCACTGGTCATCCAACTTGTGGAGCCGTCTTTTCCTCTTCAAGACCTGCTCTCCGGGTACCAGGGGAACAGTGGGAGCATACTGGTTGTAAGTCTTCTCTTGTCTTTCCCTAGCCCGACAGAGACTTCGCTCCACGCTCTCTTGTACTCTCCGGTACTGCTGCTGCCTCTCTGTGTCCCAGTCTGTTCCTGGTGAAGTGTCCTCAGGTGTCAGGACTCCCATTTCCAGGTCAACAGGTAACTTACCAGGTCTCGCCCTCATTAGGTAAGCCGGGGTACAATTGGTGGAACCTACCGGGATGTGGTTGTATAGGTCCACCAGATCGGGCAACTTCTCAGGCCACAGACTGCGTTCTTCCAGGGGCAATGTTTTTAGAAGATCCATTACCACCTGGTTCATTTTTTCACAAAGTCCATTAGTTTGCGGATGGTAGGGTGTCGTCCTTATCTTCCGGCAGCCATACAGATTGCAGAATTCCTGGAAGACCTCCGCTTCAAAGGCAGGTCCCTGGTCCGTCAGCACTTGGTCCGGGTACCTGTGTGGACGGCAGAAGTGCTGCTGGAAGGCTCTAGCTGCTGTTTGAGCCGTTACGTCCTTGACGGGGACGACAACCAAGAACCGGGAGTAATGATCCACGATGGTTAACGCGTAGACGTAGCCACTTCTGCTTGGGGTCAGTTTTACATGATCCAAGGCTACCAGTTCCAACGGTTGCCGGGTGACGATGGACTGCAGGGGAGTCTTCTGGCTGGCCCGGTCCTTCCTTCTCAGATTGCACGGGCCACAGTCTCTGCACCACTTCTCGATGGTTCCCCTCATGCCTACCCAGTGGAACCGCTCGCGTAGCAGGAACTCCAGCTTTTTCCACCCGAAGTGTCCAGCTCCGTCGTGGTATGCCTCCATCACCATGGCTGCGTCTCTTCGTGGCACCACTACTTGCCAGAGTAGTTCATGCGTCCGGGAGTTGACCATTCTGCGGCACAACTTCCCCTTGTAAAGGAATAGTCGACTCTTCTCCGCCCATAGTTGTTTGGCTTCCTCCGGAGCGTCTGGTTCAAGGCGAGCCTCCGGCCGAGTCAGCATCTCCTTCACCAGTCGGACGGCAGGGTCGCTGTCTTGCGTTTCCGCCCAGTTGTAGTGGGGTAAGGGGTTCAACGTAGCAGCCTGCTTACTCCTTACCCGGTGGGAATACTGAATAGTCCCATGACGGTGGAACGCAGGGAGTTCAACTTCTTCCAGTCCCTCCGGATCTTCTCCTCCGTCCGGCAGGTTGGGCATCCTGGACAGGGCGTCCGCGTTGGTATTGGAGCGTCCTGCCCGGTATTTAATTGTGAACTCGTAGTTGGACAGACGGGCCATCCACCTCTGCTCCAGGGCACCGAGTCTTGCCGTGTCCAGGTGTGTCAGCGGGTTGTTATCCGTGTACACGGTGAACCGGGAAGAAGCGAGGTAATGCTTAAAGCGCTCAGTGATTGCCCATACTACGGCCAGGAACTCTAACTTAAATGAGCTGTAATTCTCGGGGTTCCTTTCGGTGGGTCGCAGCTTTCGGCTGGCGTAGGCGATTACTCGTTCCTTCCCCTGCTGGATCTGGGACAGTACGGCTCCTAGCCCGATGTTACTGGCGTCGGTGTAGAGGATAAAGGGCTGGCTATAATCCGGGTACGCCAGGATTTCGTCCCCCGTGAGGGCCATCTTCAGCTGGCCGAAGGACTCTTCTTCCAGCTCTTCCCATTTGAAGGGCGGCTTCTGGTTCTTGGCCTTCCGGGACTGGCCTATCAGGAGGTCCTGCATAGGTGCTGCCTTTTTGGTGAAACCGGGAATAAACCTTCGGTAGTAGCCTACCAACCCGAGGAACTGCCGCACTTCTTTTACGCTGGAGAGGCTTGGCCATCCCTTAATTGCGGTGATCTTATCGGGGTCGGGAGCCACTCCGTCAGCGCTCACCACGTGTCCCAGGTACTGCACCTTTGGTTTCAGGAGGTGACACTTGGAGGGTTTCACCTTTAGGCCGTAACTCGCCAGAGCCTCGAACACTTCCGCCAGGTGTTTCAGGTGGTCCTCATACGTCTTGGAATATACGATGACATCGTCCAGGTACAACAGGACCGTCTCGAAGTTTCTGTGGCCCAGACAACACTCCATTAGGCGTTGGAAGGTTCCTGGTGCGTTGCAGAGTCCGAATGGCATGCAGGTGAACTCGCTAAGTCCCATCGGGGTGGTGAATGCGGTCTTCTCCCGGTCCGCCTCTGCTACAGGAACCTGCCAGTACCCGCTAGTGAGATCCAAGGTAGAGAAGAAGTTAGCAGATCTTAAAGCAGCCAATGACTCCTCTATCCTTGGTAAGGGGTACGCATCCTTGTGTGTGATACGGTTGATTTTCCGGTAATCTACACACATCCTCATGGTGTTGTCTTTCTTTTTGACTAAAACTAATGGGGCTGCCCAGGGGCTACAACTATCCCGGATTACCCCAGCCTCCTTCATATCTCTAAGCATCCCCTTGGCGTGTTGGTAATGTGCAGGGGGTACGGGTCGATACCTCTCTTTTATGGGAGGATGATCTCCCGTGGGGATGCGATGTTCTACCCCCTTGACTCGCCCGAAGTCTAACGGGTGTTTACTAAACACTCTCTCATACTCTTGAACCACCCGATAGACTCCTTGTTTCTGATGTGAGGGAGTGGAGTCAGTACCCAAATGTAGTTGCTGACACCAGTCCTCCATGTCTTTCTTAGAGCCGTTACCTTCCTCCGGGTGAGATGGAGGCAAGGGTTCCACAGATTGTATAGAACTTTGATTAGTGGTATATAATTTGGCTAGCGTGGCATACCGGGGCAGGTACACTTCCCTCTCCCCGATATTTATTATGCGAATGGGCACCCTCCCATGGCGTACATTGACCACCCCCCGTGCTGTCAAAATGGTGGGCCTACTGTCTGAGTAAACTGGTTCTACCATTGCCTGGTAATCTCTACCTCTCAGACCAATAGCTGCCCGGCACCAAATCATCATTTCACTTTTTGGGGGCATGGCAATAGGAAAAGGGTCACACATTCTTACGCTACCAATCTCACCGCCGGAGAGTTCCACTTGTTGCCGTTGCATCAGTGCCCGGATCTCTTTCTGGAGCACCCGCTGCTCGCCGGAGCTGGCATTCTTGGCAACCTGCTGTAAAAGGAAAATCACCTCTGCAAGACAATTTTCAATTACATTAGTTCCTAGAGTTATTTTTGGGTGACTCTCATGTTTATCGATATCTACAATGATCAGTCCCTGTGCGGCCAGTTCGACTCTACCAATTTTGATGGTCACCTCTTTAAATCCGATCTGTGGCACGGGCTGACCATTGCTGGCGATGATACTCAAGTCGTCGTCGGGGTAGCGGGTAATATCCGAGTCATTCCAGTACTGCTTGAAGAGCACGTACGGGATGGTGGTGACCTGTGACCTGGTGTCCAGTAGGGCACTCATGGGAATGCCATCCAGTACCACAGGCAAGACTGGACGTCCTCCCACATATCTGTCGCGCCAGTTCGATGGGCCTGGTGATCTTTTTCCTGGGGGTTGGCCCTCTACCCCAGGTTGTGCCCGTTTAAAGAACAGTACCTTGCCATATGTCCGGGTTGATTGCAGCGGCGGCAGATGGGTCGTCCGTCCTCACTGTATCGGTCACTGGGTCTTCCTCTGGCCGGTGGGGTCCTCCTTGGTCGACGCCACGGGATGTCCTCCGGTCCGGATGCCAGCTGGATCTTCCCTGGGGTGGAAACCTGTAAAGACTGCACAGTTCGGGTTAGCGCAGCAACGCTCTTAGCTAGCTCTTGGACCTGATGGTTTAGGTCTGGAGCCGGGTCATTGTCCAAAGCCTGCGCATCAGCTCCCACAGGCCCTGCTGACAAGGGCGCCGCCTCCTGGTAGTAAGTGGTAGTGGGGCGTCTGTGGGTCACAACGCCACCTGGTGCCGGTTCTCGGAGCACCCGGATGGCTCTGTCCTTGAACTGTGCAAAGTCCAGATGGGGATCCTGTAAGGCCATTGCCCGCAACTGGGTTCGGTGGGCATTGCAATATAAACCCTCTATAAATTGTTCAGTCAACAGCCTGTCCTCGTTTCCCACCCCATCAGGGTCGGTCTGCTTTATGGCCCTCAGGGCCTCTTGTAGGTTTAGTGCATAGTCCCTTATACTCTCATGCGCTCGCTGCTTGCACCCGTAGAATCTAAGCTTAATCTCGGCTGAGGTGCGGGTATCAAAGGTGTCCTTCAGCCGGGTTAGTATCCCTGCGACAGTCTTCCTCCCAGGTGGCCAGGATTTTACTTCCCTTTTGGCTGCCCCGGTTAGTTGGGCCACCAGGATGCTCACTTTTTGCTCTTCTGTGAGGGGGTACACCTGGAAGAGGCTATCCAGCTTTTCTCTAAAGTCATGCAGGGTATGTGACTCCCCTGAGTACTGGGGTAGCCAAGCTGCTCCCGGGATATAGGGCATGGTGAAGGGCATAACTGCAGCAGCGGTAGCGCTGGCGGGGGTTGAGGCAGTGAAGCTCTCCTCCGTATCCGACATCTTCCTCCCCCCTAGTGGACCGTGGCCTACCTTGCGATGATCCTCTTCCGTAGGCCGCGGCTCCGCAGTGGATCGTCAGGGTTGAGGACCTTCCGTCGCGCTCCTGTGACGTCGGCGTCTGCTGGGCTCCTTCCAGGACCTTACGCAACGTCCGGACGTGAGGCGGGGCTTCAGTTCTCGCGCGCTTTCGGAGTCCACGCCCCTCTTCTTCCCGCGCGGCGTCCTCAAGATGGCGTCCAATGGCGGGAAAACTCCACGGATGGCGGGAAGAAGGTCGAAGATGGCGCCGGATGGCGGGAAAACTTCGCGGATGGCGGGAAGAAGGTAGAAGATGGCGCCGGATGGCGGGAAACCTTCACCACTGGTAAGTTTGAACAGTCTTTGCTTTTCAGGCACGCAGTACCCGGTGGTTGCGGGCACGAAATCCTGCCGACTACGCCAAAGTTGACGCGCCCCTGGGCCTGTGTCGCGCTGCGGTGCGCACGCGGGAGCTTACCCGGAGCCGGATCCGTGGAGGGTTGTAATCTCGTGGCGGTGACCCGGTCCGTGCCCAGGGAGTCAAACTAGACGGCAGTCTATTAGTAGTAAATAGTTGATGACTACGCCACCCGTTGAGTGCAGCCAGGAAGCTGCTGCTGCAGGGCAGACCGCTGAGGCCGGTGGTAGGATTGTGCAGCGTGATAGTATAACCCCCAACGGGAGGGGTATGGCCTCAGGGCAGCCGACGTGGATGATGGGGGTAGCAGGAACCACTCAGAGACGGTACGGTGTAGTTCAGGGTCTTTACTGGTAACAACGACAGACCCTCCCGGAGTACTTGCTAGCAAACGGGGCCTGGTCAGTCTTTGAGCAGATGGGATCTCCCCTGGCCAGGCGTAGTTGTAGGCCTCCCAAACTGACTGTACTCTTCTGGCTACCTTGCTAGAAGCTGATGTAAGTAGCCCACGTCCCTGAGTGTACCGTGTGGTGCTCACCCGTATGGCCGGTGACTCGGGGCCTTCTAATGGCTTCCGCTCCACGATGGAGGTGCTGGTCCCACGCGTGTGACCGTGCCTTCGGGCTTCTGGGCCAGAGGACCTGAAATCCCCTGCCCGACGGATTCTGCTGCTGGGTAGGAGTTAGTCCCCACAGCCTCGGACTCCGGGTCCGGTAAAGAATCTTCTTAGTCAGGGCGAGCTCTGTAGCTGCCAGCCCCTGACTCCTTGTAACTCTGCTGTTTCCTATGCTGCTTCTCTTCTCCACTCTCCTTGTCTGACTCACCCTGCCTCAGCCCCGGGTTTATACAGGGGAAGTTCTTCCCCTCCCAAGACTGGGCAGGAGGTGTGGCATGCACAGGATCCCTGACCAAAGGACCTCCCACCTGCTCTCAGACATAACATTACATTACTGTGGAAAACCAGACCCCTGGGGTGCCACATTAGCATGCACACACTACAGCGGAATAGGCTGTCTTTCCCACTAAATGTACTGCGGAGGGCACAGGTAATGTTTTGGTATGCGTGCTTGTGTATAACGCGCAAAGGGACAAATAGGGGCGGCTGGGGACTGAGTATGGACACCCTGCCGCCCCTGGTGGCTGTGGACCAAGCATGGACACCCGGCCCCCTGGCGGCTGGGGACTAAGTATGGATACCAGGCCGCCGACACAGCCATGACATAGTGGCCGGCCTCTGCCCCCACAAGCCTAAAGGGCCTCATTTCAAGTGCAAGCAAGCTAGCGATATAGTATTGCAGCCTGGGGGTGGGTGGGTGGCAGGCTGCACACTGACGCTTTCATTTCAAGAAAACAAAGCAGATGCTAACTTCTATCATCATCATCATGCTCCTCAGCTTGGCACTCTCAACGCCCCTGATGGAGAAACCAGGGCCCACTGGAGGAGTCTGTTTGTCTGGTGGGCTCGTCCAAAGCTGCCCTAAAGCAGGCCAGGCTAAGAAAAGTGTGGGGAAGGTTACCGGGACAAATAGTGGTGGCTGGGGACTGAATATGGAGACCTCGGTGCAGAAGCAGCCATGAGGTAGTGGCCAGCTTCGGCCTCCTCCAAACTAAAATGCCCCATTTCAAGTGCAAGCTATCAGTATAGTATTGCAGCCTGCGGGTGGGTGGGTGGTTGGCTGCATATTTGCGCTTGCATTGCAAGGAATTGGGGAGGTACAATTGAACCCTGCCCTGGGACAAGGACTTGCACGGGGGTAGTTGCAAGTCTGCATCTTCTGATGCGGCAAGGATCACTTCTGATGGGCACACTTTTAGGCAGTGACCTGGGTGTCAGAGATGCTTCCAGGGGTCTTCCCCATGCTGTTCCCATGTCTTTTCAGCACTGTATGCATGTGTGACACAGCACATGGCCAGATAAGGTTGTAAAATGTTAAAATGACATTTCCCGGTGAATGCATTTGTCACAGTTGAAAGCAATACAAAAGTGCAAAAATGCATAAAAACTGCTACTTGTGAACATAGCCCAAGGTGTGGAGGAGTATTTTTGTTTTTGGTTATTTTTTTTTACCTTATACCTTATACACAAGTCTTTACCCTGGAAAGGATGTTCCTTAACATATTTCACAGGAAAACAGTTTCAGTTTCGTTTTTGAACGTTTTATTGTGAGCCCGTAAAAGTGGCTTAATACCTCGGACCACGTTGTTGACAGCAGTGACCTGGGGGTCAGAAATGCTTCCTGGGGCGATCCCCATGCTGTCCCCATGTCATTTGAGTACTACTATCGTTTTGGACACTTTTTAGGCTTTCTACAGACTGCCGGGGGTGCCACCGCAAAAATGCTCGGGTCTCCCATAGACTAACATTGGGATCGTTTATCACAGTGAGCTCGGCCTGAGCTTCGAGCACCCGAGCATTTTAGTGCTTGCTCAACACTAGTAGCTATTCTTAAACTAACACAGAAGAAACATACCAGTAGAATTTTAATACTTAACCCAGCAAAAGCCATTAAATTAGCATTATGTGTATTAACCCCTGCCGTACATGCGCAGCATCAGTGCCTTATGGTGCCGTGAATAAGGTGAGCGTAGTTCAAAGTCGATGAACTCTGTTCACCTCAATGATGTTAGTGCTAGCGGAATGAGATGCCAGTGCATGCACAACACAACGAGAGCTTTGAGGTGTTGTTGAGCCTCCTCCACCAACAACACATGTGACATCACTTACTTCCGATCTGAACACAGAAAAACCTAACTTTGCCACCCAGGACCTTTTAACCACACATTGCCAGCACTGTGAATTTAAGAGGCCAACAATCTTACCCCTATGGCACCCAGGTCTGGTTCCCTGTCTTGTCCATCACAGAATTATCATCATCGTCCTGCATGATTTGGCTGACAGTTGACTCTGTGAGTGCAATGGCACAAGACCTAAGGCCGCCCCTCTGCCTGAAGCACACCTCAAGATTTTCCCTAGTTCAGAAAGCTATTAGCACTACCAGTGCACCTACCACAATAGTTCTCAGAACCAGCAAGACAGTTTCTTAGTTTTTAAGACTGTTCATCCTACACCCTAACACGTTAATCCAGAGGAAAGCAATAACTCAATGAGGCAGATGCCTATTGCTCCATATTCGGGGCAAATTACTTCTGGCTCCGCATATGGCAATCAGACTAGTTCCCAGGATCAATGTTCCATCACAGAATTTCATACAGATAACCTGTATTATTACAGCGACATGTAAAAGTTTGGGCACCCCTGGTGAAAATTACTGTTATTGTGAGCATTTAAGCAAGCTGAAGATGAAATGATCTTGAAAAGGTCTAAAGTTACAGATAACACATTTTCTTTGTATTGTAGAAAAAAACTATGTATAAATGTGCTGATTCAATAGTTTGGGCACCCTTGGAGCGGTGTGTGCTCAGATAACTTTGACCAAGGTTTCATCCCTTAATTATCCTGTTAGTGTCATGGCTTGTTCACTATCATCATTAGGAAAGGCCAGGTGATGCAAATTTCCCAGCTTTATAAAAGCCCAGCCTCCTCTAACCTTAAAAAACAGCGGCCAAGGGTTCTTCTAAGCAGCTGCCGAGCTCTCTGAAAATGGCAGAGGCCACAAAGTAGGAGAAGGCGATACGAAGATAGCAATGCGTTTTCAAGTTTCCCTTTCCTCAGGTCGAAATGTAAGTAAGAAATGGCAGTTACGAGGAACAGTGGAGGTCAAGATAAGGTCTGGAAGATCAAGAAAAATTTCAGTGAGAGCTAGAGAGGCAAATCAGAACCCCCTCTTGACTGTAAAAGAGCTTCAGAAAGATTTAGTAGACTCTGGAGTTGTGGAACATTGTTCTACTGTTCAGAAACACATGCACAAATATGGCCTTCTTTTAAGAGTTATCAGAAGAAAACCTCTCTGAACATCATTTAAAATCAGTGGCTAGACCTAAAATAGCAGAGGATGCAAGATGCCCCAGGAATCTCACAGAACTGGAAGAATTTTCCAAGGAAAAATGGATGAAAATCCCTAAAACAAGAACTGAAAGACTCTCGTCTGGCTACAAAGAGCATTTGCAAGCTGTGCTTCTGTCAAAAAGGGGCGCTACTAGGTACTAACCATGCAAGGGGCACAAACTTTTGCATCATCCCATCTTCATTTTAGTAATTTTTAAAGTGTAAAAAGTAACTTATATATATATATATATATATATATATATATATATATATTTGCCTAAAATACAAAGGAAATGTCATCTTTAACTTTAGGCCTTTTAGATCATTTCATCTTCAACTTCCTTAACTGTTCACAATAACAGTCATTTTGACAAAGGGTGCCCAAACTTTTACATTCCACTGTATAAATTTCAATGAAGGCATCCAGGCCTCCTTGTACATTTGTAGTGAATCATTTATTACAACATTTGGAGTTCCATAGTGTCACTGCTCAGACAGTAAAGAATCACTATCTGTGATAATTAAACCTTCTTTCTTCTAGACATAGAGAATGCTTACTTGTCATCATTGCAGGCCTAGATGCAAAAAGAGTATGCTGGGTTGGTTTTAAATGGAAACAAAACTGTTAACACTTAATGTTAAGTATTAACTATCATAATGAATTCTATCCCTTTTAAATTAATCTCAGAACACAAAGACACTGGGGGTAGATATCTCATATTAGTCCACTACCTAAATAACCAATTGAGTACATTGGTAAATGTGTACGCACCAAACAAGGCTCATATCCACTTTCTTGACAATCTGATGGGAAAAATTCAGGAAGTTAAAATAGGGGATCTAATAATGTTAGGCGACTTTAACATTGTACCGGATGTAGTCTTAAACTTCACTGCACCCAATAAACGTTCTTCGCCAACATTAAAATATTGGTTAGGCAGACAAGAATTACTAGATGTGTTTTGATGCATTAATATCTCATCAACTGAATTCCCCCTTTATTCGGAGGTATACATGACTTTTTCTCGATTCACTATCTATATCTAAATTTAGAGAAGTCTTAATTAGACCCAAATCCTTTTCTGACCACTCCCTTGTTTACTGCGAAATCTTCCTAGGCATCGCATCAAACCCGAATTTCCTATGGAAACGTAATACCTTTTTACTCCAGTCCCTGCTATATAGAAATAAAATTGAGCAATCTATCAAAAACTATTTCATAGACAATTCCATGAGCCCATTTATAATCTGGAATGCACACAAAGCGGTTTTAAGGGCACACTTAATACAAATTTCCTCCAGATACAAAAAAAAGAACAAATAGAAAAATTACAGTTAAAATCTAAAACAGAAGGAGGAATTACAACAAAGTCTTACTTCTCCATCCCCAAGAATCCACCTAGACATTCCATCCCCAAGTATCCACCTAGACATTCCATCCCCACGTATCCACCTAGACATTCCATCCCCAAGTAGCCACCTAGACATTCCATCCCCAAGTATCCACCTAGACATTCCATCCCCAAGTAGCCACCTAGACATTCCATCCCCAAGTATCCACCTAGACATTCCATCCCCAAGTATCCACCTAGACATTCCATCCCCAAGTATCCACCTAGACATTCTATCCCCAAGTAGCCACCTAGACATTCCATCCCCAAGTATCCACCTCGACATTCCATCTCCAAGTATCCACCTCGACATTCCATCCCCAAGTATCCACCTAGACATTCCATCCCCAAGTATCCTCCTAGACATTCCATCCCCAAGTATCCTCCTAGACATTCCATCCCCAAGTATCCACCTAGACATTCCATCCCCAAGTATCCACCTAGACATTTCATCCTCAAGTATCCACCTAGACATTCCATCCCCAAGTATCCACCTAGACATTTCATCCTCAAGTATCCACCTACACATTCCATCCCAAAGTATCCACCTAGACATTCCATCCCCAAGTATCCACCTAGACATTCTTAAGCTCAGGACCGAATTTAAAACTGCTTTATTCATGGAATATGACAAGTATGTGAGGATAATGAAAACCAACTATTATACCTCATTGAACAAACCTACAAAATTTATGGCCCTAAGAGTTAAACGAACCACAATAAAAAATAGAATAAATAAAATTATAAACCAGACGGTCATATTCAAGTTCATCCGAAAGATATAGCTAATTCTTTTGCAGAATATTATAAGAATCTTTAGAATCTTAATACTGATCCCCATACTCCACAGCCTACGAAAGAATTGATATCTGATTTTTTGTCACAAATTAATCTCCCTTCTATTACTCAAGAACATCTAGACTACTTAAACTCCTCATTCAGAGAAGACAAAGTCATAGATATGATTAAAAATCTAAAATTAAAAAAGTCTCCAGGCCCTGATGGTTTTACTAATGAATATTTTAAACTATTCTCCAATATATTAGCCACTCAGTTAAAATCTACAATTTAACCTCCTCGAGAGGAGACTTTCCACCAGAGATGTTACAGGCCTCCATTAATCTAATTCCTAAACCAACTGGAGAACCTGAAATTATCTCAAATTACAGACCCATCTCACTAATCAACTCCGACATTAAAATTTATTCTAAAATTATTGCAAATAGAATAAAAAAAGTACTCCCGGTTATCATGCATACTGGCCAGTTGGGTTTCATTGAGGGATGTCAAACTTCTGACAGAACAGGGAGAACTTTAAACCTAATAAATATAATTGGGAAATTGAAGGATCCTTCAGTACTTCTAACACTAGATGCTGAAAAGGCATTTGACAGCATAAATTGTGATTTTCTAGAAGCAACACTTTATAAATTCGGCTTTAACGACCAAGTTACGAAAACCGTTATGGCCCTTTACTTCTATCCCTCTGCAAAAATATATGCAAATAACCATTTCTCCAAATCATTCACTATCTCAAACGGCACTCATCAAGGTTGCCCCTTATCTCCCCTACTTTTTGCCTTACTAATGGAACCTCTGGCTGAACACATAAGAAGTAATTTGAATATAAAAGGTATCCCATCAAATATGTGATGCAGATGATATTATCCTTTCTTTTACAGACCCATTATAATCAATAAAAGAAGTTATCATAGTACTGGAAAGTTCGCAAAGGTCTCTTACTATAAAATCAATTCAGGAAAGTCAAAAATTTTAGACTTCCATTTTGATGAAAAACTAAAAAATACTACTAGAAATATTTCTTCCTTTAAATGGGAAGAAGAATCTGTTTCTTACAGTTGTGCTCAAAAGTTTACATACCTCGGCAGAATTTTTGCTTTCTTGGCCTTGTTTCAGAGAATATGAATGATAACAAAAAGCTTTTTCTCCACTCATGATTATTGGTTGGGTGAAGCCAATTATTGTCAGACTACTGTGTTTTCTCTTTTTAAATCTTAATGACAACCAATAACATCCAAATGACCCTGATCAAAAGTTCACATACCCTGGTGATTTTGGCCTGATAACATGCACAAAATTTGACACAAATGGGTTTGAATGGCTACTAAAGGTAACATCCTCACCTGTGACCTGTTTGCTTGTAATCAGTGTGTGTGCATAAAAGCTGAGTGAGTTTCTGGTATCCAGACAGACTCTTGCATCTTTCATCCAGCCGCTGACGTTTCTGGATTGTGAGTCATGGGGAAAGCAAAAGAATTGTCAACGGATCTACAGGAAAAGGTAGTTGACCTGTATAACACAGGAAAGAGATACAAAAAAAAATCCAAGGAATTGATAATGCCAGTCAGCAGCGTTCAAACTGTGATTAACAAATGGAAAATCAGGGGCTCTGTAAAAGCCAAACCACAGTCAGGTAGACCAACAAAAATTTCAGCCACAACTGCCAGGACAATTGTTTGGGATGTGAAGAAAAACCCACAAATAACATCAGTTAAAATTCAGGACTCTCTGAAAACTAGCAGTGTGGCTGTTTCAAGGTGCACAATAAGGAGGCACTTGAAGAAAACTGGTCTGCATTGTCAAGTTGCCAGAAGAAAGCCATTTCTGCGCAAATGCCATAAAGTATCTCACCTACAATACGCCAAACAGCAAAGAGACAAGCCTCAAAACTTCTGGAGCAAAATAATTTGGAGTGATTAGGCCAAAATTGACCTTTTTGGCCACAACCATAAACGTTACATTTGGAGAGAGGTCAACAAGGCCTATGATGAAAGGAACACCATTCCTACAGTAAAGCATGGAGGTGGATCGCTGATGTTTTGGGGATGTGTGAGTTACAAAGGCACAGGAAACTTGGTAAAAGTTGAAGGAAAGATGAATGCAGCATGTTATCAGCAAATACTGGAGGCAAATTTGCACTCATCAGCCCGGAAGCTGCGCATGGGACGTACTTGAACGTTCCAAAAGGACAAGGATCCAAAACACAAGGCCAAGTCGACCTGTCATTGCCTATAGCAGAACAAAGTGAAGGTTCTGGAGTGGCCATCTCAGTCTCCTAACCTAAATATCATTGAGCCACTCTGGGGAGATCTCAAGCGCGCAGTTCATGCTAGACAGCCCAGGAATTTACAGGAACTGGAGGCTTTTTGCCAAGAAGAATGGGCAGCTTTACCATCTGAGAAAATAAAGAACCTCTTCCACAACTACAACATAAGACTTCAAGCTGTCATTGATATTAGAGGGGGCAATACACGGGATTAAGAACTGGGGTATGGGAACTTTTGATTAAGGTCATTTGGATGATTTTCGTTGTCATTAAGATTTAAAAAGAGAAAACACAGTAGTTTGACAATAAATGGCTTCACCCAACTAATAACCATGAGTGGAGAAAAAGTTTTTTTGTTATCATTCATATTCTCTGAAACAAGGCCAAGAAAGGAAAAATTCTGCCAGGATATGTAAACTTTTGAGCACAACTGTTATAGGGATTTCTCTAACAAGGAATTTTCCCTCAATAATTGAAACTAATATAAATAGTATTTGTAAAATAGTACAATTAGATATAAGCAATTACTCCAAGATCAATTTATCCTTTTTAGGCAAAATTATTACTTTTAAGGTGTTCACCCTGCCTAAAATACTATATATACAGTGGGTACGGAAAGTATTCAGACTCCTTTAAATTTTTCACTCTTTGTTTCATTGCAGCCATTTGGTAAATTCTAAAATGTTCATTTTTTCTCATTAAAGTACACTCTGCACCCCATCCTGACTGAAAAAAACAGAAATGTAGAAATTTTTTGCAAATTTATTAAAAAAGAAAAACTGAAATATCACATGGTCATAAGTATTCAGACCCTTTGCTCAGACACTCATATTTAAGTCACATGCTGTCCATTTCCTTGTGATCCTCCTTGAGATGGTTCTACTCCTTCATTGGAGGCCAGCTGTGTTTAATTAAACTGATAGGACTTGATTTGGAAAGGCGCACACCTGTCTATATAAGACCTCACAGCTCACAGTGCATGTCAGACCAAATGAGAATCATGAGCTCAAAGGAACTGCCCCAGGAGCTCAGAGACAGAACTGTGGCAAGGCACAGATCTAGCCAAGGTTACAAATGAATTTCTGCATTACTCAAGGTTCCTAAGAGCACAGTGGCATCCATAATCCTTAAATGGAAGAAGTTTGGGACTACCATTATTCTTCCTAGACCTGGCCGTCCAGCCAAACTGAGCAATCGTGGGAGAAGAGCCTTGGTGAGAGAGGTAAAGAAGAACCCCAAGATCACTGTGGCTGAGCTCCAGAGATGCAGTAGGGAGATGGGAGAAAGTTCCACAAAGTCAACTATCACTGCAGCCCTCCACCAGTCGGGCCTTTATGGCAGAGTGGCCTGACGGAAGCCTCTCCTCAGTGCAAGACATAGGAAAGCCCGCATTGAGTTTGCTCTAAAACACATGAAGGACTCACAGACTATGAGAAATAAGATTCTCTGGTCTGATGAGACAAAGATAGAACTTTTTGGTGATAATTCTAAGTGGTATGTGAGGAGAAAACCAAGCACTGCTCATCACCTGCTCAATACAATCCAAACAGTGAAACATGGTGGTGGCAGCATCAAGCTATTGGGTTGTTTTTCAGCTGCAGAGACAGGACGACTGGTTGCAATTGAAGGAAACATGAATGCGGCCAAGTACAGAGATATCCTGGATGAAAAACTCTTCCTGAGTGCTCTGGACCTCAGACTTGGCCGAAGGTTCATCTTCTAACAAGACAATGACCCTAAGCACACAGCTAAAATAACAAAGGAGTGGCTTCAGAACCACCCTGTGACCATTCTTGACTGGCCCAGCCAGTGCTATGACCTAAACCCAATTGAGCATCACTGTAGAGACCTGAAAATGGCTGTCCACCAACGTCCACCATCCAACCTGACGGAACTGTAGAGGCTCTGCAAGGAAGAATGGCAGAGGATCCCCAAATCCAGGGGTGAAAAACTTGTTGCATCATTCCCAAGAAGACTCATGGCTGTACTAGCTCAAAAGGTGCTTCTACTCAATACTGAGCAAAGGGTCTGAATACTTAAGACCATGTGATTTTTCAGTTTTTCTTTTTTAATAAATTTGCAAAAATTTATACATTTCTGTTTTTTTCAGTCCAGATGGGGTGCAGAGTGGACTTTAATGAGAAAAGATGAACTTTTTAGAATTTACCAAATGGCTGCAATGAAACAGAGTGAAAAATGTAAAGGGGTCTGAATACTTTCCGTACCCACTGTATTTAGAGCCATTCCTCTAATGATCCCTCTAAAATTCATAAATAAACTCCAGACTTTACTGAATAAATTTATCTGGAACCAGAAAAGGGCCAGAGTTTCGAACAATGTACTAGTGAAAAATAAAGACAGAGGTGGTTTAGGTTTACCAAATTTAATAAGCTTTTATTACACAAACTTGATAAAGCAAAGTCAAAATTGGCTAAAAAGCAACATAAATTCAGCATGGACTGAAATTGAAGTAGCTGTGAATGACAATAAACCATTAAATTCTCTCCTACTCAGCCATATGTCTAACCCATCCTTATCTCTTCCACATCATCCAACTATCTGCGCAACAATTGTGGCATGGAAAAAATTAGCTTCTCCACAGAAAAAAAAACCCTAAATTTGAACTAATTAACAATATCTCTTGAGATTTTATTGAACTAATTACTGAAATTAAAATTCCTGAAGCCTGGAAGTTCTCTGGTTAAAGAAAATAAAAGACTTACATAATGGGAATGACTTCATTTCTTTCCAGGAATTAAAATTTAATAAAAAAGTTACAGATCGAGAATTCGGTATACTTCTTTCCATAAGGAAAGCTATTTCCAACTTACTTCATAACAAAAATCTTTTGACAGATACTGTTAGTTTTCTCTTACGCAATGCTAATAATAACATCTTCTAAAAAACTAGTAGCACCTATGACTATTTTAATCAAGATATATTCTTCGATAAAAAAATATATACAGTGGTGGCCAAAAGTATTGGCACCCCTGCAATTCTGTCAGATAATACTCAGTTTCTTCCTGAAAATGATTGCAATCACAAATTCTTTTAGTATTATTATCTTCATTTAATTTGCTTGCAAGGAAAAAACACAAAAGAGAATGAAGAAAAAATCAAATCATTGATCATTTCACACAAAACTCCAAAAATGGGCCAGACAAAAGTATTGGCACCCTCAGCCTAATACTTGGTTGCACAACCTTTAGCCAAAATAACTGCGAACAACCGCTTCCGGTAACCATCAATGAGTTTCTTACAATGCTCTGCTGGAATTGCAGACCATTCTTCTTTGGCAAACTGCTCCAGGTCCCTGATATTTGAAGGGTGCCTTCTCCAAACTGCCATTTTGAGATCTCTCCACAGGTGTTCTATGGGATTCAGGTCTGGACTCATTGCTGGCCACCTTAGAAGTCTCCAGTGCTTTCTCTCAAACCATTTTATAGTGCTTTTGGAAGTGTGTTTTGGGTCATTGTCCTGCTGGAAGACCCATGACCTCTGAGGGAGACCCAGTTTTCTCACACTGGGCCCTACATTATGCTGCAAAAATTCTTGGTAGTCTTCAGACTTCATAATGCCATACCAAGTAGTCCAGTGCCAGAGGCAGCAAAGCAACCCCAAAACATCAGGGAACCTCTGCCATGTTTGACTGTAGGGACCGTGTTCTTTTCTTTGAGTGCCTCTTTTTTTCCTGTACACTCTATGTTGATGCTTTTTCCCAAAAAGCTCTACTTTTGTCTCATCTGACCAGAGAACATTCTTCCAAAACGTTTTAGGCTTTCTCAGGTAAGTTTTGGCAAACTCCAGCCTGGCTTTTTTATGTCTCGGGGTAAGAAGTGGGGTCTTCCTGGGTATCCTACCATACAGTCCCTTTTCATTCAGACTCCGACGGATAGTACGGGTTGACACTCTTGTACCCTCGGACTGCAGGGCAGCTTGAACTTGTTTGGATGTTAGTCGAGGTTCTTTATCCACCATCCGCACAATCTTGCGTTGAAATCTCTCGTCAATTTTTCTTTTCCGTCCACATCTAGGGAGGTTAGCCACAGTGCCATGGGCTTTACACTTCTTGATGACACTGCGCACGGAAGACACAGGAAAATTCAGGTCTTTGGAGATGGACTTGTAGCCTTGAGATTGCTCATGCTTCCTCACAATTTGGTTTCTCAAGTCCTCAGACAGTTCTTTGGTCTTCTTTCTTTTCTTCATGCTCAATGTGGTACACACAAGGACACAGGACAGAGGTTGAGTCAACTTTAATCCATGTTAACTGGCTGCAAGTGTGATTTAGTTATTGCCAACACCTGTTAGGTGCCACAGGTAAGTTACAGGTGCTGTTAATTACACGAATTAGAGAAGCATCACATGATTTTTCAAACAGTGCAAATACTTTTGTCCACCCCCTCTTTTAGGTTTGGTGTGGAATTATATCCAATTTGGCTTTAGGACAATTCCTTTTGTGTTTTTTCATTGAAGACAAATTAAATGAAGATAATAATACCAAAGAATTGGTGATTGCAATAATTTTCAGGAAGAAACTGAGTATTATCTGACAGAATTGCAGGGGTGCTAATACTTTTGGCCACCACTGTATAATTAACTGGGAGAAGGATTTAAAAAACTCATTCTCCATAGACCAGTGGTAAGAAGCTCTAATATATTCTTACTCTTCGAACATTTGTTCAACCCTACATGAGTCCTACTTTATGACTCTCACGAGATGGTACTAGACACCTTCCAGATTGGCCAAAATTTTCCCTGGACAATCACCACTATGCTGGAGAGGTTATGGCCTCAATGGCAATCTCCTACATATTTTCAGGAATTGCCTCAAATTAAAGAACTTGTGGAAGAAATTGTTTGTTCTTATTAATAAAATATTGCAAGATCACTATCTCCCCCAAATGGCTCTACTATCCCTTGATTTGGAATTTATTGATCCTGGTTTCAAACCAATTTTGATATATATTTTCTTAATTGTTAAAAATTCAGTCGCAGCTAATTGGAAGAAAACCTTAATTCCGACTATTTCGTAAATAGTAGATAGAATTTCTTTTCGCAACATGTACGAAAAAAGTTACGCCATTGCTAACAATTATTACCCTAAATACTATAAGAGGTGGAAACCTTGGATTGATAATAACCCAGTATGGCCAAGTCCTCCAAAGTACTTTGTGACTTCACTCTTTTCCTCTTTTTGCATAAACTTTATCACTTGTTGAGTTAAGACTTATGAGTAAGTTATAGTATCACTATTGTGAATTTTATGCTATTTTAGGATTCATATTTAAACAGAATGTCATTTTGTTATAAATATTGGCAAAAAGTTCAAAATGACCTCTTGTATGTTATTGGTTCTCCTTCATCCCTACATTTCATTCCCATCCCAAACTTTCCTTCCTATTAATTGTTTTCTTCCCTTCCTCCCTCCATATTTTCTTCCCTTTCTTTCCTGATATAAAGGTGTGTATTTTTGTTTGTTAACAGTGTCACAATTAATAAAAATGATTGGAACAAAGAGTGTGCTGGGTACATATGTGCAATATCTATCTAAGGAAAATATTATCCAAGTGCATGCACAGTTAAACATGGCATGAAGCCAATACTCATCACTCTTCTCTTCATATACAAATATACTCACTGTTCTGATGTCTAACACCTGTCAAGTGTGAACATCTCTCTGTGTTATTGCTATATTTCTTTTTTGCCATATAGTAGTTTTCCTTGTGTTTGTCTTTACATTTTCAGAGTTATCTCAGTCACTTGATAATTTATAGTCTTCTCTGTTCAGCTTGCTTTACATAATATTGCCTGCTGTGGTCTCTAGTTAGTTGATTAATTGTTTAACTAGTTAAACTGGGCCTAGATCTTAACGGATACTTCTTTATAAATTAAGATTTGGCCTAGGAAAAGCACGTGTGGTGGTACATGTGTGCAATATATGTCTAAGTGTATTATTATCGAAGTGTATGCACAGTTAAACATGTTCTCCTCTCACCTCTCTGACCGCTCCTTCTGTATCTTTTGCCGGCTCCTGTTCCTCTCCTCTTCCCCTTACAGTCACAGTTCCTCATGGTTCAGTCCTATGCCCCCTCCTCTTCTCTCTATACACTGCCCCTATTGGACAAACCATTAGTAGATTTGTTTTCCAGTATCATCTCTATGTTGATGCTGAAGACACCCAGTTATACACTTCATCTCCGGACATCACTCCGGCATTATTTCAAAATACCAAGGATTACCTGTCCGATGTCTATAACATTATGTCCTCCCTGTATCTGAAACTTTGTTGGGTTTAGAGAATGGGCCATCAGACTGCGCCGCTCACCTGTCAAAATAATGTACCAGAGGAAGCCAAGTCGATGTGATGATGAAATAGACTTTATTTTGACGCGTTTTGTGGTGATCACACCACGTCCTCAGGACAGTCTATACACATACACATAGAGGTTTGTGTTATTTGGTGATAGTTTCACAAAAATACATGACATCAAGAAAAAAATACATAAATAATAATAATAATGGATAGAAGAAGCTCCAAAGCTCTTAGACTAGTTTAAAAGAAGGAATGTTCAATATTATGAGAAAATGCAGTTTGGCGATCCCTATATAAAACACATAGCAATTGATGGGTCAAAACTAATGGAAAAAATGGGGGTTAGAAAAAAGGAAGCAAAGACAAACCACAATGAAGGGATGACACCCCTTCATAGAAAGAGCGGATGTTTGTCAGTAACATTCATCATTACAAAATACAGAGAAAAAGGAGGTGGGTTGTAAAGAGGAACAAAGCAGAGTCCATAGATATATCTCAATTAATTGAACAAATCAGTTGTTTCGTTCAGTCCATGTGGATTTTTAGTGTTCAACTTATGAATCCAGAAGATCTCATTCCTGTTAAGAGTCTGCACTCGGTTGGAGGTCTCATGGGGGACATGGTCAATAGGGTTCACCCTAAAGGAGATCCTTTTATTGTGATATATCGCATAATGCCTAGAAAGGTCATGTTGTAAAATTCCTTCTTTTATATTATACCTGTGCGAGTTTATTCTTTTATGTAGCTGTTGCGTTGTCCTTCCCACATATCATTTCTTACATTCGCATATAATGACGTAGATGATGAAACTGGATTGGCATGGATGTTTCCGCCCTCTATTCCGGTATCCCACATGATTTGGGACTGGTGTGTTTCAAAACGTTCGTAGATATTGATCCACGGTTGACACCCATGCAAAAAGGTTTTCTGTATGAAAGCATGCAGTTCATACTTTTTTCTAACCCCCGTTTTTTCCATTAGTTTTGACCCATCAATTGCTAAGTGATTTTTATAGGGATCACCATCAATTTCTCTTAATATTGAATATTCCTTCATTTAAACTGGTCAAAGAGCTTTCGAGCTTCTTCTATCCATTATTATTATTATTATTATTTTTTTTTTTTTTATCTCATAGATTATTGTGAAACTATCACCAAATAAAGAGATCAAATCAAATTCACCCATGGCTGAATGGTTTAGAACAGCAGCAGCCGGGTGCTGCCAAAGAACGAATGGGTCAAAGCACCCCCCTAGCTTGTCAAATTTATTTATTCATTTAACTACTTTTTTAATATATTAAAAAAAAAATGAATTCTGCATTTATATTTTTAAATGTACAGTATGAGTAATGTTTTTAAGTTATATACTCCATTATACTTTATGATTGTTATGTGTGTGCATTTAGTCTCATTCCCCACTCACTGGGTGTGGTGTTTTTATTGAAGGGAGGGGTCTCCATTACCATTCTTTCGCTATAAATAACAGACCCTGTATGTGTATGTGTATAGACTGTCCTGAGGAAGTGGTGTGATCACCACGAAACGCGTAGAAATAAAGTCTATTTCATCATTACATCGACTTGGATTCCTCTGATACATTATTCTGACAGGCGAGCTGCGCAGTCTGATGCCCCATTCTCTTCACCCAATAAAGGATCATTGCTTCGGGGTTTGCAGCAGCCACCGATGCTAAGTACAGTGGTTGTGTCTTACACAACCCTAATAGGTGAATGAATTTGAATTATCTTTCACGAATATTCCTTTTATCTCAGATAAGACCCTATGTGCGCTCTATTCCTTCTAGTTACCTCTATCTGAAACTGAATCTCTCCACAAGTAAACTGCTCGTGTTCCCTCCCTCTACAAAACTACCTATACCCCATATTGCAATTTCCTTGGGCAACTCAACCTTAGCTATCTCTCTTATTCACAAAGCTTTCCCGTTGCTGCAGCACCCTACATCTCCTTCTCATCTCTGTCTACCACCCTACCAGTCCTCTCCACAGTGCTGCACCAACCTACATCTACTCCTCATCTCATCTCTGTTACGCTCACGTCCAGACTGACTGGCGTGAGCGTGATTAGTGATCCCACTGTACCATGAACCGAGGAGTGCCTGGAGGGGTGTAACTAAGTATCAACCTGATCTGACCAAGGTCGCACAGTGGCTTAGTCGACCAAGGAGGAACCGAGCAGAGGGACCAGGTGCGACTCCAGGTCAGACCCCGGTCACAGTTGTTGACCCACACTGGGGAATGCAGGAACAGGCAGTTAGACTGGCATACAGGCAGATGGGTATTGGCAACTACGGCTGGTATGCAGACAGGTGGGTACTGGCAAGTACGGCTGGTATGCAGACAGGTGGGCACTGGCAAGCACGGCTGGTATGCAGACAGGTGGGCACTGGCAAGCACGGCTGGTATGCAGACAGGTGGGCAATGGCAAGCACGGCTGGATTGCAGACAGGGAGATACTGGCAAGCACAGCTGGAGTGTAGACAGGGAGGTACTAGCAGGTTGGAGCGCAGGCTGGATAGGGTCCAGTACAGACTTGGAGACAGGTACAGAGCCTGCAGATGCAGTAGACAAGCAGAGTAAAGAGAAACCGCTGGAGCAGTGGGCAAGACAGAGCGGAGTGAAACCGCAGGTGCGGTGGACAAGGCAGAGCAGAGTGGAACCGCCGGAGCGGTGGGCAAGTCAGAGCAGAGAGAAACCGCCGGAGTGGTGGGCAAGACAGAGCAGATCGAAACCGCAGGTGTTTTGGAAAAGGCAGAGCAGAACAGGGCTGAAGGTGCAGGCAGAGAGGACAGGGCTCTGTTCACATGGAACAGACTGGAAAAGGCAGGAAGATGGCTAGAACACAGGAGGTGGACACGGAGGAAGGGAAAAGGGACAAGCAGAACCAGATACACACAAGGTATTTACTATGAAGTAGCGAGTGGACACAAAACTCACAAACAGAAGTACAGAGACAACGAGTTGGCGTTAGGTGCGGGTTCAGATACTGCAGGAAAAGGGAAGGTACGGACATAGAGAAAAACAGATAACAGGCTAGGATACAGTTCAGACAGGAACTGCTACTGCAATGAGATACAAGAATGAGCCTGGGTATACAGCCCCCAGAGAGGTGGAACAGACTAGAAGACAGAGATAACAGGCCTGGGTATACAGCCCCCAGAGATGGCGGAAATAGACAAGAAGTCACCGATAAAAGATCTGGCTATGCAGCCCCCAGAGATGGCGGAAACAGACTAGAAGCAGAGCTGGACCTGGCAACTTCAGAGTCAAGTAGCACACTGAATGTTAGTGTTGCTCAGGCACCTCCTACTGGGTGGAGGGGGTTTAAATATTCAGTGACTCACAGCAATAGGCTGGAGACTCATTAGGGGTGCGCCCACAGCAGCTATAAGAATCAGGAAGTAACCGGGCCGCCACCCTAAGCAGTCAGTCAAGGGGCATGCACACAGCATGAACTGGAGCAAGGTTTGTAGGCTGGACTGACAGGTAAGATTGCGATCTTGCATAGACCTAATGGACCTCTTCTGTCCATTAGAGGAAGTGAAACCGATCTCATCATCTTGGTGACTAGGATGCTTCCTCCTATCAAGCCATCCTCATCAACAGATGAAGTGGGTGAAGTACCAGGAACAGCACACAGGAAAGTCTCTCTCCGTTTGTTATCAGGTAGCACCCTGGTGGATTCAGGAGACAACTGGAGGTCCTCTGCCTGGTTGGAGGGGTGCTGAGACTTGGGGGTAACCACCGCCTTGACGTTCACTTTTCCAAGCTTACTGGATGAAGTGGGCGAAGTACCAGGTACAGGGTGTAGGAAAGTCTCTCTCCCTTTGTGATCAGGTAGCACCCCGGAAGATTCAGGAGACAACTGGAGGTCCTCCACCTGGTTGGAGGGGTGCAGAGACTCGGGGGTAATCACTGCTTCAATGTACACTTTCCCAAGCTTACTGGATGAAGTGGGCGAAGCACCAGGTACAGGGTGTAGGAAAGTCTCTCTCCCTTTCTTGTCAGGTAGCACCCCGGAGGATTCAGGAGACAACTGGAGGTCCTCAGCCTGGTTGGAGGGGTGCAGAGACTTGGGGGTAAACACCGCCTTGATGGACATAGGACCAGATTTATTAGAGACAGAGGGTCCTTGCTTTAGGACCATCTTCAGACTGGTTTCAGAGATGACTTGTCTGTAAGGTGGGACGGTACCTGAAGCCAGATCATTGGTACAATCGTCGAGACTGTGTGGGGACAACGCCTCCGCTTCTCTTCCTTCGGAGACTTCAGCGCACAGCGAGTCAGCGTCTAGCAGATCTGGTGAAGAAGAAGAAACTGCTGACTGTCCTGAGGATGTGGGGACTGGACACCCCTTGTACCTTAGCAGTCCCCCAGGATACACCATGCAGGATCTCCAGACCTGAGCGGGCACTAGATCTCTCGGCTCTGGACGACCTGTGGGTAAGCCAGTCAGCTCCTGGAATGTGAACTTCTTCATATGTAATGCTCCAATCTGGAGCTTAATTTGTACAGACATATTTTGACTGTTTCTTAGTAGGGCTCGTCCTTCTGCTGACAATGCCCAAACCGGTTTCTGGAGTTGTCGGACGGGAATCAGACACTGACTCTTCAAGGCTTTTTTTAGCCCGAAACTTCCAGTTAATCCGAGGCCTTCACTTGCCATGGAGACAGTCATGGTAATATGTGGAGAGGAAACACTAACGCCATGGGCAGCCTCTCCTGTAGGCCTAATGTCTTGGGATTCTCCAACCTTCGCTGGGCAAAGACCGTCAGGGGGTCCCAAACCACTGCAGTGGGACCGCAATCCAATTTTGTGACTGATTTCTGGCTTCTGCTTTGCCTGACGAACATAGTCATCCTTCATGGATTCTGTGCAGAAAGCTGCCTCTACAGGCTGGGGAACAGGAGGTCTTTGGGAGGACAGAACCTGGCGTGACGGTTTACCTCTACACCTTGCACGTCTGGACTGCCTCTTGAGGTTGGGAAGAGAAGTATTCTGTGGAGCATAGTCATCCTGTGTGGATTCTGGGTGGGCAGCAGTCTCTTCAGGCTGGAGGACTTGTAGGCTACCTACACACATTACCCATCGGGGCTGCTCCGGGATATTGGGAAGGGAAGCTTTAGCAGAGGCTTCAGGATTAGGGTCATCGAAGACCATCAGAAAGGCCACCAGAAAGGCCTGCAGATCAAAGATGATAGGATCCCATGCTTCCCATAGGGGGTGATCCATTTCAATGCATCACCCGATAGGTAGGACATCATGAATGCTACTTTAACCTGATCAGTAGGAAAATAGTGAGCATAGAACTTGAAATGCAGCATGCATTGCTCCACAAATGCACAGCTTCGTTTTGGATCCCCATAGTACCGTGGTGGATCCGCAGGAACGAGTGCTGATAGATCCATTTGGGCTGGTGCATAAATCGCCTGGGCCATAGCTTGAGAAAAAAAATTTTACTTGGTGCACGTATTCGCCAGACAAGGATTCAAAATGTCTCTGAGAGCGAAAGGCCATGGGGCTCAATGGAACCATGGCCTGAGCAAACTGTTACGCTCACGCCCGGACTGACTGGCGTGAGCGTGATTAGTGATCCCACTGTACCATGAACTGAGGAGTGCCTGGAGGGGCGTAACTAAGTATCAACTCAATCGGACCAAGGTCACACGGAGGCTTAGTCGACTCCGTGGATCTTGGAGGAACCGAGCAGAGGGACCAGGTGCGACTCCAGGTTAGACCCCGGTCACAGTTGTTGACCCACACCGGGGAATGGAGGAACAGGCAGGTTAGACTGGCATACAGGCAGGTGGGTATTGGCAAGTACGGCTGGTTTCCAGAGAGGTGGGTACTGGCAAGTACGGCTGGTATGCAGACAGGTGGACACTGGCAAGCACAGCTGGTACGCAGACAGGTGGGCACTGGCAAGCATGGCTGGTATGCAGACAGGTGTGCACTGGCAAGCACGGCTGGTATGCAGACAGGTGTGCACTGGCAAGCACGACTTGAGTGCAGACAGGGAGATACTGGCAAGCACAGCTGGAGTCCAGACAGGGAGGTACTAGCAGGTTGGAGCGCAGGCTGGATAGGGTCCAGTACAGACTGGGAGGCAGGTACAGAGCCTGCAGATGCGGTAGACAAACAGAGTAAAGAGAAACCGCCGGAGCGGTGGGCAAGACAGAGCGGAGCGAAACCGCAGGTGCGGTGGACAAGGCAGAGCAGAGTGGAACCGCCGGAGCGATGGGCAAGTCAGAGCAGAGAGAAACCGCCGGAGTGGTGGGCAAGACAGAGCAGAGCGGAACCGCAGGAGCGGTGGACAAGGCAGAGCAGAGAGAAACCGCCGGAGCGGTGGGCAAGTCATATCAGAGAGAAACCGCCGGAGCGGTGGGCAAGACAGAGCGGAGCGAAACCGCAGGTGCGGTGGACAAGGCAGAGCAGAGAGGAACCGCCGGAGCGGTGGGTAAGTCAGAGCAGAGAGAAACCGCCGGAGCGGTGGGCAAGACAGAGCGAAACCGCAGGTGCGGTGGACAAGGCAGAGGAGAGTGGAACCGCCGGAGCGGTGGGCAAGTCAGAGCAGAGAGAAACCGCCGGAGCGGTGGGCAAGACAGAGCGGAGCGAAACCTCAGGTGTGGTGGAAAAGGCAGAGCAGAACAGGGCTGAAGGTGCAGGCAGAGAGGACAGGGCTCTGTTCACATGGAACAGACTGGAAAAGGCAGGAAGATGGCTAGAACACAGGAGGTGGACACAGAGGAAGGGAAAAGGGACAAGCAGAACCAGATACGCACAAGGTATTTACTATGAAGTAGCGAGTGGACACAAAACTCACAAACAGAAGTACAGAGTCAACGAGTTGGAGTTAGGTACGGGTTCAGATACTGCAGGAAAAGGGAAGGTACGGACATAGAGATAAACAGGTAACAAGCTAGGATACAGTTCAGACAGGAACTGCAACTGCAATGAGATACAAGAAGGAGCCTGGGTATACAGGCCCCAGAGAGGTGGAACAGACTAGAAGACAGAGATAACAGGCCTGGGTATACAGCCCCCAGAGATGGCAGAAACGGACAAGAAGTGACAGATAACAGATCTGGGTATGCAGCCCCCAGAGATAGCAGAAACAGACAAGAAGCAGAGCTGGACCTGGCAACTTCAGAGTCAAGGAGCACACTGAATGTTAGTGTTACTCAGGCACCTCTTACTGGGTGGAGGGGGTTTAACTATCCAGTGACTCACAGCAATAGGCTGGAGACCCATTAGGGGTGCTCCCACAGCAGCTATAAGAATCAGGAAGTAACCGGGCCACCGACCAAAGCAGTCAGTCAAGGGGCATGCACACAGCATGAACTGGAGCAAGGTTTGTAGGCTGGACTGACAGGTAAGATTGCGGTCTTGCATAGTGGGAGGTGGTGCACTATGCAAGCATGCCGCCAAGGATGTTACAATCTATACCACCTACTTGTCCTCTCTGCAGTGCTGCACCGCCCTACATCTCCTCCTCATCCCTGTCTACCACCCTACCCGTCCTCTCCACAGTATTGCACCACCGTCCATCTTCTCCCTCATCTCTGTCTACCACCTATTTGTCCTTTCCAAAGTGTAGCACCACCCTCCATCTTCTCCCTCATCTCTGTCTACCACCCTACCTGTCCTCTCCACAGTGCTGCACCGCCCTCCATCTCCTCCTCCTCATCTCTATCAACTCCCCGTCTTCTCCAGAGTGCTGCACCACCCTACATTTCCTCCTTATCTCATCTCTACGACCTACTTGTCCTCTCCACAGTGCTGCACCGACCTACATCACCTGCTCATCCCTATCAACCACCTACCCATCCTCTCCACAGAGTTGCACCACCCTCCCTCTTCTCCCTCATCTCTATCTACCACCCTACCTGTCCTCTCCACAGTAGTGCACGACCCTACATCTCCTCCTCATCTCTGTCTATCACCCTACCCGTGCTCTCCGTTCTGCAACTGATCTAAGACTAACATAGTCCATAATCTGAACCTCCCATTTCCATGTTCAAGACTTGTATGGTGTTGCTCCAGTTTTCTGGAATGCACTACCCCTGACGATCCAATTCATACTTAGCCTCCACATTTGTAAGCGTGTTATAAAAACACATCTCTTTAGACAGGTCCATCACCTCACTTAACTAATCTAATGCTTCTCTGTTTCTTCTTTCCAAATTCTCCTCAGGATCTGGTCCCTCCCATCCATCTGTCTCCACATCCTCCGTTCCAACAATAGCACTTGGTAACTATACTTTGACAGATACTGGCTGATGACCTGATCATGCAACTTTATATCATTGCCCCTATCTATTATAATGATGGCTGGATGACATATGACAGCACTTTCTACTTATTATGTCCCAGCATTTCCTTATAGATTGTAAGCTGTTGTGATCGGGGCCCTCACTGCTACTGTTACTGTATGTGTTATTGGCTAATGTCATTATTGTCAGTACATGTTCCTGCTTAATTTTAAAGTGCTGCAAAATATGTTAGTGCTATAGAAATAAAATTATTATTACCATTAGAAAAATCTCTATACTGTGTCTTCATATACAGTCATGGTCAAAAGTGTTGGCACCCTTAAAATTGTTCCAGAAAATGAAGTATTCCCTCCCCCCACCCCCAAATTATTGCAATTACACATGTTTTGTTATACACATGTTTATTTCCTTTATGTATTGGAACAACACAAAAACAAAATGAAAAAACATAATTTCACACAAAAACCCAAAAATGGGCTGGACAAAATTGTTGGCATCTTTCCACAATTTTGAATAAACAACTTTGTATCAAGTATGAGATACTCATTCAAACTCACCTCTGGCAAGTATGAGATGTGGGCATTATCAAAATCACACCTGAAACCAGACAAAAAGGGGAGAAGTTGCCTCAATCTTTGCATTGTGCATCTTTGTGTTCCACAACAAGCACGAAGAACAGAAAGAGGAGAAGAGAACTGTCTGAGGACATGAGAACCAAAATTGCTGAACAATATTAACAATCTCAAGGTTACAAGTCTATCTTCAGAGATCTCAATGTTCTTTTGTCCATAGTGCGCAAAAATCCAGAATTTACAACCCATAGCACTGTAACTAATCTTTCTGAACATGGATGGCAGAGAAAAATTGATAAAAGCTTGCAACGAAGGATATGTAAAAGATACTTGGCACTCGTTAGTGTTCAAACTAAAAGAATTTTATTGCATGTGGAACATCCAGAATGAATAAGACGTTTCTCTCAAAACAAGACCTTCATCAGTCCACCAACAAATAGAAAATATAAATATACAAAAAATATACAAATAAACATTATATACAAAAAATCATAAAAGGAAATTTGCATAAGAGGATGATCATGTAATAATAATGAGCCAGGAGGAAAACCTCATCATAGCATCAATTTTAGATACTCAAACTCTCAGGTGGAAGTTAATAGAGCAAAGGGGAAAAAAAGGGGGGGGGAGAGGAGTGAGGAAGGATGAGAGAAGAGCAGGGTGCATCAGTGGAAACGCAAATTATACGTCAACATTTGAATGAAATTAAATGCTATTATAGGAGACCAAGGAGGACCCCACTGCTGACACAAAGACATAGAAAAGCTAGATTGAAGTTTGCCAAAATTTAAGTGAGTAAGCCAAAATCCTTCTGGGAAAGCATTTTGTGGACAGATGAGACCAAGATAGAGCTTTTGGTAAAGCACATTGTGGAGACACGAGGGTCAGTGGGTGCTCTCGTCCACTGGCCGTCTTTAGAAAGACCACATAGACCAGGGCTCATCTCACTGAACGGCTTCACTCCTTCCCCTTGGGCATAATACTACTCAGACAACACAGGGTGAGGGTAAAACAGTGTGGCAATAATTTATTGAGCCACCAACAGACAATAATATATAGAACAGTGCCAGTAAATACACAGGATGGTGCAAATTACAGAGTCTCACCCTTTCGCTGGCTCTTCAGGATTAGATAAACTGCAACTTTGGGATTTCCATGGCTGACTACTCCCTCTTAGTGGCACACCACTTTTGGCGGGCACCCATAGAGAAGAGGTAATGACAAGCCGAGGAAGCTGACAGTCAATTAAGGTAGATGGCCAGGTGACCTGTTTTCCCAACCTGGCTTCATCAAACGTCTCCATGGGACCAGGTGATCTGATTGTCACAACCTGGCTTCTCCGAATGTCTCCATGGGTTCAGTGACAGTTAATGAATCAGATCTGTATTACTCCAGCTGGGGGCCATGGTCTCTTGAGCTGGTGACCTGTAGAGTCTCAAATCTGTATTCCTCCGGTTGGAGCCATGGTTCCCTGGGTGCTGTTCTGTAGAGTCTCCTTGCAGAAGGATAGAGGTCACTTTTAATACTCACATCTGTCCTCCAGGCCATCATCCACAGGTCAGGGGGGAGGTGAGATGAGGTCAACTCAATAAATCTGCATAGTTTGTCCTTCAGTGTTTGCACGTCAACAAGCTGAATGGACTGATACAATTGGTAATCAACATATTAGCAAGCATCAATTGTTCACTTACCCTACGTCCCTGTCCTCCAAGGAGAGCAGCACAATAAGCTGCAACAAACATAAATTGAAAAGTCAATGTTAAGCCTCATATCAATAATTGTTTATGTCTCCTGACCTACTGAGAAACATGTCTTGCCTAATTAAGAATAAATGCTGTGTCTTCACATTCCTCCCCCATCTTAAAAAGACAGACATGATAGGCTTCTGATCATCCACCTCTTGGTCCTCGACTTGACCTGGGTAACTCCTCACGTAATCGACGAGAATCAAACTCTTATCCATTGAATCCACATATGGAGCCCTCCGCACCCTGTGGTTCCCGGAAGCTGATGAAGGTTAACGGTGTGGCACCGCCTCCACCGCGATTTTTTAGCTCAATGATATGAATCCACTCATAACAATAGAACAACTCCTTCAGCTCCTTCTCCCACTTGAGGCTCCGGGTCCCAATGTGACCAGCACCTCCTCGATTTGGGCTGCTTAGAACTGGATACTTGATTCCAGATTGCCACTGGATCATTGATTTGGCAGGCAGTTCAATATCTCCTGGTCAAACTCATCATAATCCACAACGTTCCATGTATCCCAAAAGACCAATTCTTGGATCAATCCGACCGAGAATTTATGGACCTGTATTCGATCCGACGAAGCTGAAACAACTACTGTAGTTGCCGTTTCCTGTTCAGTATGTACAGTACAGACCAAAAGTTTGGAAACACCTTCTCATTTAAAGATTTTTCTGTATTTTCATGACTATGAAAATTGTACATTCACACTGAAGGCATCAAAACTATGAACTAACACATGTGGAATTATATAGTTAACAAAAAAGTGTGAAACAACTGAAAATATGTCTTATATTCTAGGTTCTTCAAAGTAGCCACCTTTTGCTTTGATGACTGCTTTGCACACTCTTGGCATTCTCTTGATGAGCTTCAAGAGGTAGTCACCGGAAATGGTTTTCACTTCACAGGTGTGCCCTGTCAGGTTCAATAAGTGGGATTTCTTGCCTTATAAATGTGGTTGGGACCATCAGTTGTGTTGTGCAGAAGTCTGGTGGATACACAGCTGATAGTCCTACTGAATAGACTGTTAGAATTTGTATTATGGCAAGAAAAAATCAGCTAAGTTAAGAAAAACGAGTGGCCATCATTACTTTAAGAAATGAAGGTCAGTCAGTCATCAAGCGCTACAAAGAAACTGTCTCACATGAGGACCGCCCCGGGAAAGGAAGACCAAGAGTCACCTCTGCTTCTGAGGATAAGTTTATCCGAGTCACTAGCCTCAGAAATCGCAGGTTAACAGCAGCTCAGATTAGAGACCTGGTCAATGCCACACAGAGTTCTAGCAGCAGACACATCTCTTCAACAACTGTTAAGAGGAAACTTTGTGCAGTAGGCATTCATGGTAAAATAGCTGCTAGGAAACCACGGCTAAGGATAGGAAACAAGCAGAAGAGACTTGTTTGGGCTAAAAAACACAAGGAATGGACATTAGACCAGTGGAAATCTGTGCTTTGGTCTGATGAGTCCAAATTTGAGATCTTTGGTTCCAACCACTGTGTCTTTGTGCAACGCAGAAAAGGTGAACGGATGGACTCTACATGCCTGGTTCCCACCGTGAAGCATGGAGGAGGAGGTGTGATGGTGTGGGGGTGCTTTGCTGGTGCACTTTTTTCCCATGGGCAGCCATGGGCAGGGTGAGGGTAAAACAGTGTGGAAATACTTCATTGAACAACTAACAGACTAGTCAATAACATATAGAACAGTCCCATCAAATACACAAGATGGTGCAAATTAAAGAGTCTCACCCTTCCGCTGGCTCGCCGGGATTAGAGAAGCTGCAACTTCGGGGCTTCCAGGGCCAACTACCCCCATCGCTTTTGGTGGGCACCTGCAGAGAAGCGGTAACAACAAGCCTAGGAAGCTGACAGTCCATTGAGGTACGTAGCCAGGTGACTTTATTCTCCAAACCTGGCTTAACCAAATAGCTCCATGGGGCCATGTGATCTGATTTTCCCAACCTGGCTTCTCCGAATGTCTCCTTGGGTTCAGTGATGGTCAATGAATTCCTCCAGCTGGTTCCGTAGTCTCTTAAGCTGGCGTCCTGTAGAGTGTCAAATCTTTATTCCGCTGGTTGGAGCCATAGTGCCATGGCTGTTGTGATCTGCTACAAGCACTAAGGAAAGAAAGGATATCTGTCCCTACAATAGAACTAAGCTAGATCCCTACGATGTAACGGGGAACCTGATCCTGCGATCAGACCCGCTAAAGTCCTCGGCTAGTCTGTACGAAGACCTATAGATGCAAGGGAGGGATCCCTACAAGAACTAGGGACTGGGATAAAGTTGGACACCTCCTAGCAGAAATTGTAGCAGTAAAAGACAAACACACAACATTGAACATAAAGGTCCGAAGACCTAGCTAAACTGACTGAGAAAGGTAACTAAGCACCAGGCTAACTTAAGAGTAAAAATTACAATGAAGTCCAGCAAGGCCAGGAGGGCGGAGCAGGATTAAATAGGCAAAAAAGGTCATGTGACCAGCAAGATAGAAAAAGCCTAACAGGAGAGTTCTAACATTGGCTACTGTCATGTAGAGTCTCAAATCAATATTCCTCCGATTGGAGTAATGGTTCCCTGGCTGCTGTTCTGCAGAATCTGCTTGCAGATGGATAAAGGTCCCTTTTTATACCCATATCTGTCCTCCAGGCCATCAACCACAGGTCAGGGAGACGGTGGGATGAGGTCAACTCTCATTGTTTGAGTGTTCATTCAATCTACATAGTTTGTCCTTCAATGTTTGCAGGTCAATAAGCTGCATGGACTGATACAATGGGATTGGTTGGAAATTATTGGCCTTTTTGTAGGTCATATGTTTGCATTCTAATAGGGCGGTCTAGGCATTACATGTTTTAGAACTATTTTTGCTATTGCTTGGCATCCTCTGCCTCTTGTTTTGATATTTTTAGAGGTAGTATTTGTCAATTTGGTTATAAACAGGATGAAATTAAGGACTGGTATCGAATTTTGGAGGTATTTACTATATACTCTCTTTTTAGAGATTCATTAAAGGTTATATTTTAAGAGATACCTCGTGGCTGTTATATACTGATACAATGGGTAATCAACATTTTAGCAAACATCGATTGTTCAATTACCCTGCGTCCCTGTCCCCCCATGGATAGCAGCACAATAGGCTGCAACAAACATCAATTCAAAAGTCAACATTCAGGCTCAAATTAACAATGGCCTATGTCTCCTGACCTACTGAGAAATATGTGTTGCCTAGTTAAGAATTAAAGCTGTGTCATCACACACATCATTCTACTGTTTACCAAAAACAGAATGAGGCCTAAAAAGAAAAGAACACAGTACCTATAGTCAAATATGGTAGAGGTTCAAATATGTTTGGGGTTGTTTAGCTGCCTCTGGCAAGGCATCATGAAATCTGAAGATTACCAAAGGATTTTGTGTCGCAATGTAGTGTCCATTGTCAGAAAGCTGGGATTGCATCCTAGATCATGGGTCTTCCAGCAGGACAATGACCCCAAACATACTTCAAGAAACACCTAGAAATGGATGGAAACAAAGCACTAGAGAGTTCTGAAGTAGACAGTAATGAGTATGGATGTAAATCCCATTGAACACCTATGGAGAGATCTTAAAATTGCTTTTGGGAGAAAACACCGTCCATCAAGTATGAGAGGCAGTTTTCAAAAGAAGAGTGGTCCAAAATTCCAACTGAGAGGTGTAAGAAGCTTGTTGATGGTTATAGGAAGTAATTGATTGCAGTTATTTACTCCAAAGGGTCTGCAACCAAATATTAAGTTGAGGGTGCCAACAATATTATTTGTCCCATTTCCAGGCTCTTGTGTTAAATTATGTCCAATTTGCCTTTTTTTCCTCTGTTTTTTGAGTTGTTCTAATACATACAAAGGAAACAAATAGGTGTATAACAAAACATGTGGAATTGAAATAATTTTTGGGAGAAATACTTCATCTGGAACAATTTTAAGGGTGCCAACACTTTAGGCAATGACTGTATTAACCAAGTTACATATATTTTCCCATAATCCCATTCTTCTCATTTTATCTTTGAACTTTTGTGTGGACCTGTATGAAATGCCTTTGAAAAGTCCAGCTAGACAACATCCACTGTGTTTCCCTGGTCCAGTTTGGAACTTACCTCCACATACTGTAGAAGCTGATCAGATTAATCTGACAGGACCGATCCATCATAAAATCATGTTGATGCTGGTTCATGAGGTTATTCTTATTGAGAAAATCCTTATGGATTTTACCCACAGCGAGGTTAAATGAATAATAATAATAATTTTTATTTCCATAGCTCCAACATATTTACCAGCCTACAATTTCTAGGTTCAGATTTTGTCCCCTCTTTGAATATTGGCACCACATTTGCGCTGCGCATGTCCTGTGGTACAGACCCTCTTATTATGGAATCTGTGAATATTAGAGATAATAATGGTCTGTCTATCATGGTAGTTAATTCCTGCAATACTCTGGGGTATCTGCCATCCAGCCCCTAAGATTTGTCTACTTTAGTGATTTTGAGGTGGCGCCGTAAGTCCTGCTGGGTGATCAGGTGACATTTAGTGGAGAATTTCTGGTTTTACCGATCATGTCATCTGTCAAGGGATTTTCTTGGGCACATACTGTAGAGAAGAAGATGTTTAACAGATTTGCCTTTCCCCCATCCTTTTCCATTTCTATCAGATTATTGATGAGGGGGGCCAATACTATTTTAGTTTCTTACTGTTTACGTACAGTAGTTGAAGAAGTTGAAGAATATTTTTGGATTTTTTTACTTTCTTTGGCAATGAGCCTCTCTGTCTCAATCTTTGCTGCCCTGATTTGTTTTTTCGCAAAATGTATTTTTTCCTCTATAATGCCTTGTCACTACCCCCCATGTTTTATTTCCTCATCTCCTCCATCTTTTACTATTTCCTTCTCACCTCTCTCTTGTTTATTTCCTCATCACTATATTATTGCTTTATTCCTGTAAATGCTTTCTTTTTATCATTTATTGCGCCCCTTACAGCTCTCTTTAGCCATAGTGGTTTCCTTCTATTTCTAGCTTGTTTATTCCCATAGGGTATATGTTGTGCACAGCTCCTATTCAGGCCACTTATAAACGTGTCCCATTTCCTTTGTGTTCTTTTATTTTCAAGGACATTTTCCCATTTTATGGCGCTAAGATAATCTCTTAGCCATTGGAAATTTTTCTTCCTGAAGTTAAGTGCCCTTCCAGCCGTTGTACTATACATCTTATTAAAAGATACAGAAAAACTTTGTGATCACTATCACCCAAGTGACCCCAAACCTGCACATTTGATACTCTGTCTGGCATATGGGTTAATATTAGATTTAGCAGAGTCCCCTCTTGTTGGGTCTTGAACAGGTTGTGAGAGGTCAGTGTCTCTTATTATTGTTGGGGTCCTTTGCTGAATCCACAGGTTTCTGCTACCCAACTTATATCAAGGCAGTTAAAGTCCTCCATAATAATTACTTCTCCCTAATTAGCTATCTAATATATTTGCTTTATGAGTATATTTTCTGCAGATTCCACTGTAGTTGGAGTGTTATAAAAAAAAACTATTAATATTTTATTATTCTTTCTCCCACCTCTTATCTCCATCCATAGAGACTCTACATTTTCATTGGCTTCACATATATTATCACGCCCCTCGCTTCACTTAATGATATGATTCTTCCTGATCAGACTATAGCCCTGGAAATTATGAGCCCAGTCAAATCTGTCATCTGGTTGTGCCTCCGTAATGTGTTGTCCACCATATTTCCTTTATCTGTTGTCCAGCTGTGTTTCCGTTATCTGTCATCCACCGCGTGTGTTATTTCTCATCCAGTTGCATCTGTTATATTTCGTCCAGTCATGTCGCATGTCTACGTTATCTGTCGTCTGCCATGTCTCCATTATCTGTCATCCACCGTGTCTGTTATTTGTCATCCAGCTCTGTCTCCGTTATACTTCATCCAGTTGTGTCTCTATAATCTGTCATCTGGCTGTGGCTCCGGTATCTTTCGTAACAGCATGTCTCCGTTATTTGTCATCTGCCATTTTTCTGTTATTTGTCATCCGGCTGTGTCTCCATTATCTTTCGTCCTGATATGTCTTCGTTATTTGTTGTCTGCCATATCTGTTATTTGTAGTTCATCTGTGTATCCATTATCTTTCGTATGGACATGTTTCTGTTATTTGTCGTCCGCCATGTCTCCATTATCTGTCGTCTACCATGTCTCCATTATCTGTCATCTGCCGTGTCTGTTATTTGTCACCCAGCTGTGTCTTTATTATGCTTTGTCCAGTCGTGTCTCATTTATCTGTTGTTAGGCTGTGTCTCAGCTATCTTTCATCTGGCCATGTCTCTATAATCTGTCGTCCGCTGTGTCTCCGTTATCTTTCGTAACAACATGTCTCTGTTGTTTGTCATCTGCCATTTCTCTGTTATTTGTCATCTGGCTGTGTCTCCATTATATTTTTTCCAGTTGTGTCTCCGTTATCTTTCGTCCATTCATGTCTCCATTATCTTTCATCAGACTGTGTCTCCGTTATCTTTTGTCCATTCATGTCTCCGTTATCTGTCGTCCGCTGTGTCTCCGTTATCTTTCATCAGACTGTGTTTCCGTTATCTTTTGTCCATTCATGTCTCCGTTATCTGTCATTCGCTGTGTCTCCGTTATCTGTCGTCCGCTGTGTCTCCGTTATATTTCATCAGACTGCATCGCCATTATCTTTCATCAGACTGTGTCTCCATTATCTTTCATCCATTCATGTCTCTGTTATCTGTCATCCACTGTGTCTCCGTTATCTGTCATCCGCTGTGTCTCCGTTATCTTTCATCAGACTGTGTTTCCGTTATCTTTCATCCATTCATGTCTCCGTTATCTGTCATCCGCTGTGTCTCCGTTATCTGTCATCCGCTGTGTCTCCGTTATCTTTCATCAGACTGTGTCTCCGTTATCTTTCATCAGACTGCATCGCCATTATATTTCATGAGACTTTGTCTCCGTTATCGTTCGTCCATTCATGTCCCCGTTATCTGTCGTCCGCTGTGTCTCCGTTATCTTTCATCAGACTGTGTCTCCTTTATCTTTCGTCCTTTCATTTCTCCATTATTTGTCGTCCGCTGTGTCGCCATTATCTTTCATCAGACTGTGTCTCCGTTATCTTTCGTCCATTCATATCTCCGTTATCTTTCATCTGCTGTGTTTCCTTTATCTTTCATCAGACTGTGTCTCCGTTATCTTTCATCAGACTGTGTCTCCTTTATCTTTCGTCCATTCATATCTCCGTTATCTGTCGTCCACTGTGTCTCCATTATCTTTCATCAGACTGTGTCTCCGTTATCTTTTGTCCATTCATATCTCCGTTATCTGTCGTCCACTGTGTCTCCATTATCTTTCATCAGACTGTGTCTCCTTTATCTTTCATCCATTCATATCTCCGTTATCTGTCGTCCGCTGTGTCTCTGTTATCTTTCATCAGACTGTGTCTCCATTATCTTTCGTCCATTCATGTCTCCGTTATCTGTCGTCCGCTGTGTCTCTGTTATCTTTCATCAGACTGTGTCTCCGTTATCTTTCGTCCATTCATGTCTCCGTTATCTGTTGTCCGCTGTGTCTCTGTTATCTTTCATCAGACTGTGTCTCCTTTATCTTTCGTCCATTCATGTCTCCGATATCTGTCGTCTGCTGTGTCTCTGTTATCTTTCATCAGACTGTGTCTCTGTTATCTTTTGTCCATTCATATCTCCGTTATCTGTCATCCGCTGTGTCTCCATTATCTTTCATCAGACTGTGTCTCCGCTATCTTTCATCCATTCGTGTCTCTGTTCTGTCATCCGTTGTGTCTCTGTTTTCTGTCATCAGACTGTGTCTCCGTTATCTTTCATCCATTCGTGTCTCTGTTATCTGTCGTTGGCCTGTGTCTCCATTATCTGTCATCCATTATGTCTGTTACCTGTCGTCCTGCCGTGTCTCAGTTATCCCCACCATATCATAATTTTCTTCCAACAATATTAATTCTAATTCCTCCATCTTGTTGGTGAAGCTTCTGCCATTAGTGTACATGCACTTTATGTATTTCTCTGTACCTCTATTTTTGCTTAGTGTATTGGCTTTCCTATCCCCTCCCCGCATGCCACCACCAATTTCATTACTTATGCTCAGGTCACTATTTACACTATCCTCCCTTCCTGTACAGTAGTTGTGTCCCCCAGTCCCTAGTCTAAACACTCCTCCAACCTTATTGCCATTTTTCCCCCCTGCACAGTGGCCCTCTCTCCATTGAGGTGCAGCCCAGTTCTCCAGGAACCACAACCCTCCTTCTTACAATAATTCCTGAGCCACTTTATCTCCTCTAATCGCCCCCTGCCTCTCTGGTGTGGCACGTGGTACTGGCAGTATTTAGGAGAATAGTACATTTGAGGTCCTTGCTTTAAGCTTTCATCCTAATTGCCAATATCATTTTTAAGATCCTTTCACCTACCTGTAATTATTTAATTGGTGCCGACCATGACTGCTGGATCCTCACCAGCCACCCCCCCCAGTAATCTGTCAACTCGATCAGCAATGTGCCGAACTTGAGCAACAGGAAGACAGCATACCGTTCGGCAATCCCTGTCTTTGTGACAGATTGCCCAATCTGTACCCCTAATAATGGAGTCCCCCACTACTAAAACCTGTCTGGCCTGCCCTGTGCTCCTTTTTCCCCCATTACTGGATGAAAAACACTCCCCCAGCTTTCAGAGGTTGTTTCTTGCTGCAGCTGTGCTACTCCAGTACTGACACCCCCCTCATCTGCCAACTTATAAAACTTGTAGGGGTATACCAGATCAGGACTAGCCTCTTTGACACTGCAATAGAAAGTGCAACTCACTGCAATGTCTGCAAAGGATGTATGATTTGTAGTGATGAGCGAGCATACTCGCAAGTACTCGGTACTCGCCCGAGCATCTCAGTACTCAAAATGCTCAGAGCTCGTCTAGTACTTCCGAGATGCTCGAGCAGATGCTCGGGTCCCCTCCCTGCATGTTTGGTGCTCTTTACAGAGCCAATAAACATGTAGGAATTGCCTGCCACTCACTGTAATGCCGCAGCCATGTTGGTTGTGGCATTACATTGATTGGCTGGCCACACAGCGTAATCAGGTCTATATCAGACCTGGCGCCACCATGCTCGTCAGTCTACTGAGGAAGCAGGCAGTGTAGGGAGAGCTGCTGCTATGTCAGGGAGAGATTTGGTTGTGTATTAGGTATTGTAGGGAGAAAACAAGTACATTACACATGTAGAGAGATTTGCTTGTTTCTAGTTAGTGTAGGTATACCAGACTATATTAGAGACACATATCCATCTCAACAAACAGTCCTTCTGAGGACTAATCCATCTGCAGGGATATCAGGCAGGCAATGTATAAAGGCAGGCAGGCAGTGTATATAGCAGACTGCAGTGCACATAGGACAACAGGCTCCATTCCAGTTCTGCCTTCTGCTGCTGTTAGATATTTCTAGACAAAGGCCCAGGTCTCAAGGGAGAGGAATATTTTTTTGGGGATCTTAATCCTCATTATTTTCTTAAAAACAATCCAGAGAACACTGTTTTCTATTTGCTTGTTGGCACTGCAGAATACAGCCAGGTCCTTTCCATATTACAGCGCTAGAAATCCAGCTATTTAAAACTGGTTTGTCCATCACACGGATCACATATAATTGCACTGAAAATACTGCCATTTGTGGCATCCATTCAATTTTTTTACAGTGCGTCAGCAAAGTTTTTGGCACTATTTTCTGTTCAAAATAGTTACCTACAGGCCAGGGATTTAAAACTATGGTTTGTTCGTCACACGGATCACATATACGTTTTCTGAAAATTCTGCCATTTCTGGCCTCCATTCTATTTTTTTTTCAGTGTGTCAGCAAAGTTTTCGACACCGGTTTGCTGTTCAAAATAGATAACTACAGGCCAGGTATTTAAAATTGTGGTTTCTATATCACATGGATTACATATAACTTCGCTCCAAATTCAGCCATTTGTAGTGGGCGTGGAAGATATTGTCCTCCATTTAAAATGGGTAAGGCGCGTGGCAAGGGACGGGGAACTGAACGTGATGGTGATAATTGTGGTGCATGCAGAGGCTGAGGCCGAGGCCATGGGCAAGCTGAAATTGTACCACAACAAGCACCCACATCTTCTCGCCCGACCTTCCAGTCCCAATTCCTAGGGGACGGCAGTACACCACTATTGAACCCAGAGAAGTGTCAAAAGGTTGTTGGTTAAATAGCGGATAATGCTTCCATTCACTTAGCCACCACCACCACCATCCTGTCTTACACATGGTCAAGTCTCAGTAGCCGTGAGTCTGGACCGCATATTCCTCACCCTGATCCTCCTTCCTCCCAACATGCCGAGTACCCAGAGATAACTGATCCCACACTTGGACACTCCGAAGAGCTGTTCACTTTTCCATTAATAGATTCAGGCCTCTCGCCCGGTCCACTTGAAGCGGGGCAAGAGGAGATTGCATGTAGCAATGCCCAAATATTTGAGCAGCCACGGTCACATGAAGGCGACAGTGGGAAAGTGTCACAAGAGGTGGACAATGATGAAACACAATTGCCAGAAAGTCAGGAGGAGGACCAGGGTGCGTAAGTGGAAGACGTGGTGGTGGATGATATAGTAACTGACCCAACCTGGCAGGAGGACATGCAGAGCGAGGACAGCAGCACACAGGGGGAGGGAGGAAGAGCACCCCAACAGGCAGGAAGAAGCAGTGTGGTGGCCACAGACAGAAGGTAGGCAACCGTTCACCGTAACACCAACACGAAGGAAGTTTCCAGTACAACTGTTAGGTCTTCCCAAGTCTGGATGTTTTTAAAGACTCTGCTGATAACCACAAAAAGGCAATTTGCACCATCTGCCAGGCCAGCATCAATAGGAGTGGCAAAACTAGCAGCCTGACCACCACCAGCATGATCAGGCACATGGCAGCAAAGCACCAGACTTTGTGGGCCAAACCCCAGGGTCCAGGAACAGTTTCTGCGGGTGGCACAATTGCTTCTTCCTCTGTTGTGCATGCAAGCCAATCCCCTGTCCATGGTGCATGCGAAGATGCATCCTACCCTGCACCTGTCATTGCACACTCTCAAGTAGTAGCATCAGGAAGCACGTCCAAGTCTTTGTCCGAGCGCAGCGTTCAGTTGTCCATACCCCAGTTCTTGGAACGCAAGCGAAAATAAGTAGCCAATGCCCCACTGGCCACACTACTAAATTCCTACATTTCACGACTGCTTGCGCACAAAATGTTGCCTTTTAGGCTTGTTGAGATGGAAGCATTCCGCAACCTGATGGAGGTGGCCATCCCTCGGTACTCGGTCCCCAGCCGCCACTATTTCTCCCGGTGTGCCGTCCCTCCATTACACAAGCACGTGTCCCAAAATATTAGCCGTGTCTCAACAACGCAGTTACCAGGAAAGTCCACCTAACAACAGACATGTGGACAAGTGCTTATGGGCAGGGACGGTACATCTCGCTGATGGCACAGTGGGTTAACATAGTGGAAGCTGAGACCCAGTCAGACCTTGGGACGGAACACGTCCTCCCGACACCAAGAATTGTGGGCCCTAGGTCAATCAGGGATGCCCTCACAGTCTACAGGTCCTGCACCTCATCCTCCTCAGCCTCCTCCTCCTCTTCAGCCTCCATATCCGAAATGACCTCATCAGTCACAAGCTGGAAGCACTGCAGCACTGCCTTGGCCAAGCGGCAACAGGCTGTGCTGAAGCTAATATGCTTAGGTGATAAACCGCACAATGCTGAAGAGTTGTGGACAGCTCTGAAAGAGCAGGCAGATCTGTGGCTCACACCGCTGAACTAACAGCCAGGCATGGTCGTGTGTGACAATGCCCAGAACATGGTGGCGGCTCTGAGGCAAGGCGAGCTCACACACGTACCATGCCTGGCCGATATGCTTAACCTTGTGGTTCAGCGGTTTCTCAAATCCTACCCAGATTTGCTGGATCTGCTTGTTAAAGTACGCCGCCTGTGTGCCCATTTCAGAAAGTCACCTACAACTTCAGCCGCCCTTGCTGTGTTTCAGCAGCGTTTGTAGCTTCCGGCTCACAGACTGGTGTGTGATGGCCCCACGCATTAGAGCTCTACACTGCAGATGTTGGGAAGGATTTGTGAGCAGAAGAGGGCAGTTGTTGAGTACCAGCATCAACAAGGCCGTTGGTATTCAGTTCAGACTCCACGCATAAGACCTCAGGAGTCGACATAGATGTCAGACATATATACCATCCTCCAAAACTTTGAGGACTCCATCAAGATGCAAAATTTAGTGTCACCATCCCGCTTTTCTGTCTTCTGAAATGCTCTCTGCTCACAATCAAAGAGGATGTATTGCAGGTGGAGCATGATGAAATGGAGCAAGGAACCATACAGGGTGATTACACACAGCCCAGCCTCATTTCATCCCAATGTGAATTGGGTGACAATGAGGAAGAGGAGGAGGAGGAAGCACATGAGCTAGTTTCATGCGCTATAGACGGTACTACCTGCACAACTGTCATACCGTCTGTTCAGCGTGAATGGCCTGAGGGCAGAGAGGAGGAGGAGGAGAGCATGGTCAGTCATCCTGTTTGTGAGGACATGGAAGTCTTGCCTGTTAGCAGTCTGGCACGCATGGCTGAGTTTATTTTACGCTGCCTTTCCCATGACCCTCACGTTCTCAAAATTTTATGTGACAGTCATTACTGGTTGGTAACATCTTTAGACCCACGCTACAAGGAGAACTTTATATCTTATATTCCAGAGGAGGACAGGACTACAAAAATGGGGCAGTACCAGAAGGCCCTTGTTGCGGAACTATTAAAAAAAATCCCATCTGAAAACACTGGTGGCATAGGTCACAGTTCGTTGGACAACCAAGTAGTACAGGCGAGAGAGACACAACTTCAATCCAGCAGAGGCAGGGGAACACTGTCAAAGTTCTGGGAGAGTTTTCTCAGCCCCTCCCATTGCACAGTCCCTGAGGCGTGGGGTACTCTCACAAGGAGGGAAAAGTTTGGGAAGATGCTGAGGGAGTACCTTGCCAACCGTACCAACGTCATCTGTGATTCCTCTGTGCCTTATAATTATTGGGTATCCAAGCTGGCTCTCTACGACTTGGAGGTCCTGGCCTGCCCTGCCGCCAACATTTTATTAGAGCGGGTTTTTAGTGCCGCTGGTGTAATTTTAACTGATAACCGCATCCGCCTGTCAACTGAAAATGCTGACAGGCTGACTTTTATAAAAATGAACAAGGGCTGAATTGGGCCAGACTTCTCAACACCACCGAATGATAGCAGCGAAACATAAGCTCAAATCCAGTGTCTTTTTTTGGGAGGTGTATTCCCATGCACCTATTCACACCCACACATGGGTATACGCTTCCTGATTTTGGCTTTTTGCTCTTGTACTCCTCCTACTCCTCCTACTCATCCTCCATCACCATATCACCAGGGTGACCGTGGTCCATGATGCAACACCCACATAATTTTTTTAAAGGGTGTTTATGATGCCTGCAAAAAAAATTTTTTATACAGTATGTTCATGTATACCCCCCAGGGGTAAATGTTTGTCAGCCCATACGCTTAGTGCATGGGCATTACAAGTATAGTAGACCCACTCCTTTCTAATGGGAACATTTATTATGAGGCCCTCCTCCACGTCTCTTCCAACGGGCATGGCTGTGCCTCCCAATCTTTGGCAGCCCTTTTATTCACTGCATAGGAAAACACAATGGGAGACCCACTTCATAATAATGGGAACATTTTTTTCAGGAGACCCTCCTCTACGTCTCTTCCAAGGGGCATTGGAGTGCCTCCAAGTTTTCTGCAACCCTTGCATTCACTGTAAAGGCAAACACAATGGGAGACCCACTTACTGATAATGGGAACATTGTTTTCAGGAATCCCTCTGACCTCCATGTCTCTTCCAAGGTGCATTGGAGTGCCTCCAAATTTTTGGCAACCCTTGCATTCACTGCATAGGCAAACATAATGGGAGACCCACTTCCTAATAATGGGAACATTGCTTTCAGGAGGCCCTCTGAACTCCACGTCTCTTCCAAGGGGCATTGGAGTGCCTCCAAATTTTTGGAAACCGTTGCATTCACTGTATAGGCAAACACAATGGGAGACCTACTTCCTAATAATGGGAACATTGTTTTCAGGAGGCCCTCCTCTAAGTTTCTTCAAAGGGGTATTGGGATGTGTTCAAATTTTCAAAGTCGTATTGGGGTGCGTCCAAATTTTGGGCAGCCCTGCCATTCACTGCATACGCAATAACAGTATAGTATCTTTAGTAATGGGAACAATAAAACATAGCCGGCTGATGACTCTCTAAGGATAGTGAGGGCTGACTGCTGGCCCTTTAAGAATAGTAAAGGCCGCCTGATTGCACTATAAAAATAGGCTTTGTGACTTTCAGAGTCCCTCCTTCATTAATGAAACAGAATGTGTCTGATGATGTGTCACACAGCACATGGCCAAATAAGGTTGTAAAATATTAAAATGACATTTCCCGGTGAATGCATTTTTCACGATTGAAAGCAATGCAAAAGTGCAAAAACGCATCAAAAATGCTACGTGTGAACATAGCCCAAGGTGTGGAGGAGCATTTTTGTTTTTGGTTATTTATATTACTTTATATACAAGTCATTACCCTGGAAAGGATGTTCTTTAAAAGATTTCCCAGGAAAATCCATTTTGGTTTTGTTTTTGTATGTTTTATTGTGAGTCCGTAAAAGTGGAGTAATACCTCTGGCAACATTGTTGACAGAAGTGACCTGGGAGTCAGAAATGCTTCCAGGGGTCTTCCCCATGCTATTCCCATGTCATATGAGCACTGTTCCCATCGATTTGGGCACTTTTTAGGCTCTCTGCAGACCGCCTGAGGGAGCCTCCTGAAAAATGCTCGAGTTTCCCATAGACTTACATTGAGCTCGTTGTTCGGGTCAAGCACCCAAGTATTCCAATGTGCTCGACCCAAGCATTGAGCACCCGAGCATTTAAGTGCTCGCCCATCACTAATGATATGTGATATACAGTACAGACCAAATGTTTGGATACACCTTCTCATTTAAAGATTTTTCTGTATTTTCATGACTTTGAAAATTGTACATTCACACTGAAGGCATCAAAACTATGAATTACCACATGTGGAATTATATACTTAACAAAAAAGTGTGAAACAACTGAAAATATGTCTTATATTCTAGGTTCTTCAAAGTAGCCACCTTTTGCTTTGATGACTGCTTTGCACACTCTTGGCATTCTCTTGATGAGCTTTAAGAGGTTTTCACCGGAAATGGTTTTCACTTCACAGGTGTGCCCTGTCAGGTTTAATAAGTGGGATTTCTTGCCTTATAAATGGGGTTGGGACCATCAGTTGTGTTGTGCAGAAGTCAGGTGGATACACAGCTGATAGTCCTACTGAATATACTGTTATAATTTGTATTATGGCAAGAAAAAAGCAGCTAAGTAAAGAAAAACAAGTGGCCATCATTACTTAAAGAAATGAAGGTCAGTCAGTCAGAAAAATTGGGAAAACTTTGAAAGTGTCCCCAAGTGCAGTTGCGAAAACCATCAAGTGCTACAAAGAAACTGGCTCACATGAGGACCGCCCCAGGAAAGGAAGACCAAGAGTCACCTCTGCTTCTGAGGATAAGTTTATCCGAGTCACCAGCCTCAGAAATCGCAGGTTAACAGCAGCTCAGATTAGAGACCAGGTCAATGCCACACAGAGTTCTAGCAGCAGACACATCTCTACAACAACTGTTAAGAGGAGACTTTGTGCAGCAGGCCTTCATGGTAAAATAGCTGCTAGGAAACCACTGCTAAGGACAGGCAACAAGCAGAAGAGACTTGTTTGGGCTAAAGAACACAAGGAATGGACATTAGACCAGTGGAAATCTGTGCTTTGGTCTGATGAGTCCAAATTTGACATCTTTGGTTCCAACCACCGTGTCTTTGTGCGACGCAGAAAAGGTGAACGGATGGACTCTACATGCCTGGTTCTCACCGTGAAGCATGGAGGAGGAGGTGTGATGGTGTGGGGGGGCTTTGCTGGTGACACTGTTGGGGATTTATTCAAAATTGAAGGCATAGAAAGGATATAAATGAGCTTGAAAAGGTACAAAGGACGGCAACAAAATTAATAAAGGGAATGGAGGGACTGCAATACCCAGAGATGTTGGCAAAACTAGGACTATTCAGCCTGGAAAAGAGAAGGTTGAGGGGGGACATAATAAATGTGTACAAATATGTTAGGGGACAGTATAGAGATCTTGCCCGGGATTTGTTCAAAAGGAGGGATATTACGGTAACAAGAGGGCACTCACTAAGACTGGAAGAGAAAAGGTTTCAGCACCAGCATAGGAAGGGGTTCTTTACGGTAAGAGCAGTGAGAATATGGAATTCACTGAGTGAGGAGACGGTAATGTCGGATTCACTAAACCAGTTCAAGCGGGGACTGGATGCATTTCTAGATACCAGGCAGATTTCAGCATATACTTAAAAATAAAATAAAATAGTAGGTTGATACAGGGATTTATTCTGACTGCTGGTTTCAGAGTCGGGAGCGAATTTTTCCTCAGGTGAAGATTGGCTAAATCATTTGGGGTTTTTGCCCTCCTCTGGATCAACTTTAGCAATTACAGAACTAACAGGTCGAACTTGATGGACGCAAGTCTTTATTCGGCTTTACAAACTATGATACTGAACCAGCATGGCTACAACAGCATCTTGCAGCGGCATGCTATTCCATCCGGTTTGCGTTTAGTTGGACCATCATTTATTTTTCAACAGGACAATGACCCCAAACACACCTCCAGGCTGTGTAAGGGCTATTTGACCAAGAAGGAGAGTGATGGGGGGCTACGCCAGATGACCTGGCCTCCACAGTCACCAGACCTGAACCCAATCGAGATGGTTTGGGGTGAGCTGGACCGCAGAGTGAAGGCAAAAGGGCCAACAAGTGCTAAGCATCTCTGGGAACTCCTTCAAGATTGTTGGAAGACCATTTCCAGTGACTACCTCTTGAAGCTCATCAAGAGAATGCCAAGAGTGTGCAAAGCAGTCATCAAAGCAAAAGGTGGATACTTTGAAGAACCTAGAATATAAGACATATTTTCAGTTGTTTCACACTTTTTTGTTAAGTATATAATTCCACATGTGGTAATTCATAGTTTTGATGTCTTCAGTGTGAATGCACAATTTTCATAGTCATGAAAATACAGAAAAATCTTTAAATGAGAAGGTGTGTCCAAACTTTTGGTCTGTACTGTAATTAAATTAAAAAAAGCAAAATAAATAAAAAGCAGGACCAAATAAGTAAGTACAAACATTGCTATCAATTAAAATTGCTGTTACTGGCCCTACTCTTGTAAAAAAAATATGTCTAATATATAAAAATTATTATTACTGAAGTAACAATTTTACAATGTATTTAGTAGTCCCTTTTGGTTATTAAAAAAATGTCAGGAAAATGACAGTATTTTTTTCAAATTAATATCAGCAAAATAATAATAATAAAAAAAAAAGAGTATAAAATTTTTTATCAAAAATGTGTCTGGTCAGGAATGGGGGTAAATGACCAGGTCTTGAAGGACCTGTGAACTTTAGAAGTCTGAGGGATTCAAGATACCTACCATGCAGCCCTCATATTGGTCAGGTCGGGGCTAGGTAACTGGACGATGGCTTGGGTTTTTCCAGACCTGCCTCTATCAGCCTTGCATTGGCTCCAGTCTAACAACTGACCGGTGAAGTAGCCATGGCATTTTTTTATCTCATCTATGTATTAAGATTTGATCCTATGTGTAACTGGATCACAGCAGACACTATTCCCATGTACCAATACTCTCTAGACAAGAGCGTGAGCTCAGACATCAGACACCGATCTCTCTGCGCTGAACAAAAATATTAACGCAACACTTTTGTTTTTCTCCCATTTTTCATGAGCTGAACTCAAAGATCTAAAACTTTTTCTATGAACACAAAAGGCCTTTTTTTTCTCAAATATTGTTCACAAATTTGTGTAAATCTGTGTTAGTGAGGTCTTCTCCTTTGCTGAGATAATCCATCCACCTCACAGGTGTGCCATATCCAGATGCTGATTAGACACATAATTTTTGCACAGGTGCCTTAGTCTGGCCACAATAAAAGATCCCTGGGGGTCCCAGGGTGGAGAATGCCATATTTCCTATTATGACTTTAACTTTCCATAAAGCCACAGGAAACATGGCATACATATTGTCGTCCATCTGTCAGATTTTAATTTGGGATTTGGTGCGGTGACCGCCCAGTGATGTAAATCAATGCGTTAAGTTCGCCACTTCGTCACGGCGGCGGAAATATATCTGCCATAACTATAGGATATGTGTTGTTCATTAAAAAACAATATTCATACTTTGAATGGGGACAAAGGAGTCTCTTTGAAGTTCTCTGAACATAGGGAGATGCCATAGATCACCTTCACAAGCCATAAATCTGCCGCCTTCCACATTCTTTTGCACAATGTGCTTGGAGTTTGTGTCTGTGATCCATCAGATAACCAACTTTAATTACCTGTTTGCATCAGGGGATCCGGGCCAAATAAAGATCATGTGGAGTTTAGTATAATGATAGATTTTGTTCCTTTCAATTCAGGATGAAGCCATGCTTCAATGTTCGCTATGAGATGGCTTTGTAGATTTTGCAGTTACATCTAAGACACTGCAATATTTTTTTTAATTTCGTTTTTACAGTTTTTTTTGCATTGTAAAATGACCTGGAAATATGATTTTCCAGTTTAGCACAATTACAGAAATACCAAACTTGAGTAGAAATTTTTTTTAAGTGTTAAAAAAAAATAAAAAATTTGTAAAAATGTTGGTTTGTGTTCCCATTTTTCGAGATCCATCACATATTTTTTCATCATAGAGGTGATTATGGTCTTGTTTTGGTTTCATGGAAAGCATACAATTTAATTTTTAACAATTTGGGGTTAACATGATGTTTTGATCAGTTTTTAATGAGTTTTTTTGTGAGGTGTGGTGACAAAACAAATCACAATTATGGCATTTATTTCTCTTTCTCTTTCTGAGGTTTACTGTAGGGGTTAGTTAATTTTGTATTTTATAGACCAGACTTTTATGGAGGCGATGATTCCACGTGATTTTTTTTTTAATTCTTTACTTTTAATAGGTAGAATTTTACTTTTCTTTTGAACATTTTTAAAAGCTTTTTTTTTTTTTTTTTCATTTTACTATATTTTTTATTCCCTCTAGTGGACTTGATTGTCTGATCGCTTACACTATACAGTGAAGTACTACAGTATATGATGTAAATCACAGTCTCATATGAAGTTCAGCCACTTCCTGGGCTTCACAGGAGTGACAACATGGTAGCAACGAGGGCTTGAAGCAGGCCCCCAGCTGCCAGATTAACACACTGTCGTGTCATGCCATGGTGGATAATGGGAAAAGGTAAGCAAGTGGTTAACATCCTGATTACACAGCATCTTGCATAGTCTCATATGCCATATTGTAGTGCGGCTGGGCTGGCCCACCCAAACATTTAAAGACAGACTGATGTATCACACCTGCTAATGCAGCAGATGGCCAGACATCTGAGGATTGAGAGGGGGTACATGCCTCTGTAGCGCCCCGAGGGTTCGGCCGCTACAGGGGTATTGCACCTCAGTCCAGAGGTGTGATATTCCACTCCCTGGTAAGGATGGAGTATGGACCAGGGCTCAGTTAGCTGCATACAGCACACACACCCCATTTCCGAGGGACAGCTCAACGGTGCTCCCACTAGACAGAAGTGCAGGCACGACCGACCATGTCCCTGCTGGAGTGGGGAGGGAGGGGTGGAACACCCAGTGCTGTAGGGGCAGATAGGGGGCGGTTTCTGAGCGTAGGAAGGAGCCCATTGGTTGCTGGTCACCTGGGCTCATGGCTAGAGGGAGGTATAAAAGGTGGGCACCATCTTAGTTCTGGCTCAGTTCAGCCAGAGGAGAAGACAGGGTGTAGAGGCTCTGTAGGAGCTCTACTCCAGGAGGGCCTAGTGAGAGGCCGAGGAGGAGGTGAAGGGGAGCTGAGATTCTGGCTCATCTCAGCTCCAAGAGAACGGAACAGAAAGGAACAGAGAAAGAGAAGGAGAGACAGAGAAACAGAAGGGCTCAGGAACAAGAAGGTGGAAGGGACCCTAAGAACCCACGAGAATCCAGGGTGCAGGGTCAGGCAGATTAAGGGTACCGGATCCCAAGTTGGTGGAGGAGAAACAACCCTCAGCCAAAGACCGGTCGTCGTGATCATCTATTGGTGCGACACCTCATCAAACCTGCTAGGAAGGCACCATATAGGACAGCGGAGGACGGGGCCCACGTTTAACCGCACAAGTCCGCGGCAGCCGGACAAAAGTGGGTCACTGGTGAGGCAGGCCAGAGAAAGGATTAAAGGGGGTCCTGTGCCATGCTCCTGAACTGCCTGGGAGTTGACCGAGCCCCGCACCTGGTGGACGCAGCACGGCTCGGGCGGTCACTACCTGTACAGAAGTGACCTGGAGTACCTGAACTATGAGTAAACGACATTGGACTGCAGTACGTTGTCTGTGTGCTCTTTCGCTCCTCCAGCACTATCAGCACGGGGACTCTCACCACCATCACTCCCACCATCCACTACACTGCCCTGGGGCCGCACTCTTCCCGTGGGGAGTCACACCATCCCAGCTGCCTTCATCATCGGCCCCAGCGGACTGCCTTGCAGCGGCGGTTCCTAATAACCGCAATCCACGGGTGGCGTAGTCGGACATTATCTGAAGCGCGTAACAGACTACCATTGGTCTGACCACCCTGAGCCGCGGGACCGGGCCGCCACTACTACTCCCAGCGTCTCCCTATCGCCCGGTTCCGCGTGCCCCACGGCCCAGGGGGCGAGTCACCTCTACATCCCCTGGCCCAGTTCACCATTGGGAGGTTACTAGGATCAAGTGATGACATAGGAAAAAATATATATACTAATAGTATTTAATGTCTGCTGGCGAGTGCAATAAGTCTTGCAAACAAAGTGTATGAATTGGAAACTGTAATGACACCTACAGATTATGATGTGCTGGATGATAGCCATGACTGAGTGACACATGAGAATTATAATTTTCTGAAATCCAATTTAAGCCTGTTGCTCAATTTACAATATTGAGGGAAGATGATTATTTGAGTTTGCTAGAGGCTGAAATGCTGCAAAAAATGAAATAGGCAGCAAATTATAAAAGGGTCCTTTTTATGTCGTTTTATCATAGACTGAACATGAGTCAACAGTGTGATGCAGCAGCAAAAAAGGCAAATACAATTCTGGGATGTATTAACAGAAGCATACAGTCTAGATCACGTGAAGTCATTATCGCACTTTACTCCTCTTTGGTCAGACCTGATCTGGAATACTGCATCCAGTTTTGGGCACCACATTTTCAAAAAGACATAGACAAACTGGAGCAAGTTCAGAGAAGAGCGACCAGAATGGTGACTGGTCTGCAAACCATGTCCTATGAGGAACGGTTACAGGATTTGGGAATGTTTAGCTTGCAAAAAAGAAGACTAAGAGGAGACTTAATAGCTGTCTACAAATATCTCACCTGATGAAGACGGCTTAGACCGTCGAAATGCGTTGTGGCAATGGTATTGGTGGAAGAATAATGGTCGATTATCATCTATTAAATTGTCCAGTATTCCTTAGGCGCTCCCTGAGACCGCTGCACCATTGTTTACATACAAATATCTCAAGGGCTGTCACATTGTAGAAGGATCATCTTTATTCTCATTTGTACAAGGAAAGACTAGAAACAATGGGATGAAACTGAATGGGAGGAGACACAGATTAGAAATTAGAAAAATATTTTTGACAGGAGATCAATGAGTGGAACAGGCGGCCACGAGAGGTGATGAATTCCCCTTCAATGGACGTCTTCAAACAGAGTCTGGACAGAGATCTGTCTGAGATGATTTAGTGAATCCTGCTTTGAGCAGGGGGTTGGACCAGATGACCCAGGAGGTCCCCTCCAACTCTACCATTCTATGATTCTATGGTGGATTTTACCTATCCAGACATTTAATGGAACATGGAATCTTCTGGTTGTGCAAAAAAATATAAATTCCTATCCACAATTCAAGAAAAATTGAATATCACCCAGAAAGCCAGTTATAAAGGTTGGCCACTAGAGATGAGTAAATCCTTTGAGACCTGAGAGCAGGCACACAATTCTGTAAGAAGCAATGATGGCTGGTTATCTTTCAGTGATTCTGAGTAATGTTATAGTTTCTCGAAAAGCAGCTGATTCCATAAGGTGTTGTGTCAGTAACCGCATCACCAGCAACTTTACCTGATGAGAAGCTAGTTGTCAAGCATCCGAATAACTGGCAGCATATGGCTGATTCCTCAATACGCAATCAGGGATAGATATTTCCCACTGCGACAGTCAAGAAGGCGGAGGCATGCTCGGAGTATGACAAACAGAAGCGGTGGATGTCGACGATGGTGATAATGACCCTGACAAGGCACTACATGATAGTGCGGCCTGGTCGACAGAAAAATGAATATGACAACAAGGGGGAGGAGGACAACTTTTAGGATTCCTCTGATTGTTTAATGTCTTTATTTTCCTTCCCAAATGAGCAGGTGATTTGACTTCATGTACTGATGGAGAGCCATTGTTCCTACTTAATACAAACCAGGACATCAATGGCTATTGTAAACAATTAAGATAGCCCAAGAATTATCTGACAGCAATGTGCAAAAAAACTTCCATATTTGTGATGCAATTACATGTGAGGGGGTGGATTGAGCAGAACACTGTCTCAAGCTGATGGTGTCGCTGTCAGTGGCTACAACATCTTGCTGTGATTGAGTCAAGAGATGTGACAGATTTTTCATTATGCTTTCCACTTCTTCACTACTGATATGCTTGCCCAATACAAAGGGAGACAAGTGTAACCATTTTTTGTCCTACTAATGCTGTAACGGTTTGTGCCAGGAGTGCTGGCGATTATGCGATTGTCAAATTGAAATAGGTTCTTGTCCAGAAAGGAACAAGCAGCAGCCTGCAGTAGGGTCATTGAGTGTATGGTTACTAAATTTGTCTAATAAAACAGGTATCCAAAAACTTAAATGTTGCCATTTTTATTAAAAGATTAAAAAAAATCCTCTATAAAAAGACAGTTTGCATATTTAATTTCCCAGTGGAGCATTGCATGACTTATAAGCCTCCTTACATTGGCATGCCAGGAATGTCACTCTCCACAAGGAGAAAGGTTACCCCTTAGGTCCCAGTCATAAGTCTCTCATATAGGTAAATCAGATCTCATGTTTTGCACTAACAAGGGGCAACACCCCGAAACACCTTGTCTGCAAATTCAGATATTGGTTTTAGCCTTTAGAAAGGATTGTTAAAGGGTCGATATTGAGTTTTTGGATTGTTTCTTTCAATAGGAGGCGCTAGAGTTCTAGTCCTCTTCCTCTCTGAAGAGGCAATTTTCATATATAGTGTTTTTTAGGAATCACCAGGATCTGGTATACTCTATGTTTCCACTATTGGTATTTCAACTATGCCATTTGATGTTTTACTGAGCCTGCATTTAAGATTTTCCAAAAGGCTTCTTTGACTTCATTATTCCTCAAGCTGTAGATCAGAGGATTCAATACAGGAGTTAAAAGTGCATATATTAGAGCAAAATATTTGAGATATCTTGAAAAATGTCTTGCCTGTCCCATGTATGTGGTCAAAACTGTAATAAAATACATGAGGACCACAGTGAGGTGGGAAGCGCAGGTGGAGAAGGCTTTAGATCTTCCATGTACCGAACGGATTTTCAATATAGAAATGATGATACAAATATAAGAAACCACAATGAAGACAAGTGGTGATAATAATGTGAAAAACCCAACGGCAACTATCATTAGCTTATAAAAGGAGAGGTCACCACACGCCACCTCTAGAAGAGCCAAGATCTCGCAAGCAAAGTGGTTCAATCTGTTCTCTTTGCAGAATACAAGAGGTCTTACCATAGTGGGAACAGTAGATATAATGCAAACTCCTGACCACATAGTGACAGTGATGTTCCTACATACCCTCCAGCTCATAATGGTGGTGTAACGTAAGGGGAGGCATATGGCGATGTACCGGTCATAGGCCATCACCGCCAGTAGGATGCTCTCAGTTGCTCCAAGAAACACAGTAACGTTCATTTGGATGAGACAACTGAGGAGCGAGATCCTTCTTTTCGTCGAAAAAAGATCAAAGAGGAATTTTGGAATAGAGCATGATGTATAGCACATATCCAGGAAAGACAAATTACAGAGGAAATAATACATCGGAGTATGTAACCGAGGACTGATGATGACGGAGAGGATCAGGAAACTGTTCCCCAGGATGGACAACATATATAACACCAAAAAGATAACAAACTGTAAGATACAAGCCTGAAAGTTCTGAGAAAATCCAATCAGGATAAAATGTTTGATCAGAGTTTGATTTCTAAGCTCCATGATATAATTCTTATAATAATGCCCTGTAATATCTACAATAAAGGAGTAGATTTTTTAATGTTACAAACGATGCAATGCAGGTCAGAAAGAGATGAATTGTATATCATTAAGTGTGGATACCATTGGGGCAATGAATGTAAAATTCAGTGAAGGGTAAAACTGCTGAAAGGCTCCAACCGGCAAATGGTATAGAAAGAATTATCAAAAGTACTCCCGAAATGAGATCACCCACGATGGCACCTTAACTATATAGATCAAACATCCAAGTCTTGCAGAAATTATATTCTTCAACAAATCAGGGTCCATGGCTGTGATCTTGAACACTACAGCTACGGCAAAAAGCAGATCTTTATAATGTCCAACCAGGAGGGAATGGAGATAAAATGTTTATTATGAACGAGGAGGACCTATGGAGAAGTCTAAAGTTGTTTCAAATGTATCCTACCAACCAGATGGTCAGACAGCTCTTAGTTCAGACAGTATCAAACTTGCCCCTACCGGCAAATAAAATGAAATCAGTAATCACCCTTGGGAGCCATCAACCAGCGAGAATAGAATATAAATAGAAAGCTATAGCATAATGAAATGGTGTAACATTAATGTATCACTCAATTTTTACTCAAATGAATTTATGGAAAAATGAGTACACCCCACATCAAAAACTGCTACATCTAGAATTGTGTATGACCTCCATGATCTTACCCATTTTCAACCTGCTTGCAGCCCCAACGCGCGTTTCGCATGGTTCTCCTCGGGGGGCTGAAAATGGGTAAGTGTATTTCCCCTCTTAATCTTCTGCCTTGATGCTGAACAGTCCATCCCTATTATAGATACATTTACCTTTATGTCTAATGGGCATTTGTATGTATCTATGTTAGCCGAAAATAATAGATGTAGTGCACTTTGATGTAGGGTGTTTTTGCATTAACTAATTTGAGTAAAACTGAAGATTTTGTAATGAAAGTTACAATATTAACCTTAATGTCATGTTAAGGGTTAAAATAAATTCTATGAAGCTCAGTCTTGACAAAATTGCAGAAATTGTTCTTGTTTCCAGTGAGATATTGAATAACATCTTATATTTCAAAGCGGGTGCACTCATTTACTCTGAGAATTGTACTGATACAAAGTGCCTGATTCATGAAAGTGTTTTTGCCAGTTTTTGAAGTTGAACAAAAGTTGTGTGACTTCTGGCATTTTTATGGCAGTGCCGAACGGCTTCACCAATCTAAATAGAGCTGTGGCGCAATGGGGCATTGTAATGGTTGTTTATTAAATCTGGTGTACAAATCGGACTTATGTTGTTTTTTCTAATGTGTTTTTCTTTTCTGATGGAATTTTTCTCATTCTAATGTCAATTCTTTTACTATAAGGATTCATTTCTAGGTAAAATATTAATTTAAGAAAAACAATCCACAACAATGGTGGAAATGATACTTTTGTGTATTCCACTGGAATTATAAGGACCACAACACTAAAGATCACTAGGGACATAAATTGTGGTACACTAACAAAAAAATCTAAAAAACAATATTCGGCTGAGTATCATAGATATTCATTGGTAACTCAACTTTCAACACATTTTGCATAAATCAGTACAGTGAATATGTGAAACTTTTTTAAAAAAAAATCTCAGCAGAATATTTTGCTTTTTCCTCCACTTATGAGTCACTACTTCCCCTCCCCCAAGCCTGCAGGGTAAAACTTGTGAAAATGTAGGTTACAAGTCATATAATCCCCAGAGATAGGGTTATTCATCATAGAGATGAGCGGATCTTTTGAAATTAGAGTTTGCTGACTTCCCCAAATTTTTCCTAAAAATTTAATTTGTGGAGAATAAATTTACACAATTCTCAATACTGGAAAGCTTAAAGCTGCAAAACTCCTTTTTTCTTCAGTATTTATATAAAAATATCCTATGACAGTCAACAGAATCAGGGATACTAGAAATATTCCACTAAATGTCACCTGCTTAACTCAACTGGAAGTATGGCGCCATCTCAAAATTACTAAAGTAGACAAATTACTGAGCCCAGATGGCAGACACCACCGAATACTGCAGGAATTAAGTACTGTGATGGACAGACCATACTTTCTAATATTCACAGATTATATATCTGAGTCTGTACCGCAGTACTGGTGTAGAGAAAATGTGGTGCCAATATTCAAAAAGGGGCCAAAATCTGAGCCTGGAATTGTAGGCCGGTAAGCTTAATCTCTACTTTTGGGTAAAATCCTGGAGGGTTTCCTAAGAGATGCTATCCTGGAATATCTCAATAAGAGTAACCTCATGACACAGCATCAACATGGATTTATGAGGGATCGGTTCATGTCATACTCATTTGATCAGCTTCTATGAGGAGGTAGGTTCCAGACTGGACAATGGAAATACAGTGGATAATGGGACTAGAGGAAAACATGTGTAACTGGCTCAGTGATAGGAAACAAAGGGTGAATATTAATATAATACACTCAGATTGGGTCACAGTTAAGAGTGGGGATAGCACAGAGGTCAGCATTGGGCCCTCTTCTTTTTAATATATTTATTAATGAGCTTGTAGGAGGTATATACAGTAGAATTTCAATATTTGCATATGATACTAAACCGTGCAAGGTAATTAACACACATGAGGATTTATTATTACAAAAAGATTTATGTTAGCTGGAGGCTTGGTTTTAGAAGTCATTTGGATGTTTTTGGTTGTCATTAAGATTTAAAAAGAGAAAACACAGTAGTTTGACAAAAAATGGCTTCACCCAAACAATAACCATGAGGGAAGAAAAAGTTTTTTTGTTATCATTTATATTCTATGAAACGAGATCAAAAAGGAACAATTCTGCCGGGGTGTGTAAACTTTTGAGCACAGCTGTAAATACAATTTTGGTCTCCAGTGAATAAGAAGGACAGGGTGGACTGCAGTACCAAGACAGGTTATTAAACTTGGGGTTCTTCAGTTTGGAAACATGAATGCTTAGGGGCGATCTTATCGCAATGTAAAAATATATAAGAGGACAGGACAGAGATCTTTCTAATGACCTTTTTACACATAGACCTGCAAAGGAGACAACGAGGCATCCTTGTACATCTACAGGAAAGGAGATTTAATAGTCAGATGGCAATTCTTCACTGTAAGACTGTGGGACTCTTTGCCACATGATGTTGTAATGGTAGATTCACTAATAAATTCAAAAAGGGTCTTCTTCCTGCCTTTCTTGATAAATACTATATTACAGGTTATGGGCGCTAGATTCTATGATGTGGATCCAGGGAACTTGTCTGATTGCCGCATGTGGAGTCGGGAAGGAATTTTTCCCCTAATATGGAGCTATTAATGTTTGCCCCATGGGGTTTTTGCCTTCCTCTGGTTCAACATGTTAGGCTATAGGTTGAACTCGATGGACTTAAGTCTTCCTTTAACCTTAAAAACTACAAAACTATAATTCTTCAGAAAATATGGAAAGGAGAGAGTGAGCGAAGAACCTGCAGTACACAAGAGCTTACACTCTACAGCAGAGAGAGAGGACCCCATTGACCATAAGAGCTTACACTCTACAGCAGAGAGAGAGGACCCCATTGACCATAAGAGCTTACACTCTACAGCAGAGAGAGAGAGGACCCCACTGACCATAAGAGCTTACACTCTACAGGAGAAAGAGGACCTCACTGACCATAAGAGCTTACACTCTACAGCAGAGAGAGAGAGAGGACCCCTCTGACCATAAGAGCTTACACTCTACAGGAGAGAGAGAGGACCCCACTGACCATAAGAGCTTACACTCTACAGGAGCTAGAGAGAGAGGACCCCACTGACCATAGGAGCTTACACTCTACAGCAGAGAGAGGACCCTGCTGACCATAGGAGCTAACATTCTACAGCAGAGAGAGAGAGGTCACCACTGACCATAAGAGCTGACACTCTACAGGAGAGGACCCCACTGACCATAAGAGCTTACACTCTACAGGAGAGAGAGGACCCCACTGGCCATAAGAGCTTACACTCTACAGGAGAGGGAGAGGACTCCACTGGCCACAAGAGCTTACAGTCTACAGCAGAGAGAGTACCCTACTGACCATAGGAGCTTACACTCTACAGGAGAGAGCGAGGACCCCACTGACCATAAGAGCTTACACTCTACAGGAGAGAGAGGACCCTGCTGACCATAGGAGCTTGCAATCTACAGGAGAGAGAGAGGACCCCGCTTACCATAAGAGCTTACACTCTACAGGAGAGAGAGGACCCCACTGACCATAAGAGCTGACACTCTACAGGAGAGAGAGGACCCCGATGACAATAACAGCTAACACTCTACAGGAGAGAGCGGACCCCACTGACCATAAGAGCTTACACTCTACAAGATAGAGAGGACCCCATTGACCAAAAGATATGACACTCTACAGGAGAGAGGACCTCACTGACCATAAAAACTTACACTCTACAGGAGAGAGAGAGGACTCCACTAACCATAAGAGCTTACACTCTACAGGAGAGAGAGGACCTCACTGACCATAAGAGCTTACACTCTACAGGAGAGAGAGAGGACCACACTGACCATAAGAGCTTACACTCTACAGGAGAGAGAGAGGACCCCACTGACTATAAGAGCTTACACTCTACAGGAAAGAGAGGACCCCACTGACCATAAAAGCTTACGCTCTACAGGAGAGAGAGAGGACCCCACTGACCAGAAGAGCTTACACTCTACAGAAGAGAAGACCACGCTGACCATAAGAGCTAACACTCTACAGGAGAGAGAGGACCCCACTGACAATAAGAGCTGACACTCTACAGGAGAGAGAGGACCCCGAAGACCATAAGAGCTTACACTCTACAGGAGAGCGAGAGGACCCCACTTACCATAAGAGCTTACACTCTACAGGAGATAGAGAGGGAGGACCCCACTGACCATAGGAGCTTACACTCTACAGGAGAGAGAGGACCCTGCTGACCATAAGAACTTACACTCTACAGGAGAGAGACGGCCCCACTGACCATAAGAGCTTACACTCTACAGGAGAGAGAGACAGGACCCCACTGACCATAAGAGCTTACACTCTACAGGAGAGAGAGAGGACCCAACTGATCATAAGAGCTTACACTCTACATGAGGGAGGGACAGGACAACACTGACCATAAGAGCTTACACTCTACAGCAGAGAGAGGACCCTGCTGACCGTAGGAGCTTACACTCTACAGGAAAGAGAGAGACAAGACCCCACTGACTACAAGAGCTTACAGTCTACAGCAGAGAGAGGACCCTACTGACCATAGGAGCTTACACTCTACAGGAGAGAGAGAGGACCCCACTGACCATAAAAGCTTACACTCTACAGGAGAGAGAGATGACTCCACTGACCATAAGAGCTTACACTCTACAGGAGAGAGAGAGGACCCCACTGACCATAAGAGCTTACACTCTACAGGAGAGAGAGAGGACCCCACTGACCATAAGAGCTTACACTCTACAGGAAAGAGAGGACCCCACTGACCATAAGAGCTGACACTCTACAGGAGAGGACCCCGCTGACCATAAAAGCTTACACTCTACAGAAGAGAAGACCATGCTGACCATAAGAGCTTACACTCTACAGGAGAGAGACAGGACCCCGATGACCATAAGAGCTTACACTCTACAGGAGAGAGAGGACCCCACTGACAATAAGAGCTGACACTTTACAGGAGAGAGAGGACCCCGATGACCATAAGAGCTTACACTATACAGGAGAGAGAGGACCCCACTGATCATAAGAGCTTACACTCAACAGGAGAGAGAAAACCCCGCTGACCATAAGAGCTGACATTCTGCAAGACAGAGAGGACCCCATTGACCATAAGAGCTTGCACTCTACAGGAGAGAGAGGACCCCGATGACTATAAGAGCTTAAACTCTACAGAAGAGAGAGGACCCCGTTGACCATAAGAGCTGACACTCTACAAGAGAGAGAGGACCCCACTGACCATAAGAGCTGACACTCTACAGGAGAGAGAGGACCCCACTGACCATAAGAGCTTACACTCTACAGGACAGAGAGAGGACCCCACTGACCATAAGAGCTTACACTCTACAGGAGAGAGAGAACCACGATGACCATAAGAGCTTACAGTCTACAAGAGAGAGAGGACCCCACTGACCATAACAGCTGACACTCTACAGGAGAGAGAGGACCCCACTGACCATAAGAGCTTACACTCTACAGGAGAGAGAGACCCACGATGACCATAAGAGCTTACACTCTACAGGAGAGAGAGAACCACGATGACCATAAGAGCTTACAGTCTACAAGAGAGAGAGGACCCCACTGACCATAAGAGCTGATACTCTACAGGAGAGAGAGGACCCCACTGACCATAGGAGCTGACACTCTACAGGAGAGAGAGAGACCCCCACTGACCATAAGAGCTTACACTCTACAGGAGAGAGAGGACCCCACTGACCATAAGAGCTGACACTCTACAGGAGAGAGAGAGGACCCCGCTGATCCTAAGAGCTTACACTCTACAGGAGAGAGAGGACCCCGATGACCATAAGATCTTACACTCTACAGGAGAGAGAGAGGACCCCGATGATCCTAAGTGCTTACACTCTACAGGAGAGAGAGAGGACCCCACTGACCATAAGAGCTTACACTCTACAGGAGAGAAAGGTCCCCAATGACCATAAGAGCTTACACTCTACAAGAGAGAGAGGACCCCACTGACCATAAGAGCTGACACTCTACAGGAGAGAGAGGACCCCGATGACCATAAGAGCTTCCAATCTACAGGATAGAGAGGACCCCACTGACCATAGGAGCTTACACTCTACAGGAGAGAGAGGACTCCGATGACCATAAGAGCTTACACTGTACAAGAGAGAGAGGACCCCACTGACCATAAGAGCTTACACTCTACAGGAGAAAGAGGACCCCACTGACCATAAGAGCTTAGACTCTACAGTAGAGAGAGGACCATACTGACCATAAGAGCTGACACTCTACAGGAGAGAGAGACAGGACCCCAATGACCATAAGAGCTTACACTCTACAGGAGAGAGAGAGGACCCCACTGACCATAAGAGCTTACACTCTACAGGAGCGGACCCTGCTGACCATAAGAACTTACACTCTACAGGAGAGAGAGGACCCCACTGACCTTAAGAGCTTACACTCTACAGGAGAGAGAGACAGGACCACACTGATCATAAGAGCTTACACTCTACATGAGGGAGGGACAGGACAACACTGACCATAAGAGCTTACACTCTACAGGAGAAAGAGAGGACCCCACTGACCATAAGAGCTTACACTCTACAGATGAGTTTTATCCAGTGACTGTAAATATGAAAAACGTCTCTGTCGTACAAACTTTGCTCCTCTGGGAAGCGCTGATTGGTGCTGGCCCCGGTACCGATCACCACTGTACAAGGTGTGATGATCCGCTAGATGTCATAGCTGCTGGGCATTATGGGGAGGCCATGTGGCAATGTAAAATGAGATTAGCCCCCTATCTGATGCTTAAGCAGTGTGGGAAAAGATGCCAGGCAAGTTTATTTATTTTTTTCAAACCGCGAATCAAGTCTCAAAGTCTCAGGAAATTCAACTGGAAATCGATCCTCTGACCCGCTCATCTCTACGCAGGTTGTGAAGAGTTACTTGAAGCGACAGTTACCCTTTCAGTTACAATACAACATGAAATAAACTAGATGTGTAATATTCTCATATTATAATGGGAAACGGCTACATTTATAATTTTACAATCACCTTCTGTTGGTAGCAATCTCTGTTAATACGACAGTTGTGTCTTATTAATTTGTAGTTTCATGAAAAGACATAAAGCAGAACATGAGCCAAGTAACATCCCGACGATGAATCCCACCTGCTGCCTGTGAAATCAGTAATATCAGACCCCCACATGTTGTAGTCTGTATTGTCCCCTGTATTTTCTGCATCTAAACATCTTTTATAAGTTCTTTTAGCTGTTATGATGGATAAATCTACATTTTTGTGCTTGTAGTGTCCCCTGTGTAAAGGATCGAAAGTCTCCGGTGGAAGCTGCCAACACTCCAGACACAGCAATTATTTCTATATTTCTGATACAGTTTTTGTATTTGGGGTCTTCCCATGAGTCTGAGCACAATCTCTTTTCCATTTTCTGGCAATTTTAATAATGTTGTTTATTGCCAATTAATTAATTTCCCACATGGGGGTTATCTAAAAATGTATCTGCGACTGTACTTTGGAACAAAACATTTCTACATTAGAGCTCATTGAATATTGTATAAACTGGGAGAATGGGAGAAGTGTATCACCTACCATAAATTAGGGAAAAATAACTCAAGTTTTCTAAGTCTAAGTGTTTGTTCACACTGTGTCTTTTGCCATGTCCATTGTTCAAGTAGAACATTTTCAGGAAACTCTCCATTTCTTTAGAGTTTTGTAAACTTGGAGTATCTTTTCCTGGGGTTTGTCTGTAGTTTCTTGAGCACGTTTTCTGATGTTTTTATTCTGACGGCCTTTTTTTTTTTTGCCTGTTTTTTTCTGCCTTTTTTTTCTGGAGGTTTTTTTGATATCCATGAAATAATTAAGAAAATGTTCCCTTGTGCTTACTTACCTGCAGCCTACTAGGAAAAACCTGCCAGGACCTGTAGCCGGAGACGAGACTAGTCCGATGCCGCCCCTCGGATCTCCTAAATATATTTTCTCTGAAATGCCGGAATCTTTCAGAAAAAAATATATCTGGCTGCAATAGTGTATCTAGCTTCTGATCCATGCGGTCCTCAGTTTGGGCAGCATGAGTCAGATGACAGATTCCCTTTAACTTTAGATGTCGTTATTAGTGTTGAGCCACCCCCGTAGTGTTCGAGTTCGGTTCTGTTCGTCGAACACCCGTATGTTCGCCGAACTGTTCTTCGAACTGTTCGTCGAACACCTTCGAACACCGTTAAAACCAATGGCAGGCAAACAAAAACACATAGAAACACATAGAAAACACCTTCAAAGGTGTCCAAAAGCTGACAAACTGCTCAGAAGACACAACTAACACATGGAAAAGTGACAAGTACATATAGTCATGCGAAAAGAAAAGAGGTGGAGGAGTAAAAGGAGGGGGAGACACAGATATAGGCATGTCATGCCCTTCTAAAATCCAAAAAGTGAGAAGCCGACACAGCCAGTCCGTTCCTGCCCGTGCCACCTCCGTGTCGCCGGGTTTGTGCCAGAGCTGGGGTGAACCCTGACGGCCAGCCCCCCTCTCCCAATACTGGTGCCTGTCCCCTGGTGGGTCAAGCCCCCCCGCGGTGGGGGGGAGTAACATCTGCAGAAGAAAGACCATCTTCCAGCCAAACTAAGATGTCTACTTCTTTTCGTGGACAATGTGATAAGATCCCTTTCTTACGGACACACCCATCGCTACAAATTCCAGATGAGGCACAAAAACAGCAGGTGCTTCAACGGATATCAAGTGCTCCTTTAAGTGGGCTCTCCTCCACCTCAACATCAACATCACAAATACTCCAGTCCTCAGAGGTGTCACCCCAATCGCACTTGCTTCCTCACAGCTCCCAAGTCTCCAGCTGCCCGTCTGAGTATGAGGTAGAACAGATGGTTGAGTCTGCAGAGCTGTTTACTCATACTATAGCCTGGGAATCAGAGGTCGGCTCCAGAGCTTCTGTGAATCCAGACGAGGAAATGATCTGCACTGATGCCCAGAATCTTTATGAGTCGGATCCAGGACCAGATGAAGAAGGTTCTGACCATAATGTAGACCCTTGTTCCCAAACTGTAACTCCTGTTGGTGGAGACAATGAGGAAGACGATGATGAGACTCAAATACCTGATTGGAGCGACAACTTGACTTTTCGGTCAGGGCAGGAAGAGGTTGGCTCTGAGGACGACAGGTGTGAGAGCACACAGGGTGATGATGACTAGGTTGGAGATCCCACTTACTGTCAACCCACAGTCAGCCAGTCGATGAGGTAAGCAGAGGAGGTGGAGGAGGATGTGACTAGCCCAGGGGATGGGGATGACTCGGTACCCGGACCTTTGCCTGGCCATTGGGATGTCGCGGTGGTCGGCTCCCGGGCCCGTACCCTGGGGTCAGTCTTTAAAAGGGTGGATAATTGTTAATTTTATAAGAGTTCGTGACGCCACCTGTGGTATCTGGTGAGAAGCACCAGCGCTGCAGTAGTCCACTGAGGCCGGTGATAAGGCAGCTCAATGGTATATCTCCCCACAGGTGGAGCTAGGCCTCAGAAAAGCGTATGCAGAGGGAATGCAGGACAGGCGAGACCCAGCTGGGTCAGAGCAAGAACGGGAAAGGACACGGTAGTCCCTTCAGTACCTTTTACTGGTGGAAATTCAGGCACATCCCGGAGCACTGTAGGGTGAAGGGTGCATATCAGGATCCTCCCCAATGAGTGGGTGTAGGGCCTCCTGTTTCTTGCCTCTGCGTAGTAAGTTTCTGACCTGCCTGGAACTAGGCCTAACTTTGTCTCTGTCCTGCGCTGGCTGTCCTTGTGGTAGGGCCTTGTCTTGGAGTTCACCCTCTCAGTATGCGGGGCCTAAGCGTCTCCTGGCTCTGTTATGTATCAGCACCTTAGCGATCCTGGGACTTGTAGTTCTTCAGGGATTCCAGTTATGCCTTACTGAGTCATAGAGATCCCGGTAAGCTTGGATCCGGTGTCCGGTAAATGCTTCGGGGTGAGCTGGTTAAGCTCCTCTGCCCCCTATGTACTAACTCTCCACTCGCCTTCGGCCTACTTGGACCCTCACTAGGCTATACACACTAACTGCAACTTGCTGCGCTTCATCGATCTTATGGCGCCGGCACACCTTAAGCTCTAACTTGGCTCCCTGAATCTAGCTAACAGGAGCCTCGTGCTCCACTGCTGAACTATTAACTGAGTTCTCTAGACTAGACTGAGCTCCACTGCAGACTGACCTCTCTTAGGCTTCTCTACTGCAGGAACTCTTCAGAGGAACTGAACAGCCTAGCCCCACCTTCCCTATTTTTATCCCAACGGGCTCCCTCTGCTGGTCTGAGGTGGAAGGTGGAGATGTGTGAATGTTTATGGGGGCCTCTTGTGGAGGATTCCATCAATACACTCTTCTAGGATCTGTGATACCAAGCGCAGCTGGGCGTCACAGATGCTATTGACGACGAGGTTAGGTTGCGCCTTCCTGGACAGAGAAGGAGTACTGGAAGCACGTCAACAGCTGCATCCTCAACCACAACTCTGCCTCTGACCACAAGTCATAGTGGCTCTTCAGGTCGCATGGGCTCTAAGCCTTGCATAGCCTGGGCATTTTTTTCAGATCGATAAGGATGACCCAACTCGTGTTATCTGTAATATTTGTCACCAAAAGCTAAGTAGAGGCCAAAAAATCCATAGTTTGAGTACTTCATGCATGAACCGTCACATGGATATGAAGCATAATTTGCAGTGGGAAGCTCACTGCGCTACAATGCGGCCTAGCGGGCCGGGCCAACCACAGTCTGCCCCATCTTGTGCATCCGCGTCCTCTTCATCCTCTGTGACTGGGGGGACAGCAGTCACACATGTTTTTGGACGCAGACCTGCCACCTCTTTACCCGCAACAGCCAGTGTGATTGGCAGGTCATCATTTCATTTGGAAGTGGAAACACCAGCTGGTGTTGAGCGCTCTCCGACATCGAGAGCACTACCTTTGGATCAAGGCAACCTAACTTTTCTGCCTGCATCTTCCTCACAGACCGGCAAGTTTGCCGGGGACACCCTACTCAACCCCGTCTAAGCACAACAGCCAGCCCTCGGTCCCTCAGATGTGGACAAGTAAAAGACCATTTCCTCCTAGCCATGAGAAAGCTAAGAGGTTGAATTTCACCATCTGCAAGCTCTTGGCTACAGAAATGCTGCCTTTCCGCCTGGTGGACACAGAGGATTTTCGAGACCTTATGTCCGTCGCAGTGCCCCAGTACCAGATGCCCAGTCAGCACTACTTCTCAAAGAAAGGTGTGCCTGCGCTCCACCAGCATGTCGCACACAACATCACCGCTTCTTTGAGAAACTCTGTGTGTGACAGGGTGCATTTCACCACAGACACTTGGGCAAGTGGGCATGGACAGGGGCTTTACATGTCGCTGACTGGGCACTGGCTAACTATGGTGACAGCAGGACAAGGGGCTGCTGTCCAAGTCTTGCCGACCCCACGAGTTGTACGTCAATCCTCTTTATCTAGAAGTTCCTCCACTGCTTCTGCCTCCTCAACCTCCTCTCTGTCCTCCACCTGCACCCAAAGCCTGTCTGGTAATGCCACCCGATTTCTAACTGCGCAGAAGAAATCCTGCACACCTCCTTACTATGCTGGCAGCAGGGCTCAACTGCATCAGGCGGTGTTTACTTTGAAATGTCTGGGAAATATGAGTCACACAGCTGAGAAGTTGTGGTCAGCTCTGGAGACCCAGTTTCATGAATGGTTGCCTCCACTGGACCTGCAACCAGGGAAGGCCGTGTGCGACAATTCTGCAAACCTGGGTGCGTCCCTTAGCCGGGGCAATGTCACACACGTGCCTTGTATGGCTCACATGTTGAACCTGGTTGTCCAGCAATTTTTAGCCCACTATCCCAGACTAGATGGCCTTCTGCAGAGGGCACGGTCGCTGTGTGCTTACTTCCGCCATTCGCATCCCGCAGCTCAACGACTTACATCTCTACAGAAGTCGTTGGGCCTGCCAGTTCACCGGCTGAAATGCGATGTGCCGACATGGTGGAATTCAACTCTGCACATTTTGCAGCGACTGTGGCAGCACCGACAAGCCCTGGTGCAATACGTTCTGACGTATAGCCTGGGCCAACGAGATCCAGAGGTGGGGCAAATCACGCTGCAGGAGTGGTCTCAGATCAGGGACCTATGAAGTTGATGCGCCCCCTGGGCCGTGGGGTACCCGGAGCCGGGCCGGTAGACGCTGGGCGTTGTAGTCACTGTGGCGGTGACCCGGTCTGTGATTCAGGGCAGTTAATCCAAGGGTAATTTGTATATATGGGTTTTATAATGCCCGACTACGCCACCTGTGGAGTGCGGCCAAAGGGGCCGCCGCTGCGGAACAGTCCTCTGAAGCTGGTGGTTTTGCAGCAATGGTGTTATTACTCCCCACAGGAAGAGTGTAGCTTCAGGGCAGTGTGGGTGGATGATGGTGGTTGTAGTGCAGGGAGTCAGTAATGAACACAGAGTCCATGTGATGCAGCCCCAAGATCTTTACTCACAGTTGTTGCAGTCCAGATTACAGGTACCAGAGCAATCTCCCCAGTCGTGCTGTGCATACTCAGTGAGGGGCTCAGTCCACCCCCAGATAGCTCCGGAGTACTTAGCAGGACCCCCTTCTGTGTGTCCTTTCTCTGGCCTTCTCCCTGCACCTCACACCCATTGACACTTCTATCCGGTATCCTCGGGCCTTGGCGGGCGACGTGTGTTCCGTCCCCTGGGTCCTATGTGGCTACCTTCTTAGTGAGACTGGTGTGGACTTTGGCCTGCAGTACATGAAATGCTGCAGCCTCCGGTTTCTAGTTGAGCCTTGCTGTTTCTCCGCTAGTTGAGGGACAGGTTCCCCTTATCTGGCCTGACCCCTCTACCTCCTGGTAGCAGCGGGCATACGGGTGGCCTTCTGCACGGCCTGTACCCCTAGGGTCCCTTCGGTTCCTGGAGCCTTCCTGCTCCCACTCCTCTCTTCTCTCCTTCAGTCCTGAACCTCCCAGGCTAGGCCCGCCTCTGGAGCTGAACTCATGCAGAGCCTCTGCTCCTGTCACTTCTCCTCCTCTGACTGGCTTGCTCTTTCTAAGATGGCTTCCTATTTATACTCTCCCTGTCATGTGCTCCCCTAAGCTGCTTTCTCCACCCACACCCACTACATAGGACCCTTCCACCAGCTAGGGACCAGGGACTGTGCTCTTCCTTAGGAGCAATCTCGCCCTACCCCCACTGCGGGTATGTGTTGGATGAAGGTGTTAGGGTCCCGAGCCATACTCCTTCCTTACCTGAGGGTGAGATACCACACCTCTGGGTGAGATGCAGTACCTCTGTGGTGACTGAACCGTCAGGGGCGCCACACACCCTTCTGCACAGTTTTGAATTGGCAACGAAGATGTTTAGTGCTGAAGACGATGCCATTATCAGCATGACTATTCTGGTGATTTACATGCTGGAGCACATGTTAAACAGAATTCAGAGTCAGGTGGTGGGACAAGAGGAGGTGGAGGAAGGAGAGGAGGAGTCGTATGCGGAAGGGATAACATCTCCAAGGTCCAGACGGTCGGCAGCACCAAGGCGGCAGGCATGGGAGGGTGGGGGAGAGGGATTAACAAGGGCGCATGGTAGCAGCCAAACTGTTGAGGAAGGTGCAGGAGCCGAGGAAGAAGTGGAGGACAAACTGGCGATGGGCATGGAAGACTCATCAGATGAGGGAGACTTTGATCACATTTCTGTTGTGCGAGGTTGGGGGGAGAGAGCAGAGGAAGGAAGCATGATTCTTACCTCGCTACCAACACAACAAGGACTTGGTCCTCCTGGATGCGCAAGACACATGAGTGCCTTCTTGCTGCACTGCCTGCAACATGACCCTCGGATTGTCAGAATTTGAAGTAATCCCGACTACTGGGTTGCCACACTGTTAAATCCCCGGTACAAAAGTAAATTTGCGGAAATAATTCCTGCCATAGAAAGGGATTCACGTATGCAGGAGTATCAGCAGAGGCTGTTGCAGAATCTTACATGTGCTTTTCCACAAAACACCAGTGGTGCACATAGTGAATCTCACAGTTCTAACTTGCAAACCGTGGGACTGTCGAGTCTTCATCACTCAAACCGTAACAGTAACACAGTATCTGCTGGTAACAGCAATTTTGTGGAATCGTTTCACCACTTTTTTGGACCATCCTTTGCAAGGCCACAGGAGACAAGAAGTCTGACACATAGTCAATGCCTAGAGAGGATGGTACAGGAGTATCTCCAAGTGAACATCGAAGCTATGACTGTGTCACTGGACCCTTGCTCATTTTGGGCTTCCAATCTGGAAAAATGTCCGGAGCTCGCCACTCACACCTTGGAGATATTGTCATGCCCTGCAGCCAGCGTTCTCTCTGAACGTGTGTTCAGCGCTGCTGGTGGTTTGCTGACAGATAAGCGCACGCGGCTGTCCACTGAGAATGTAGACAGACTCACATTCATAAAGATGAACAAATCATGGATCCGAAATGACTTTTCTACCCCTGTGTCATCCTGGGGAGACTAAAAGCTTGAGGATTTGGTAAAATCACCTCACCAACCGTTTTAAGCAACTCTGGGGCAATTGATGCCACTTAAGTGGTGTCTGTGCCACAATTTTTGGAAAAAATGGAGACTCTTTTTGGAGTCCCCTTGCTGTGTTTTACGTGACGCTGGCATCGTCAATTCCAGGTGGGTTGGGTCACTCCCCCCCCCCCCTTTTAACTGTAAGAAACTACATACACTATGGCTTGGGGTAACATAGATGGTTGAGTCTGAAGAGCTGTTTACTCAGAGGTCTGCTCCAAAGCTTCAGTGTCTGCTAGTCAGCATAGAATTTTTAACTGCATCTAGCCTAGGCAATACTTTGGGCATAGTAGCCCAGCAGCAAAGCAAGCTGCACCGCCTGTTTATCTAATAAGAATTTTTAAATGCATCTAGCCTAGGCAGACTGTGGGGACCCCCAACCAAACCCAGATGCTCAGCCCCTCTACTGCCCCCCTTTCCTTGACAATACAATAATGTAACTCTTACAACTGGATGGGTGAGGATCGGTCACAGCTTTATTAACTCTTTATACTCATTCCATTAGAAAGGCATTTTATTTCTAAAATAATTCAGCTTGTTGCAGCATGCCCTGCGTCTCCACACCGGCAAGTTGGCCAACAAGTGTAACTCTCCAACATGTCCTTTCAATTTCCAGGCCACAGAGGATCCTGCGTACTCGTATGTAGGACTCTGACCCCCATCCATCACTCTTAACGCTTGTTCCACTTCGACCTGGAGTCCTGACAGGAATATGTCCAGTCCAATATCCATTAAGTGAACATCGTCGGGCCGTATGAGGCCTGCTTTATCTCCTCCCAGTTGTCGGTGTTGTATCACTACACCGCCTCTGTCTCTTCTAAATTTTGCCATCCGAATATTTATTAGCCGCCTTGTCCGTTCGATGACGGTGATGTCTCGCGCACCTTGCCATACCGCTATCGGCACAATCTCTGACCATACTATAGTTAGTTTTGTGAAAAATTCTCTGAAGCGCTCAGTGTCTAGTTTCATTATTGCCATTAGTTATGCGCTCTTGTGATGACCTAGGTCGTTTCCCCAGGCCTGTATTACTAAGATGACTGGACCTCTTGCCTCTCTCCCTACCTTGATTACCTCCATTAGTACCTGTTGCCATAGCAGGCCTCTAATACCTCTCCAGTTGAAATATGTGTTATGAAACTCTAATTTCCTCCCGCCTGGGCGGACTTTCGCCCTTTTTTCTGCCCAATATATATACGAGTGGCCTATCACCCACACTGTTGGCTTAGCATCACCTGTAAAAGAAACAAACCACGCTAGGATAACAAGTCCGATCTTATGTATCTCGCCAAACACGTGGATCGCCATCGCCCTATCCTCTGAACTTCCGTTTCTGACAGTCCTGCTCTTGCTGCTTCCGTGGCCACGCCTATGTGGAATGAGTGTGTCCCGTAATCTTTGGGGTGGTTCCCTGCCGATGTTATGCATTTATTAAATATAGCTTGGAACTGGTATCATGATAATGTCATTCCATCAATGTGTGAAAGGAAGAAATTACTTTGCGATCTGATGGTTATATATGTTTTTACTATTGTTACCCGACTCAGTGTACGGTTTGTGGGTTGTAGATGTACCCAAGTGCCCCTGCCCGCTGGAACCGTTTTCAATTGGCGTATGCGTAGACATATTGCACTATTGGCTATGACTACATCCTGGTGTAATAAGCCTTCACTGGTGGTAATTTTGGATTGAGGGACTAATTCGCTTATGCATAGCGCCCCGAAGAAGGCAATCGCAAATGCAGTAGACAGTAGTGTTGCTTCAAATTGTGAGCGTCATGTTAATGGTGTTAGGGATATGATGTGAGAAATCAGTTTTAGTGACACGGGACGGGACGTCTACACTCCTGACTTGGCTGACCCCTTTTCCACCCTTTTATGGATTGTCTGATGATGAATCTCTTTGTCACATCTTCCCAATTCAGTAGTTGGAAGTGAAATGCTACTCTGGTCAGACACCGCTGCGCTGACGCCCCTGATATGCCCCTCATCATTAGCTTGTAGAGAAATTCTATGGTGACTTGTAATCTGGCTTGTTCACATTGGTCAACCCATCTGCCTGCTACTAGTCGTGTCCACTATTCCCATGCCTTACAGTATGCTTGCCACGTTGACGGGGCAACTGACGCTCTGATTAATGGCATCAACTATTCGCCACTAGATCCCATAGGGAGGGTGGGCAACTGTTGCCCGATGGGTGGGCGTTGGGGAGGAGCTCTGTGAAAATCTGCCAATTGAATTGTGATAAAGCGTTAGCAGCAGCTTTAGACCCCTCAGCATCGTGGCTAGCGCGGACCCATGCATTGTGTTTTAGGCACAGGAATGCTAGCCGGCGTAGAAGGGAGAGACTATGATGCCATCTTATTAATGCAGTGCACTAGGCTTGTGTTTTTTGTTATAAAGTGTATATTTTTATTAGCCAGGAGAGTGCCCCATATTTCTATTGCTACCACTATTGGGAAGAAAAAAAATTTTCCAGGCTAGATGCAGCTAAAAATTATTATTAATTTCAAAGCTGGTGGAGCTTGGTATAGATGGCTAAATACAATGAGTACCACACACTGCTACTATGCCCAAAATTATTTTACAGGCAAGATGCAGCTAAAAATTATTATTAATTTCAAAGCTGGTGGAGCTTAGTATAGATGACCTAATAGAATGAGTACCACACACTGCTAATATGCCCAAAATTAGTTTACAGGCAAGATGCAGCTAAAAATTATTATTAATTTCAAAGCTGGTGGAGCTTGGTATAGATGGCCTAATAAAATGAGTACCACACACTGCTACTAAACCCAAAATTATTTTCCGGGCTAGATGCAGATAAAAATTATTTTGAATTTACAACCTGGTGGAGGTTAGTATAGATGGACTAATAGAACAAGACCCACACACTGCTACAAGCCGAAATATTTTTTCAGAGCTAGATGCAGCTAAAAATTATATTGAATTTGCAACCTGGAGGAGGTTAGTATAGATGGACTAATAGAACAAGTCCCACACATTGCTACAAGCCGAAATATTTTTTCAGAGCTAGATGCAGATAAAAATTTTATTGAATTTGCAACCTGGTGGAGGTCAGTATAGATGGTCTAATAGAACAAGTCCCACACACTGCTAGAAGCCGAAGCCAAAATATTTTTTCAGAGCTAGATGAAGATAAAAATTATATTGAATTTGCAACCTGGTGGAGGTTAGTATAGATGGACTAATAGAAAAAGCCCCACACACTGCTACAAGCCGAAGCCCAAATATTTTTTCAGAGCTAGATGCAGATAAAAATTATATTGAATTTGCAACCTGGTGGAGGTTAGTATAGATGGACTAATAGAACAAGTCCCACACACTGCTACAAGCCGAAGCCCAAATATTTTTTCAGAGCTAGATGCAGATAAAAATTATATTGAATTTGCAACCTGATGGAGGTTAGTATAGATGGACTAATAGAACAAGTCCCACACACTGCTACAAGCCGAAACAGTTTTTCAGAGCTAGATGCAGACAAAAATTATATTTAATTTGCAACCTGGTGGAGGTTAGTATAGATGGACTAATAGACCAAGTCCCACACACTGATAGAAGCCGAAGTCGAAATATTTTTTCAGAGCTAGATGCAGATAAAAATTATATTGAATTTGCAGCCTGGTGGAGATTAGTATAGATGGACTAATAGAACAAGTCCCTCACACTGCTACAAGCCAAAGCCGAAATATTTTTTCAGAGCTAGATGCAGATAAAAATTATATTAAGTTTGCAACCTGATGGAGGTTAGTATAAATGGACTAATAGAACAAGTCCCACACACTGCTACAAGCCGAAGCCGAAATATTTTTTCAGAGCTAGATGCAGATAAAAATTATATTGAATTTGCAACCTGGTGGAGGTTAGTATAGATGGACTAATAGAACAAGAACCACACACTGCTAGAAGCCGAAATATTTTTTCAGAGCTAGATGCAGTGCAAAATTATATTGAATTTGCAACCTGCTGGAGGTTAGTATAGATGGACGAATAGAACAAGTCCCACACACTGCTAGAAGCCGAAATATTTTTTCAGGGCTAGATGCAGAAAAAAATTATATTGAATTTGCAACCTGATGGAGGTTAGTATAGATGGACTAATAGAACAAGTCCCACACACTGCTAGAAGCCCAAATAGTTTTTCAGAGCTAGATGCAGATAAAAATTATATTTAATTTGCAACCTGGTAGAGGTTAGTATAGATGGACTAATAGAACAAGTCCCACACACTGCTACAAGACGAAGTCGAAATATTTTTTCAGAGCTAGACGCAGACAAAAATTATATTGAATTTGCAACCTGGTGGAGGTTAGTATAGAAGGACAAATAGAACAAGACCCTCACACTGCTACAAGCCGAAGCCCAAATATTTTTTCAGAGCTAGATGCAGATAAAAATGTTATTGAATTTGCAACCTGATGGAGGTTAGTATAGATAGACTAATAGAACAAGTCCCACACACTGCTACAAGCCGAAATTTTTTTTCAGAGCTAGATGCAGATAAAAATTTTATTGAATTCACAACCTGGTGGAGGTTAGAATAGATGGACTAATAGAACAAGTCCCACACACTGCTACAAGCCGAAGCCCAAATATTTTTTCAGAGCTAGATGCAGATAAAAATTATATTGAAACTGCAACCTGGTGGAGGTTAGTATAAATGGACTAATAGAACAAGTTCCACACACTGCTACTACCCGAAGCCGAAATATTTTTTCAGAGCTAGATGCAGATAAAAATTATTATGCAATTTCAACCTGGTAGAGGCTAGTATGGATGGACTAATAGAACAAGTCCCACACACTGCTACAAGCCGAAGCCAAAATATTTTTTCAGAGCTAGATGCAGATAAAAATTATATTGAATTTGCAACCTGGTGGAGGTTAGTATAGATGGACTAATAGAACAAGTCCCACACACTGCTAGAAGCCGAAGCCCAAATATTTTTTCAGAGCTAGATGCAGATAAAAATGATATTGAATTTGCAACCTGGTGGAGGTTAGTATAGATGGACTAATAGAACAAGTCCCACACACTGCTACAAGCCGAAGCCCAAATATTTTTTCAGAGCTAGATGCAGATAAAAATTGTATTGAATTTGCAATCTGGTGGAGGTTAGTATAGATGGACTAATAGAACAAGTCCCACACACTGCTGCAAGCCGAAGTCGAAATATTTATTCAGAGCTAGATGCAGATAAAAATTATATTGAATTTGCAACCTGGAGGACGTTAGTATAAATGGACTAATAGAACAAGTCCCACACACTGCTACAAGCCGAAGCCCAAATATTTTTTCAGAGCTAGATGCAGATAAAAATTATATTGAATTTGCAACCTGATGGAGGTTAGTATAGATGGACTAATAGAAGAAGTCCCACACTCAGCTACATGCCGAAGCCCAAATATTTTTTCAGAGCTAGATGCAGATAAAAATTATATTGAATTTGCAACCTGCTGGAGGTTAGTATAGATTGACGAATAGAACAAGTCCCACACACTGCTAGAAGCCGAAATATTTTTTCAGGGCTAGATGCAGAAAAAAATTATATTGAATTTGCAGCCTGATGGAGGTTAGTATAGATGGACTAATAGAACAAGTCCCACACACTGCTAGAAGCCCAAATAGTTTTTCAGAGCTAGATGCAGATAAAAATTATATTTAATTTGCAACCTGGTAGATTTTAGTATAGATGGACTAATAGAACAATTCCCACACACTGCTACAAGACGAAGTCGAAATATTTTTTCAGAGCTAGACGCAGACAAAAATTATATTGAATTTGCAACCTGGTGGAGGTTAGTATAGAAGGACTAATAGAACAAGTCCCTCACACTGCTTCAAGCCGAAGCCCAAATATTTTTTCAGAGCTAGATGCAGATAAAAATTTTATTGAATTTGCAACCTGATGGAGGTTAGTATAGATAGACTAATAGAACACGTCCCACACACTGCTACAAGCCGAAATATTTTTTCAGAGCTAGATGCAGATAAAAATTTTATTGAATTTGCAACCTGGTGGAGGTTAGAATAGATGGACTAATAGAACAAGTCCCACACACTGCTACAAGCCGAAGCCCAAATATTTTTTCAGAGCTAGATGCAGATAAAAATTATATTGAAAGTGCAACCTGGTGGAGGTTAGTATAGATGGACTAATAGAACAAGTCCCACACACTGCTACAAGCCAAAGCCGAAATATTTTTTCAGAGCTAGATGCAGATAAAAATTATATTGAATTTGCAACCTGGTGGAGGTTATTATAGATAGACTAATAGAACAAGTCCCTCACACTGCTACAAGCCGAAGCCAAAATATTTTTTCAGAGCTAGATGCTGATAAAAATTATATTGAATTTGCAACCTGGTGGAGGTTAGTATAGATGGACTAATAAAACAAGTCCCACACACTGCTACAAGCCGAAGCCCAAATATTTTTTCAGAGCTAGATGCAGATAAAAATTTTATTGAATTTGCAACCTGGTGGAGGTCAGTATAGATGGTCTAATAGAACAAGTTCCACACACTGCTACAAGCCGAAGCCAAAATATTTTTTCAGAGCTAGATGCAGATAAAAATTATATTGAATTTGCAACCTGGTGGAGGTTAGTATAGATGGACTAATAGAAAAAGCCCCACACACTGCTACAAGCCAAAGCCCAAATATTTTTTCAGAGCTAGATGCAGATAAAAATTATATTGAATTTGCAACCTGGTGGAGGTTAGTATAGATGGACTAATAGAACAAGTACCACACACTGCTACAAGCCGAAGTCGAAATATTTTTTCAGAGCTAGATGCAGATAAAAATTATATTGAATTTGCAACCTGGTGGAGGTTAGTATAAATGAACTAATAGAACAAGTCCCACACACTGCTGCAAGCCAAAGCCCAAATATTTTTTCAGAGCTAGATGCAGATAAAAAATATATTGAATTTGCAACCTGGTGGAGGTTAGTATAGATGGACTAATAGAACAAGTCCCACACACTGCTACAAGCCGAAGCCCAAATATTTTTTCAGAGCTAGATGCAGATAAAAATTATATTGAATTTGCAACCTGGTGGAGGTTAGTATAGATGGACTAATAGAACAAGTCCCACACACTGCTAGAAGCCGAAGTCGAAATATTTTTTCAGAGCTAGATGCAGATAAAAATTATATTGAATTTGCAGCCTGGTGGAGATTAGTATGGATGGACTAATAGAACAAGTCCCTCACACTGCTACAAGCCAAAGCCGAAATATTTTTTCAGAGCTAGATGCAGATAAAAATTATATTGAATTTGCAACCTGATGGAGGTTAGTATAAATGGACTAATAGAATAAGTCCCAAACACTGCTACAAGCCGAAGCCGAAATATTTTTTCAGAGCTAGATGCAGATGAAAATTATATTGAATTTGTAACCTGATGGAGGTTAGTATAAATGGACTAATAGAACAAGTACCACACACTGCTAGAAGCCGAAATATTTTTTCAGAGCTAGATGCAGTGCAAAATTATATTGAATTTGCAACCTGCTGGAGGTTAGTATAGATTGACGAATAGAACAAGTCCCACACACTGCTAGAAGCCGAAATATTTTTTCAGGGCTAGATGCAGAAAAAAATTATATTGAATTTGCAACCTGATGGAGGTTAGTATAGATGGACTAATAGAACAAGTCCCACACACTGCTAGAAGCCCAATTAGTTTTTCAGAGCTAGATGCAGATAAAAATTATATTTAATTTGCAACCTGGTAGATTTTAGTATAGATGGACTAATAGAACAATTCCCACACACTGCTACAAGACGAAGTCGAAATATTTTTTCAAAGCTAGACGCAGACAAAAATTATATTGAATTTGCAACCTGGTGGAGGTTAGTATAGAAGGACTAATAGAACAAGTCCCTCACACTGCTTCAAGCCGAAGCCCAAATATTTTTTCAGAGCTAGATGCAGATAAAAATGTTATTGAATTTGCAACCTGATGGAGGTTAGTATAGATGGACTAATAGAACAAGTCCCACACACTGCTACAAGCCGAAGCCCAAATATTTTTTCAGAGCTAGATGCAGATAAAAATTATATTGAAACTGCAACCTGGTGGAGGTTAGTATAAATGGAATAATAGAACAAGTTCCACACACTGCTACAACCCGAAGCCGAAATATTTTTTCAGAGCTAGATGCAGATAAAAATTATTATGAAATTGCAACCTGGTGGAGGCTAGTATGGATGGACTAATAGAACAAGTCCCACACACTGCTACAAGCCGAAGCCCAAATATTTTTTCAGAGCTAGATGCAGATAAAAATGATATTGAATTTCCAACCTGGTGGAGGTTAGTATAGATGGACTAATAGAACAAGTCCCACACACTGCTACAAGCCGAAGCCCAAATATTTTTTCAGAGCTAGATGCAGATAAAAATTGTATTGAATTTGCAATCTGGTGGAGGTTAGTATAGATGGACTAATAGAACAAGTCCCACACACTGCTGCAAGCCGAAGTCGAAATATTTATTCAGAGCTAGATGCAGATAAAAATTATATTGAATTTGCAACCTGGAGGACGTTAGTATAAATGGACTAATAGAACAAGTCCCTCACACTGCTACAAGCCGAAGCCCAAATATTTTTTCAGAGCTAGATGCAGATAAAAATTATATTGAATTTGCAACCTGGTGGAGGTTAGTATAGATGGACTAATAGAAGAAGTCCCACACTCAGCTACAAGCCGAAGCCCAAATATTTTTTCAGAGCTAGATGCAGATAAAAATTATATTGAATTTGCAACCTGGTGGAGGTTAGTATAGATGGACTAATAGAACAAGTCCCACACACTGCTAGAAGCCGAAATATTTTTTCAGAGCTAGATGCAGAGTAAAATTATATTGAATTTGCAACCTGCTGGAGGTTAGTATAGATGGACTAATAGAACAAGTCCCAAACACTGCTAGAAGCCGAAATATTTTTTCAGAGCTAGATGCAGAAAAAAATTATATTGAATTTGCAACCTGATGGAGGTTAGTATAGAAGGACTAATAGAACAAGTCCCTCACACTGCTCCAAGCCGAAACCCAAATATTTTTTCAGAGCTAGATGCAAATAAAAATTTTATTGAATTTGCAGCCTGATGGAGGTTAGTATAGATAGACTAATAGAACAAGTCCCACACACTGCTACAAGCCGAAATATTTTTTCAGGGCTAGATGCAGATAAAAATTGTATTGAATTTGCAACCTGGTGGAGGTTAGAATAGATGGACTAATAGAACAAGTCCCACACACTGCTACAAGCCGAAGACCAAATATTTTTTCAGAGCTAGATGCAGATAAAAATTATATTGAAATTGCAATCTGGTGGAGGTTAGTATAAATGGACTAATAGAACAAGTCCCACACACTGCTACAACCCGAAGCCCAAATATTTTTTCAGAGCTAGATGCAGATAAAAATTATTATGAAAGTGCAACCTGGTGGAGGTTAGTATAGATGGGCTAATAGAACAAGTCCCACACACTGCTACAAGCCAAAGCCGAAATATTTTTTCAGAGCTAGATGCAGATAAAAATTATATTGAATTTGTAACCTGGAGGAGGTTAGTATAAATGGACTAATAGAACAAGTCCCTCACACTGCTACAAGCCGAAGCCCAAATATTTTTTCAGAGCTAGATGCAGATAAAAATTATATTGAATTTGCAACCTGGTGGAGGTTAATATAGATGGACTAGTAGAACAAGTCCCACACACTGCTTGAAGCCGAAATATTTTTTCAGAGCTAGATGCAGAGTAAAATTATATTGAATTTGCAACCTGCTGGAGGTTAGTATACATGGACTAATAGAACAAGTCCCACACACTGCTAGAAACTGAAATATTTTTTCAGAGCTAGATGCAGAAAAAAATTATATTGAATTTTCAACCTGATGGAGGTTAGTATAGATGGACTAATAGAACAAGTCCCACACACTGCTAGAAGCCCAAATATTTTTTCAGAGCTAGATGCAGATAAAAATTATATTTAATTTGCAACCTGGTGGAGGTTAGTATAGATGGACTAATAGAACAAGTCCCACACACTGCTACAAGCCGAAGCCCAAATATTTTTTCAGAGCTAGATGCAGATAAAAATTATATTGAATTTGCAACGTTGTGGAGGTCAGTATAGATGGACTAATAGAACAAGTCCCACACACTGCTACAAGCCGAAGCCGAAATATTTTTTCAGAGCTAGATGCAGATAAAAATTATATTGAATTTGCAAACTGGTGGATGTTAGAATAGATGGAATTCAATGTGTTCGACCCCAAGGCTGTAGGTCTGGTGGGGGGAGAAACAAAAAACAGGCGCAGATCTAAGTGTAGATTTATATATATATATATATATATAGAAACAGAAGAAAAATGAACTGCTCACCTTTAGCAGATCTTGTTCCAAGGCTTATCGACCAATTCTGGTCTAATGTGGGTAGCTGGTCCACTGGTATGCAGCTTCAATCTGGATTAAACGGATCTCCCAGCTGGAGTCCGTAAGAATAGGGTTCAGAGTATGTATCCAGCCAATTGAGCGCTCCCAGGGTCACAAGGAATGATTATCCAAAAAAGGATTTACTTCTTCAGAAGATTTATTCAAGTTAGTAAATAGATAAAACTTATAAATAAAACAACGCGTTTCGGCTATTAAAATTAAAGATATATAGCCTTCCTCAGGTCTAATGTAAGAGAGTCAATAGTGGTGGTTATATAGTCACTATAAAAACCTACCTAGTGAAATAATTATCCTAATCACATGTAAATTGGTTTGAGTTGGAACGCCCAAATCCCATTCTATAGAGACTCAGCTTTCTCAGAGTTAGGATTTTCCAGCTTTTTCCTCTGATTATAGAATAAACAAATTATAGAGCAGCTAAACTTGTTATAATAAAATTTGTCATAATAAAATTTTCCATAATAAAATTTTGGTAATGAAGATATTATACTTTCTCCTTCTCTTTCTTTCCTTTCTTTTTCTATCCCTTTAAGAGGAGAAAATAAGTGCATTAGTAGAAAAATCTATACCGTGAACCTGAATTTAAGAAGATTTTCATTCAATAGGTATACCAATGAAATTCAGATAAGGGGAGTTTAATTCACATGGATATATATGCCAAAGGTAGTAAAACAGAGAGAGAAAGGAAAAAAAAAAAAAAATGCATAAAAACGCATCAAAAAACGCAACAAAAAACGCAAGAGAAAAAAAAAAATAAAAAAATAAAAAAAAAAAAGGAGAGAGGTTATTATTATACATAGTGAATGAAACATTAATTGTGGAGATATCTCCGTGAACTCTATACATTCTCCAATTTATCATTGAGGCCATCAGGATACAAACAACGTAGTCTATATATCCAGAAGGCCTCCTTCTTGTTAAGTTGTTGGATCCTGTCAGGAATATCAGCCGGGATCTGCTCCACCGGTGTAAGTCTCACTTTAAATTTTTTGTTATGGGTAGTAAGAAGATGTCTGGAGAGGCTGTGTGTTAATAAGCCATTTTTGGCGTTATATCTGTGGGCATTGAGTCGGGATCTCACCATTTGTGTGGTCCTACCCACGTACTGGAGACCGCGATCACATGTAATAACGTAGATTACATGGTCACTAGTACAGGTCAGGTGATCCTTGATATTAAAAGTCTCTCCTGTGCTATTCGATGTAATGGAATGGGACCCATGAGTAATTATATGACAGCACTGACAATTTTTCTGAGAGCACCTATAAGTGTCATTCTGTGTGAGTCTATTTGTACTAATCAAGGGACAAATGTTTTTAGATTGAGAGAACACTGGTTGGCCTCCTGGTTTCCGTTTTTTTAAACGGCTAGGTGCGAGGAGGTTTCTTAGAGTTTTTTCCTCTCCTAAATGTAATGCCAGGTATTTTTGGCAATATATCTCGCAGGAGAGGATCTTGTTTCAAGATATGCCAATGCTTTTGCAAAATATTCCTAATCAATTGGTTCCCCTTATTATAAGAGGTGATAAAATTATGATTCCATTTATTCCTATTCCTAGTGTCACTGTCCCTGGATTCCTTATGGGGCAATTCATCCCCATTCCCCAAACAATCAGTTTGGGTTTTAGTCAAATTTATACGGTATGCCTCATCGATAATTTGCTTGGGGTACTTTTTCTCTTTAAATCTCTTCTTGAGTATATCCGATTGTCTGATATAATCCGAATCCTTAGTATTATTTTTTCTAATTCGATGAAATTGGCTGAAAGGGATGTTATTTTTCCATTTGATGTAATGGGCACTTTGATAGTCTAAGTAGCCATTCACATCAACAGATTTGAAATGAGTTTTCGTTATTATTTTTTTTTCTTCATGTGAAATTTCTAAATCAAGAAAAACAGCTATTTTTGGTTCGATACTAGAAGAAAAAGTAATACCCCAGGTGTTCTCATTCAATTCATTGACTAGAGACTGAGCATCCTCTCTACTGCCCCTCCATATCACGAATAGATCATCTATATAACGCTTTTACAGTACTATATTATTGCTATATTTAGGGGAGCATAGGGGCGACTGGGACTCGAATAGCCCCATGAATAAATTAGCAAAACTTGGGGCTACCCGAGTCCCCATCGCGGTACCAAGCCTCTGTAAATAGAGGTGTCCCTCAAATTCAAAAAGATTATGTTTGAGGATAAAATTTAAGCCTCTCAAAAGGAAATCTACCTGACCTTGTGGCATATCCTTATCCTGCTGTAAAAAAAATTTCACTGCATTTATACCTAAATCATGACCAATATTTGAATAAAGTGCATTAACATCCATTGTAATCATGAGATAATTATCTTCCCATTGTAGTGCATTCAATTCAAAAATAAGTTGAGTAGAATCTTTTAAATAGGAGGCGAGAGATTTTACATATTGCTGAAGGTACAGATCTATAAAGTGGGAGAGTGGACTAGTAAGGGAATTAATTCCTGAAATGATAGGTCGTCCAGGAGGATTATTACAATCCTTGTGAATTTTCGGCAAGTGATAGAAGAATGCCAATGATGGTTCTTTATTGTTTAAAAAGGTTTTTTCCTTTTTTTGTAAGGATACCTGCTGTGTAGGCATAATTGATCAGGTCATGGTATTCCCTTGTGAAATCCTTTGAGGGATCCACCTCTAGCCTTTCATAATATTTAGTATCTGATAAAATGTTATATGCTTCCTTAATATAGGTCTCCCTATCTTGGACCACCACGCCCCCTCCTTTATCAGCTTCCCTAATAATAATATCCCCATTGTTTTTTAATTTAGTAATGGCTATTCTCTCTCTTTTAGTAATATTTGGTCTCCGCATTTGGAATGCACCTTTCTTATTAATATTGTCCCTATTTTTTATTGTTAATTGATTTTTAGAAAATTTTATTGAATCTAAGGTACGAAAATCTTCATTAACTAGTGCTAGGAAGGTTTCTATATAACTACCCCTATGGTGTACTGGATTAAAATTTGAATGGGTTTTGATCTCCAGATGTATATTTTTATCAAGTTCCATACTATTGTCATGGGGTATTATCAAATCCGATGTTGCTTTTGTAGTGGGTTTCTCTGCATTTTTCTTTTTCAATTCAAAGTACCTTGTAAGAGTAACACGTCTCACAAACTTATTCAAGTCAACAAAGAGATCAAAGTGATTCGTTTCTTGACTTGGGCAAAAATTAAGACCCTTAGTAAGGACTTTTTGTTCAACCTCATCCAAAGGGTATTTGGATAAGTTGAAGATCCTATTAGGTTCTTTTGTTGGTGGTTTACAGATTGTTCTTACAGTCTGCGATCCTATGTCATCAGTGTAGGTAGATTGACAAGGTTTTTTGTATTTATCCCTATTTTTTTGGGTGCTTCTACCTGCTCTAGTCCCTCTGGACCTCCTTTTCTTTTCTTTGGGAGGGTATTCACTGGGGCGAAGTATCTCGTGATCTGGGGTTGGGAACACGGAATCACTTCTTCTGGCGGTGTCACGGAGGGTACGAATTCTGAGTGTCTTAGGATTGCAGGGACAATCGTTTCCACTAAAGGGAGTGGGCGTATCGGGCCAATCTCTAAAAAAGAGATATGGGAACTAGAAGAAGTGGGTGACGGAGCGGGTGATGGAAGCACAGTAACAAATGTGCATGGGGAATTATCTATGCTGTGTGTTGTAAGGTCATTCAAATCAAAAAAACTGTTATCGTTATTTGTAATATCATTAATACTCGCAATTGAATTATTCCCATTACAAATATCAGCTTCTTGGTTTCCCTGCTGAGTGCATTCCAGGGGGGGTAAACCTGGATTAGGAGCTGGCAGTTCATGACTTGGAATCACCATGCTAGATTTAGTAATTGTTTCAGTGTTTTTACGAGAAACTGATGTATTCTCACAACTTGGTATAGTAATGGGAGTGGAGTGTTTGAAATTAGTCCGTTTAGATATTGCTCCAGCATTTTTTCCCATATTTTTTATATGTTTACTAGTGGAAATAAATCTAGGATTGGTAGGTAGTCTAGAATTATAAAAGGTGCGTAAATGATCTACTGTGTCTCTTTGTTTCTTAGGAAGGGGGTTCATGGGTATAGATTGATTACTATTAGTGGGAACTCTATCAATTTTATTCCCATTATTTTTATTATTGTTGTTAGTATTTACTTTGAAAAAAACATCCCTTCTAAGTTTTTTAGTTTTTGCTTCCATAAGATCATTCTCAAAATTTTTTAAATTTTTGTTAATGTCAGTGTTGAGTGCACTGTAATAGGAAGTCGTATTATAGACTTCAAGTTCTTGTACCAAAATTTCACATTTGTGTGTGGCAAGGAGTGCTAATTCCTTGCGTTTCTCTATTAGAGTTAGCATTAAATTATATGAACAGGAGTCTATAATATTTAGTAGAAAAATCCAAATCCTGTGGGAAAGTACTATTAAAATGAATCTGTAGTCCCTTGGGTATGATCTTATGTTTTATACATAAACCCAGAAATTCAGCGTCCAATTGATGACGTATTTCCAGTTTCATATTTTTTTCAAAATCAAAGAAAAAATTCCTGATCTTTTTCATCTCTAGATCCGTATCATCGGACACTGGTATCGTAGTGGTAGAGATGTCTTTATGTGGATTAATAGCTTCAAAGGCTTGACGCCTTCTTAAAAGTCTATTATTGAAGTGATCCATCTTAAGACCGCTGCCTTTGTTTTCCTGAAGGGTCAGTAAAGTTTCTTATCACCCAAGCCAATGGAAAAAAATCCTTAGGCTTCTATAAATTCAATGTGTTTGACCCCAAGGCTGTAGGTCTGGTGGGGGGAGAAACAAAAAACAGGCGCAGATCTAAGTGTAGATGTATATATATATATAGAAACAGAAGAAAAATGAACTGCTCACCTTTAGCAGATCTTGTACCAAGGCTTATCGACCAATTCTGGTCTAATGTTGGTAGCTGGTCCACTGGTATGCAGCTTCTATCTGGATTAAACGGATCTCCCAGCTGGAGTCCGTAAGAATAGATGAAATAATAGAACAAGTCCTTCACAATGCTACAAGCCGAAGCCCAAATATTATTTCAGAGCTAGATGCAGATAAAAATTATATTGAATTTGCAACCTGATGGAGGTCAGTATAGATGGACTAATAGAACAAGTCCCTCACACTGCTACAAGCCGAAGCCCAAATATTTTTTCAGAGCTTGATGCAGATAAAAATTATATTGAATTTGCAACCTGGTGGAGGTTAGTATAGATGGACTAATAGAACAAGTCCCACACACTGCTAAAAGCCGAAGCCCAAATATTTTTTCAGAGCTAGATGCAGATAAAAATTATATTGAATTTGCAACCCGGTGGAGGTTAGTATAGATGGACTAATAGAACAAGTCCCAGACACTGCTAGAAGCCGAAATATTTTTTCAGAGCTAGATGCAGAGTAAAATTATATTGAATTTGCAACCTGCTGGAGGTTAGTATAGATGGACGAATAGAACAAGTCCCACACACAGCTAGAAGCTGAAATATTTTTTCAGAGCTAAATGCAGAAAAAAATTATATTGAATTTGCAACCTGATGGAGGTTAGTATAGATGGACTAATAGAACAAGTCCCACACACTGCTAGAAGCCGAAATAGTTTTTCAGAGCTAGATGCAGATAAAAATTATATTTCATTTGCAACCTGGTGGAGGTCAGTATAGATGGACTAATAGAACAAGTCCCACACACTGCTACAAGCCGAAGTCGAAATATTTTTTCAGAGCTAGACGCAGACAAAAATTATATTGAATTTGCAACCTGGTGGAGGTTAGGATAGAAGGACTAATAGAACAAGTCCCATACACTGCTACAAGCCGAAGCCCAAATATTTTTTCAGAGCTAGATGCAGATAAAAATTTTAATGAATTTGCAACCTGGTGGAGGTTAGTATAGATGGACTAATAGAACAAGTCCTACACACTGCTACAAGCCGAAGCCCAAGTATTTTTTCAGAGCTAGATGCAGATAAAAATTATATTGAATTTGAAACCTGGTGGAGGTTAGTATAGATGGACTAATAGAACAAGTCCCACACTCTGCTACAAGCCAAAATATTTTTTCAGAGCTAGATGCAGAAAAAAATTATATTGAATTTGCAACCTGGTGGAGGTTAGTATAGATGGACTAATAGAACAAGTCCCACACACTGCTACAAGCCGAAATATTTCTTCAGAGCTAGATTCAGATAAAAATTATATTGAATTTGCAACCTGGTGGAGGTTAGTATAGATGGACTAATAGAACAAGTCCCACACACTGCTACAAGCCGGATCCAAAATATTTTTTCAGATATAGATGCAGATAAAAATTATATTGAATTTGCAACCTGGTGGAGGTTAGTATAGATGGACTAATAGAACAAGTCCCACACACTGCTACAAGCCCAAGCTCAAATATTTTTTCAGAGCTAGATGCAGATAAAAATTATATTGAATTTGCAACCTGGTGGAGGTTAGTATAGATGGACTAATAGAACAAGTCCCACACACTACTACAAGCCCAAGCCCAAATATTTTTTCAGAGCTAGATGCAGATAAAACTTATATTGAATTTGCAAACTGGTGGAGGTTAGTATAGATGGACTAATAGAACAAGTCCCACACACTGCTACAAGCCGAAATATTTTTTCAGAGCTAGATGCAGATAAAAATTATATTGAATTTGCAAACTGGAGGAGGTTAGTATAGATGGACTAATAGAACAAGTCCCACACACTGCTACAAGCCCAAGCCAAATATTTTTTCAGAGCTAGATGCAGATAAAAATTATATTCAATTTGCAACCTGGTGGAGGTTAGTATAGATCGACTAATAGAACAAGTGCCACACATTGCTACAAGCCGAAGACCAAATATTTTTTCAGAGCTAGATGCAGATAAAAATTATATTAAATTTGAAACCTGGTGGAGGTTAGTATAGATGGACTAATAGAACAAGTCCCACACACTGCTACAAGCCGAAGCCTAAATATTTTTTCAGAGCTAGATGCAGATAAAAATTATATTGAATTTGCAACCTGGTGGAGGATAGAACAGATGGACTAATAGAACAATCCCTCACACTGCTACAAGCTGAAGCGCAAATATTATTTCAGAGCTAGATGCTGATAAAAATTATATTGAATTTGCAACCTGGTGGAGGTTAGTACAAATGGACTAATAGAACAAGTCCCTCACACTGCTACAAGCTGAAGCCCAAATTTTTTTTCAGAGCTTAATGCAGATAAAAATTATATAGAATTTGCAACCTGGTGGAGGTTAGTATAGATGGACTAATAGAACAAGTCCCACACACTGCTACAAGCCGAAATATTTTTTCAGAGCTAGATGCAGATAAAAATTATATTGAATTTGCAAACTGGTGGAGGTTAGTATAGATGGACTAATAGAACAAGTGCCACACACTGCTAGTAGCCCAAGCCCAAATATTATTTCAGAGCTAGATGCAGATAAAAATTATATTGAATTTGCAACCTGGTGGAGGTTAGTACAAATGGACTAATAGAACAAGTCCCTCACACTGCTACAAGTCGAAGCCCAAATAATTTTTCAGAGCTAGATGCAGATAAAAATTATATTGAATTTGCAACCTGGTGGAGGTTAGTATAGATGGACTAACAGAACAAGTCCCACACACTGCTACAAGCCGAAGTCGAAATATTTTTTCAGAGCTAGACGCAGACAAAAATTATATTGAATTTGCAACCTGGTGGAGGTTAGTATAGAAGGACTAATAGAACAAGTTCCTCACACTGCTACAAGCCGAAGCCCAAATATTTTTTCAGAGCTAGATGCAGATAAAAATTATATTGAATTCGAAACCTGGTGGAGGTTAGTATAGATGGACTAATAGAACAAGTCCCACACAATGCTACAAGCCGAAATATTTTTTCAGAGCTCGATGCAGAAAAACATTATATTCAATTTGCAACCTGTTGGAGGTTAGTTTAGATGGACTAATAGAAAAAGTCCCACACACTGCTATAAGCCGAAATATTTTTTCAGAGCTATATGCAGATAAAAATTATATTGAATTTGCAACCTGGTGGAGGTTAGTATAGATGGACTAATAGAACAAGTCCCACACACTGCTACAAGCCGAAGCCAAAATATTTTTTCAAAGCTAGATGCAGATAAAAATTATATTGAATTTGCAACCTGGTGGAGGTTAGTATAGATGGACTAATAGAACAAGTCCCACACACAGCTAGAAGCCGAAATATTTTTTCAGAGCTAGATGCAGATAAAAATTATATTGAATTTGCAACCTGGTGGAGGTCAGTATAGATGGACTAGTAGAACAAGTCCCACACACTGCTTGAAGCCGAAATATTTTTTCAGAGCTAGATGCAGAGTAAAATTATATTGAATTTGCAACCTGCTGGAGGTCAGTATAGATGGACTAATAGAACAAGTCCCACACACAGCTAGAAGCCGAAATATTTTTTCAGAGCTAGATGCAGAAAAAAATTATATTGAATTTGCAGCGTGATGGAGGTCAGTATAGATGGACTAATAGAACAAGTCCCACACACTGCTAGAAGCCGAAATAGTTTTTCAGAGCTAGATGCAGATAAAAATTATATTGAATTTGCAACCTGGTGGAGGTTAGCATAGATGGACTAATAGACCAAGTCCCACACACTGCTAGAAGCCGAAGTCGAAATACTTTTTCAGAGTTAGATGCAGATAAAAATTATATTGAATTTGCAACCTGGTGGAGGTTAGTATAGATGGACTAATAGAGAAAGTCCCACACACAGCTAGAAGGCCAAATATTTTTTCAGAGCTAGATGCAGATAAAAATTATATTTAATTTGCAACCTGGTGGAGGTTAGTATAGATGGACTAATAGAACAAGTCCCTCACACTGCTACAAGCCGAAGCCCAAATATTTTTTCAGAGCTAGATGCAGATAAAAATTATATTGAATTTGCAACGTGATGGAGGTTAGTATAGATGGACTAATAGAACAAGTCCCACACACTGCTACAAGCCAAAGCCGAAATATTTTTTCAGAGCTAGATGCAGATAAAAATTATATTGAATTTGCAACCTGGTGGAGGTTAGTATAGATGGACTAATAGAACAAGTCCCACACACTGCTACAAGCCGAAGCCGAAATATTTTTTCAGAGCTAGATGCAGATAAAAATTATATTGAATTTGCAACCTGGTGGATGTTAGAATAGATGGAATTCAATGTGTTCGACCCCAAGGCTGTAGGTCTGGTGGGGGGAGAAACAAAAAACAGGTGCAGATCTAAGTGTAGATTTATATATATATATATATAGAAACAGAAGAAAAATGAACTGCTCACCTTTAGCAGATCTTGTACCAAGGCTTATCGACCAATTCTGGTCTAATGTGGGTAGCTGGTCCACTGGTATGCAGCTTCTATCTGGATTAAACGGATCTCCCAGCTGGAGTCCGTAAGAATAGGGTTCAGAGTATGTATCCAGCCAATTGAGCGCTCCCAGGGTCACAAGGAATGATTATCCAAAAAAGGATTTACTTCTTCAGAAGATTTATTCAAGTTAGTAAATAGATAAAACTTATAAATAAAACAACGCGTTTCGGCTATTAAAATTAAAGATATATAGCCTTCCTCAGGTCTAATGTAAGAGAGTCAATAGTGGTGGTTATATAGTCACTATAAAAACCTACCTAGTGAAATAATTATCCTAATCACATGTAAATTGGTTTGAGTTGGAACGCCCAAATCCCATTCTATAGAGACTCAGCTTTCTCAGAGTTAGGATTTTCTAGCTTTTTCCTCTGATTATAGAATAAACAAATTATAGAGCAGCTAAACTTGTTATAATAAAATTTGTCATAATAAAATTTTCCATAATAAAATTTTGGTAATGAAGATATTATACTTTCTCCTTTTCTTTCTTTCCTTTCTTTTTCTATCCCTTTAAGAGGAGAAAATAAGTGCATTAGTAGAAAAATCTATACCGTGAACCTGAATTTAAGAAGATTTTCATTCAATAGGTATATCAATGAAATTCAGATAAGGGGAGTTTAATTCACATGGATATATATGCCAAAGGTAGTAAAACGGAGAGAGAGAGAGAGAGAAAAAAAAAAATTCGAATCCTTAGTATTATTTTTTCTGATTCGATGAAATTGGCTGAAAGGGATGTTATTTTTCCATTTGATGTAATGGGCACTTTGATAGTCTAAGTAGCCATTCACATCAACAGATTTGAAATGAGTTTTCGTTATTATTTTTTTTTCTTCATGTGAAATCTCTAAATCAAGAAAAACAGCTATTTTTGGTTCGATACTAGAAGAAAAAGTAATACCCCAGGTGTTCTCATTCAATTCATTGACTAGAGACTGAGCATCCTCTCTACTGCCCCTCCATATCACGAATAGATCATCTATATAACGCTTTTACAGTACTATATTATTGCTATATTTAGGGGAGCATAGGGGCGACTGGGACTCGAATAGCCCCATGAATAAATTAGCAAAACTTGGGGCTACCCGAGTCCCCATCGCGGTACCAAGCCTCTGTAAATAGAGGTGTCCCTCAAATTCAAAAAGATTATGTTTGAGGATAAAATTTAAGCCTCTCAAAAGGAAATCTACCTGACCTTGTGGCATATCCTTATCCTGCTGTAAAAAAACTTTCACTGCATTTATACCTAAATCATGACCAATATTTGAATAAAGTGCATTAACATCCATTGTAATCATGAGATAATTATCTTCCCATTGTAGTGCATTCAATTCAAAAATAAGTTGAGTAGAATCTTTTAAATAGGAGGCGAGAGATTTTACATATTGCTGAAGGTACAGATCTATAAAGTGGGAGAGTGGACTAGTAAGGGAATTAATTCCTGAAATGATAGGTCGTCCAGGAGGATTATTACAATCCTTGTGAATTTTTGGCAAGTGATAGAACAATGCCAATGATGGTTCTTTATTGTTTAAAAAGGTTTTTTCCTTTTTTTGTAAGGATACCTGCTGTGTAGGCATAATTGATCAGGTCATGGTATTCCCTTGTGAAATCCTTTGAGGGATCCACCTCTAGCCTTTCATAATATTTAGTATCTGATAAAATGTTATATGCTTCCTTAATATAGGTCTCCCTATCTTGGACCACCACGCCCCCTCCTTTATCAGCTTCCCTAATAATAATATCCCCATTGTTTTTTAATTTAGTAATGGCTATTCTCTCTCTTTTAGTAATATTTGGTCTCCACATTTGGAATGCACCTTTCTTATTAATATTGTCCCTATTTTTTATTGTTAATTGATTTTTAGAAAATTTTATTGAATCTAGGGTACGAAAATCTTCATTAACTAGTGCTAGGAAGGTTTCTATATAACTACCCCTATGGTGTACTGGATTAAAATTTGAATGGGTTTTGATCTCCAGATGTATATTTTTATCAAGTTCCATACTATTGTCATGAGGTATTATCAAATCCGATGTTGCTTTTGTAGTGGGTTTCTCTGCATTTTTCTTTTTCAATTCAAAGTACCTTGTAAGAGTAACACGTCTCACAAACTTATTCAAGTCAACAAAGAGATCAAAGTGATTCGTTTCTTGACTTGGGCAAAAATTAAGACCCTTAGTAAGGACTTTTTGTTCAACCTCATCCAAAGGGTATTTGGATAAGTTGAAGATCCTATTAGGTTCTTTTGTTGGTGGTTTACAGATTGTTCTTACAGTCTGCGATCCTATGTCATCAGTGTAGGTAGATTGACAAGGTTTTTTGTATTTATCCCTATTTTTTTGGGTGCTTCTACCTGCTCTAGTCCCTCTGGACCTCCTTTTCTTTTCTTTGGGAGGGTATTCACTGGGGCGAAGTATCTCGTGATCTGGGGTTGGGAACACGGAATCACTTCTTCTGGCGGTGTCACGGAGGGTACGAATTCTGAGTGTCTTAGGATTGCAGGGACAATTGTTTCCACTAAGGGGAGTGGGCGTATCGGGCCAATCTCTAAAAAAGAGATATGGGAACTAGAAGAAGTGGGTGACGGAGCGGGTGATGGAAGCACAGTAACAAATGTGCATGGGGAATTATCTATGCTGTGTGTTGTAAGGTCATTCAAATCAAAAAAACTGTTATCGTTATTTGTAATATCATTAATACTCGCAATTGAATTATTCCCATTACAAATATCAGCTTCTTGGTTTCCCTGCTGAGTGCATTCCAGGGGGGGTAAACCTGGATTAGGAGCTGGCAGTTCATGACTTGGAATCATCATGCTAGATTTAGTAATTGTTTCAGTGTTTTTACGAGAAACTGATGTATTCTCACAACTTGGTATAGTAATGGGAGTGGAGTGTTTGAAATTAGTCCGTTTAGATATTGCTCCAGCATTTTTTCCCATATTTTTTATATGTTTACTAGTGGAAATAAATCTAGGATTGGTAGGTAGTCTAGAATTATAAAAGGTGCGTAAATGATCTACTGTGTCTCTTTGTTTCTTAGGAAGGGGGTTCATGGGTATAGATTGATTACTATTAGTGGGAACTCTATCAATTTTATTCCCATTATTTTTATTATTGTTGTTAGTATTTACTTTGAAAAAAACATCCCTTCTAAGTTTTTTAGTTTTTGCTTCCATAAGATCATTCTCAAAATTTTTTAAATTTTTGTTAATGTCAGTGTTGAGTGCACTGTAATAGGAAGTCGTATTATAGACTTCAAGTTCTTGTACCAAAATTTCACATTTGTGTGTGGCAAGGAGTGCTAATTCCTTGCGTTTCTCTATTAGAGTTAGCATTAAATTATATGAACAGGAGTCTATAATATTTAGTAGAAAAATCCAAATCCTGTGGGAAAGTACTATTAAAATGAATCTGTAGTCCCTTGGGTATGATCTTATGTTTTATACATAAACCCAGAAATTCAGCGTCCAATTGATGACGTATTTCCAGTTTCATATTTTTTTCAAAATCAAAGAAAAAATTCCTGATCTTTTTCATCTCTAGATCCGTATCATCGGACACTGGTATCGTAGTGGTAGAGATGTCTTTATGTGGATTAATAGCTTCAAAGGCTTGACGCCTTCTTAAAAGTCTATTATTGAAGTGATCCATCTTAAGACCGCTGCCTTTGTTTTCCTGAAGGGTCAGTAAAGTTTCTTATCACCCAAGCCAATGGAAAAAAATCCTTAGGCTTCTATAAATTCAATGTGTTTGACCCCAAGGCTGTAGGTCTGGTGGGGGGAGAAACAAAAAACAGGCGCAGATCTAAGTGTAGATGTATATATATATATATAGAAACAGAAGAAAAATGAACTGCTCACCTTTAGCAGATCTTGTACCAAGGCTTATCGACCAATTCTGGTCTAATGTTGGTAGCTGGTCCACTGGTATGCAGCTTCTATCTGGATTAAACGGATCTCCCAGCTGGAGTCCGTAAGAATAGATGAAATAATAGAACAAGTCCTTCACACTGCTACAAGCCGAAGCCCAAATATTATTTCAGAGCTAGATGCAGATAAAAATTATATTGAATTTGCAACCTGATGGAGGTCAGTATAGATGGACTAATAGAACAAGTCCCTCACACTGCTACAAGCCGAAGCCCAAATATTTTTTCAGAGCTTGATGCAGATAAAAATTATATTGAATTTGCAACCTGGTGGAGGTTAGTATAGATGGACTAATAGAACAAGTCCCACACACTGCTAAAAGCCGAAGCCCAAATATTTTTTCAGAGCTAGATGCAGATAAAAATTATATTGAATTTGCAACCCGGTGGAGGTTAGTATAGATGGACTAATAGAACAAGTCCCAGACACTGCTAGAAGCCGAAATATTTTTTCAGAGCTAGATGCAGAGTAAAATTATATTGAATTTGCAACCTGCTGGAGGTTAGTATAGATGGACGAATAGAACAAGTCCCACACACTGCTAGAAGCTGAAATATTTTTTCAGAGCTAGATGCAAAAAAAAATTATATTTCATTTGCAACCTGGTGGAGGTCAGTATAGATGGACTAATAGAACAAGTCCCACACACTGCTACAAGCCGAAGTCGAAATATTTTTTCAGAGCTAGACGCAGACAAAAATTATATTGAATTTGCAACCTGGTGGAGGTTAGGATAGAAGGACTAATAGAACAAGTCCCATACACTGCTACAAGCCGAAGCCCCAATATTTTTTCAGAGCTAGATGCAGATAAAAATTTTAATGAATTTGCAACCTGGTGGAGGTTAGTATAGATGGACTAATAGAACAAGTCCCACACACTGCTACAAGCCGAAGCCCAAATATTTTTTCAGAGCTAGATGCAGATAAAAATTATATTGAATTTGAAACCTGGTGGAGGTTAGTATAGATGGACTAATAGAACAAGTCCCACACTCTGCTACAAGCCAAAATATTTTTTCAGAGCTAGATGCAGAAAAAAATTATATTGAATTTGCAACCTGGTGGAGGTTAGTATAGATGGACTAATAGAAAAAGTCCCACACACTGCTACAAGCCGAAATATTTCTTCAGAGCTAGATTCAGATAAAAATTATATTGAATTTGCAACCTGGTGGAGGTTAGTATAGATGGACTAATAGAACAAGTCCCACACACTGCTACAAGCCGGATCCAAAATATTTTTTCAGATATAGATGCAGATAAAAATTATATTGAATTTGCAACCTGGTGGAGGTTAGTATAGATGGACTAATAGAACAAGTCCCACACACTGCTACAAGCCCAAGCTCAAATATTTTTTCAGAGCTAGATGCAGATAAAAATTATATTGAATTTGCAACCTGGTGGAGGTTAGTATAGATGGACTAATAGAACAAGTCCCACACACTGCTACAAGCCGGATCCAAAGTATTTTTTCAGAGATAGATGCAAAAAAAAATTATATTGAATTTGCAACCTGGTGGAGGTTAGTATAGATGGACTAATAGAACAAGTCCCACACACTACTACAAGCCCAAGCCCAAATATTTTTTCAGAGCTAGATGCAGATAAAACTTATATTGAATTTGCAACCTGGTGGAGGTTAGTATAGATGGACTAATAGAACAAGTCCCACACACTGCTACAAGCCGAAATATTTTTTCAGAGCTAGATGCAGATAAAAATTATATTGAATTTGCAAACTGGAGGAGGTTAGTATAGATGGACTAATAGAACAAGTCCCACACACTGCTACAAGCCCAAGCCCAAATATTTTTTCAGAGCTAGATGCAGATAAAAATTATATTCAATTTGCAACCTGGTGGAGGTTAGTATAGATCGACTAATAGAACAAGTGCCACACATTGCTACAAGCCGAAGACCAAATATTTTTTCAGAGGTAGATGCAGATAAAAATTATATTAAATTTGAAACCTGGTGGAGGTTAGTATAGATGGACTAATAGAACAAGTCCCACACACTGCTACAAGCCGAAGCCTAAATATTTTTTCAGAGCTAGATGCAGATAAAAATTATATTGAATTTGCAACCTGGTGGAGGATAGAACAGATGGACTAATAGAACAATCCCTCACACTGCTACAAGCTGAAGCGCAAATATTATTTCAGAGCTAGATGCAGATAAAAATTATATTGAATTTGCAACCTGGTGGAGGTTAGTACAAATGGACTAATAGAACAAGTCCCTCACACTGCTACAAGCCGAAGTCGAAATATTTTTTCAGAGCTAGACGCAGACAAAAATTATATTGAATTTGCAACCTGGTGGAGGTTAGTATAGAAGGACTAATAGAACAAGTCCCACACACTGCTAGAAGCCGAAGTCGAAATATTTTTTCAGAGCTCGATGCAGAAAAAAATTATATTCAATTTGCAACCTGTTGGAGGTTAGTTTAGATAGACTAATAGAAAAAGTCCCACACACTGCTATAAGCCGAAATATTTTTTCAGAGCTATATGCAGATAAAAATTATATTGAATTTGCAACCTGGTGGAGGTTAGTATAGATGGACTAATAGAACAAGTCCCACACACTGCTACAAGCCGAAGCCAAAATATTTTTTCAGAGCTAGATGCAGATAAAAATTATATTGAATTTGCAACCTGGTGGAGGTTAGTATAGATGGACTAATAGAACAAGTCCCACACACAGCTAGAAGCCGAAATATTTTTTCAGAGCTAGATGCAGATAAAAATTATATTGAATTTGCAACCTGGTGGAGGTCAGTATAGATGGACTAGTAGAACAAGTCCCACACACTGCTTGAAGCCGAAATATTTTTTCAGAGCTAGATGCAGAGTAAAATTATATTGAATTTGCAACCTGCTGGAGGTCAGTATAGATGGACTAATAGAACAAGTCCCACACACAGCTAGAAGCCGAAATATTTTTTCAGAGCTAGATGCAGAAAAAAATTATATTGAATTTGCAGCGTGATGGAGGTCAGTATAGATGGACTAATAGAACAAGTCCCACACACTGCTAGAAGCCGAAATAGTTTTTCAGAGCTAGATGGAGATAAAAATTATATTGAATTTGCAACCTGGTGGAGGTTAGCATAGATGGACTAATAGACCAAGTCCCACACACTGCTAGAAGCCGAAGTCGAAATACTTTTTCAGAGTTAGATGCAGATAAAAATTATATTGAATTTGCAACCTGGTGGAGGTTAGTATAGATGGACTAATAGAGAAAGTCCCACACACAGCTAGAAGGCCAAATATTTTTTCAGAGCTAGATGCAGATAAAAATTATATTTAATTTGCAACCTGGTGGAGGTTAGTATAGATGGACTAATAGAACAAGTCCCTCACACTGCTACAAGCCGAAGCCCAAATATTTTTTCAGAGCTAGATGCAGATAAAAATTATATTGAATTTGCAACGTGATGGAGGTTAGTATAGATGGACTAATAGAACAAGTCCCACACACTGCTACAAGCCAAAGCCGAAATATTTTTTCAGAGCTAGATGCAGATAAAAATTATATTGAATTTGCAACCTGGTGGAGGTTAGTATAGATGGACTAATAGAACAAGTCCCACACACTGCTACAAGCCGAAGCCGAAATATTTTTTCAGAGCTAGATGCAGATAAAAATTATATTGAATTTGCAACCTGGTGGATGTTAGAATAGATGGAATTCAATGTGTTCGACCCCAAGGCTGTAGGTCTGGTGGGGGGAGAAACAAAAAACAGGCGCAGATCTAAGTGTAGATTTATATATATATATATAGAAACAGAAGAAAAATGAACTGCTCACCTTTAGCAGATCTTGTACCAAGGCTTATCGACCAATTCTGGTCTAATGTGGGTAGCTGGTCCACTGGTATGCAGCTTCTATCTGGATTAAACGGATCTCCCAGCTGGAGTCCGTAAGAATAGGGTTCAGAGTATGTATCCAGCCAATTGAGCGCTCCCAGGGTCACAAGGAATGATTATCCAAAAAAGGATTTACTTCTTCAGAAGATTTATTCAAGTTAGTAAATAGATAAAACTTATAAATAAAACAACGCGTTTCGGCTATTAAAATTAAAGATATATAGCCTTCCTCAGGTCTAATGTAAGAGAGTCAATAGTGGTGGTTATATAGTCACTATAAAAACCTACCTAGTGAAATAATTATCCTAATCACATGTAAATTGGTTTGAGTTGGAACGCCCAAATCCCATTCTATAGAGACTCAGCTTTCTCAGAGTTAGGATTTTCCAGCTTTTTCCTCTGATTATAGAATAAACAAATTATAGAGCAGCTAAACTTGTTATAATAAAATTTGTCATAATAAAATTTTCCATAATAAAATTTTGGTAATGAAGATATTATACTTTCTCCTTCTCTTTCTTTCCTTTCTTTTTCTATCCCTTTAAGAGGAGAAAATAAGTGCATTAGTAGAAAAATCTATACCGTGAACCTGAATTTAAGAAGATTTTCATTCAATAGGTATATCAATGAAATTCAGATAAGGGGAGTTTAATTCACATGGATATATATGCCAAAGGTAGTAAAACGGAGAGAGAGAGAGAGAGAAAAAAAAAAATTCGAATCCTTAGTATTATTTTTTCTGATTCGATGAAATTGGCTGAAAGGGATGTTATTTTTCCATTTGATGTAATGGGCACTTTGATAGTCTAAGTAGCCATTCACATCAACAGATTTGAAATGAGTTTTCGTTATTATTTTTTTTTCTTCATGTGAAATTTCTAAATCAAGAAAAACAGCTATTTTTGGTTCGATACTAGAAGAAAAAGTAATACCCCAGGTGTTCTCATTCAATTCATTGACTAGAGACTGAGCATCCTCTCTACTGCCCCTCCATATCACGAATAGATCATCTATATAACGCTTTTACAGTACTATATTATTGCTATATTTAGGGGAGCATAGGGGCGACTGGGACTCGAATAGCCCCATGAATAAATTAGCAAAACTTGGGGCTACCCGAGTCCCCATCGCGGTACCAAGCCTCTGTAAATAGAGGTGTCCCTCAAATTCAAAAAGATTATGTTTGAGGATAAAATTTAAGCCTCTCAAAAGGAAATCTACCTGACCTTGTGGCATATCCTTATCCTGCTGTAAAAAAAATTTCACTGCATTTATACCTAAATCATGACCAATATTTGAATAAAGTGCATTAACATCCATTGTAATCATGAGATAATTATCTTCCCATTGTAGTGCATTCAATTCAAAAATAAGTTGAGTAGAATCTTTTAAATAGGAGGCGAGAGATTTTACATATTGCTGAAGGTACAGATCTATAAAGTGGGAGAGTGGACTAGTAAGGGAATTAATTCCTGAAATGATAGGTCGTCCAGGAGGATTATTACAATCCTTGTGAATTTTCGGCAAGTGATAGAACAATGCCAATGATGGTTCTTTATTGTTTAAAAAGGTTTTTTCCTTTTTTTGTAAGGATACCTGCTGTGTAGGCATAATTGATCAGGTCATGGTATTCCCTTGTGAAATCCTTTGAGGGATCCACCTCTAGCCTTTCATAATATTTAGTATCTGATAAAATGTTATATGCTTCCTTAATATAGGTCTCCCTATCTTGGACCACCACGCCCCCTCCTTTATCAGCTTCCCTAATAATAATATCCCCATTGTTTTTTAATTTAGTAATGGCTATTCTCTCTCTTTTAGTAATATTTGGTCTCCGCATTTGGAATGCACCTTTCTTATTAATATTGTCCCTATTTTTTATTGTTAATTGATTTTTAGAAAATTTTATTGAATCTAAGGTACGAAAATCTTCATTAACTAGTGCTAGGAAGGTTTCTATATAACTACCCCTATGGTGTACTGGATTAAAATTTGAATGGGTTTTGATCTCCAGATGTATATTTTTATCAAGTTCCATACTATTGTCATGGGGTATTATCAAATCCGATGTTGCTTTTGTAGTGGGTTTCTCTGCATTTTTCTTTTTCAATTCAAAGTACCTTGTAAGAGTAACACGTCTCACAAACTTATTCAAGTCAACAAAGAGATCAAAGTGATTCGTTTCTTGACTTGGGCAAAAATTAAGACCCTTAGTAAGGACTTTTTGTTCAACCTCATCCAAAGGGTATTTGGATAAGTTGAAGATCCTATTAGGTTCTTTTGTTGGTGGTTTACAGATTGTTCTTACAGTCTGCGATCCTATGTCATCAGTGTAGGTAGATTGACAAGGTTTTTTGTATTTATCCCTATTTTTTTGGGTGCTTCTACCTGCTCTAGTCCCTCTGGACCTCCTTTTCTTTTCTTTTGGAGGGTATTCACTGGGGCGAAGTATCTCGTGATCTGGGGTTGGGAACACGGAATCACTTCTTCTGGCGGTGTCACGGAGGGTACGAATTCTGAGTGTCTTAGGATTGCAGGGACAATCGTTTCCACTAAAGGGAGTGGGCGTATCGGGCCAATCTCTAAAAAAGAGATATGGGAACTAGAAGAAGTGGGTGACGGAGCGGGTGATGGAAGCACAGTAACAAATGTGCATGGGGAATTATCTATGCTGTGTGTTGTAAGGTCATTCAAATCAAAAAAACTGTTATCGTTATTTGTAATATCATTAATACTCGCAATTGAATTATTCCCATTACAAATATCAGCTTCTTGGTTTCCCTGCTGAGTGCATTCCAGGGGGGGTAAACCTGGATTAGGAGCTGGCAGTTCATGACTTGGAATCACCATGCTAGATTTAGTAATTGTTTCAGTGTTTTTACGAGAAACTGATGTATTCTCACAACTTGGTATAGTAATGGGAGTGGAGTGTTTGAAATTAGTCCGTTTAGATATTGCTCCAGCATTTTTTCCCATATTTTTTATATGTTTACTAGTGGAAATAAATCTAGGATTGGTAGGTAGTCTAGAATTATAAAAGGTGCGTAAATGATCTACTGTGTCTCTTTGTTTCTTAGGAAGGGGGTTCATGGGTATAGATTGATTACTATTAGTGGGAACTCTATCAATTTTATTCCCATTATTTTTATTATTGTTGTTAGTATTTACTTTGAAAAAAACATCCCTTCTAAGTTTTTTAGTTTTTGCTTCCATAAGATCATTCTCAAAATTTTTTAAATTTTTGTTAATGTCAGTGTTGAGTGCACTGTAATAGGAAGTCATATTATAGACTTCAAGTTCTTGTACCAAAATTTCACATTTGTGTGTGGCAAGGAGTGCTAATTCCTTGCGTTTCTCTATTAGAGTTAGCATTAAATTATATGAACAGGAGTCTATAATATTTAGTAGAAAAATCCAAATCCTGTGGGAAAGTACTATTAAAATGAATCTGTAGTCCCTTGGGTATGATCTTATGTTTTATACATAAACCCAGAAATTCAGCGTCCAATTGATGACGTATTTCCAGTTTCATATTTTTTTCAAAATCAAAGAAAAAATTCCTGATCTTTTTCGTCTCTAGATCCGTATCATCGGACACTGGTATCGTAGTGGTAGAGATGTCTTTATGTGGATTAATAGCTGCAAAGGCTTGACGCCTTCTTAAAAGTCTATTATTGAAGTGATCCATCTTAAGACCGCTGCCTTTGTTTTCCTGAAGGGTCAGTAAAGTTTCTTATCACCCAAGCCAATGGAAAAAAATCCTTAGGCTTCTATAAATTCAATGTGTTCGACCCCAAGGCTGTAGGTCTGGTGGGGGGAGAAACAAAAAACAGGCGCAGATCTAAGTGTAGATGTATATATATATATATAGAAACAGAAGAAAAATGAACTGCTCACCTTTAGCAGATCTTGTACCAAGGCTTATCGACCAATTCTGGTCTAATGTTGGTAGCTGGTCCACTGGTATGCAGCTTCTATCTGGATTAAACGGATCTCCCAGCTGGAGTCCGTAAGATTAGATGGAATAATAGAACAAGTCCCTCACACTGCTACAAGCCGAAGCCCAAATATTATTTCAGAGCTAGATGCAGATAAAAATTATATTGAATTTGCAACCTGATGGAGGTCAGTATAGATGGACTAATAGAACAAGTCCCACACACTGCTAAAAGCCGAAGCCCAAATATTTTTTCAGAGCTAGATGCAGATAAAAATTATATTGAATTTGCAACCCGGTGGAGGTTAGTATAGATGGACTAATAGAACAAGTCCCAGACACTGCTAGAAGCCGAAATATTTTTTCAGAGCTAGATGCAGAGTAAAATTATATTGAATTTGCAACCTGCTGGAGGTTAGTATAGATGGACGAATAGAACAAGTCCCACACACTGCTAGAAGCTGAAATATTTTTTCAGAGCTAGATGCAGAAAAAAATTATATTGAATTTGCAACCTGATGGAGGTTAGTATAGATGGACTAATAGAACAAGTCCCACACACTGCTAGAAGCCCAAATATTTTTTCAGAGCTAGATGCAGATAAAAATTATATTTCATTTGCAACCTGGTGGAGGTCAGTATAGATAGACTAATAGAACAAGTCCCACACACTGCTACAAGCCGAAGTCGAAATATTTTTTCAGAGCTAGACGCAGACAAAAATTATATTGAATTTGCAACCTGGTGGAGGTTAGGATAGAAGGACTAATAGAACAAGTCCCATACACTGCTACAAGACGAAGCCCAAATATTTTTTCAGAGCTAGATGCAGATAAAAATTTTAATGAATTTGCAACCTGGTGGAGGTTAGTATAGATGGACTAATAGAACAAGTCCCACACACTGCTACAAGCCGAAGCCCAAATATTTTTTCAGAGCTAGATGCAGATAAAAATTATATTGAATTTGAAACCTGGTGGAGGTTAGTATAGATGAACTAATAGAACAAGTCCCACACTCTGCTACAAGCCAAAATATTTTTTCAGAGCTAGATGCAGAAAAAATTATATTGAATTTGCAACCTGGTGGAGGTTAGTATAGATGGACTAATAGAACAAGTCCCACACACTGCTACAAGCCGAAATATTTCTTCAGAGCTAGATGCAGATAAAAATTATATTGAATTTGCAACCTGGTGGAGGTTAGTATAGATGGACTAATAGAACAAGTCCCACACACTGCTACAAGCCGGATCCAAAATATTTTTTCAGAGATAGATGCAGATAAAAATTATATTGAATTTGCAACCTGGTGGAGGTTAGTATAGATGGACTAATAGAACAAGTCCCACACACTGCTACAAGCCGGATCCAAAATATTTTTTCAGAGATAGATGCAAAAAAAAATTATATTGAATTTGCAACCTGGTGGAGGTTAGTATAGATGGACTAATAGAACAAGTCCCACACACTGCTACAAGCCCAAGCCCAAATATTTTTTCAGAGCTAGATGCAGATAAAAATTATATTGAATTTGCAACCTGGTGGAGGTTAGTATAGATGGACTAATAGAACAAGTCCCACACACTGCTACAAGCCGAAATATTTTTTCAGAGCTAGATGCAGATAAAAATTATATTGAATTTGCAAACTGGTGGAGGTTAGTATAGATCGACTAATAGAACAAGTCCCACACACTGCTACAAGCCCAAGCCCAAATATTTTTTCAGAGCTAGATGCAGATAAAAATTATATTCAATTTACAACCTGGTGGAGGTTAGTATAGATGGACTAATAGAACAAGTGCCACACATTGCTACAAGCCGAAGACCAAATATTTTTTCAGAGCTAGATGCAGATAAAAATTATATTAAATTTGAAACCTGGTGGAGGTTAGTATAGATGGACTAATAGAACAAGACCCACACACTGCTACAAGCCGAAGCATAAATATTTTTTCAGAGCTAGATGCAGATAAAAATTATATTGAATTTGCAACCTGGTGGAGGATAGAACAGATGGACTAATAGAACAATCCCTCACACTGCTACAAGCTGAAGCGCAAATATTATTTCAGAGCTAGATGCAGATAAAAATTATATTGAATTTGCAACCTGGTGGAGGTTAGTACAAATGGACTAATAGAACAAGTCCCTCACACTGCTACAAGCTGAAGCCCAAATATTTTTTCAGAGCTTGATGCAGATAAAAATTATATAGAATTTGCAACCTGGTGGAGGTTAGTATAGATGGACTAATAGAACAAGTCCCACACACTGCTACAAGCCGAAATATTTTTTCAGAGCTAGATGCAGATAAAAATTATATTGAATTTGCAAACTGGTGGAGGTTAGTATAGATGGACTAATAGAACAAGTCCCACACACTGCTAGTAGCCCAAGCCCAAATATTATTTCAGAGCTAGATGCAGATAAAAATTATATTGAATTTGCAACCTGGTGGAGGTTAGTACAAATGGACTAATAGAACAAGTCCCTCACACTGCTTCAAGTCGAAGCCCAAATAATTTTTCAGAGCTAGATGCAGATAAAAATTATATTGAATTTGCAACCTGGTGGAGGTTAGTATAGATGGACTAATAGAACAAGTCCCACACACTGCTACAAGCCGAAGTCGAAATATTTTTTCAGAGCTAGACGCAGACAAAAATTATATTGAATTTGCAACCTGGTGGAGGTTAGTATAGAAGGACTAATAGAACAAGTCCCTCACACTGCTACAAGCTGAAGCCCAAATATTTTTTCAGAGCTAGATGCAGATAAAAATTATATTGAATTCGAAACCTGGTGGAGGTTAGTATAGATGGACTAATAGAACAAGTCCCACACAATGCTACAAGCCGAAATATTTTTTCAGAGCTCGATGCAGAAAAAAATTCTATTCAATTTGCAACCTGGTGGAGGTTAGTTTAGATGGACTAATAGAACAAGTCCCACACACTGCTACAAGCCGAAATATTTTTTCAGAGCTATATGCAGTTAAAAATTATATTGAATTTGCAACCTGGTGGAGGTTATTATAGATGGACTAATAGAACAAGTCCCACACACTGCTACAAGCCGAAGCCAAAATATTTTTTCAGAGCTAGATGCAGATAAAAATTATATTGAATTTGCAACCTGGTGGAGGTTAGTATAGATGGACTAATAGAACAAGTCCCACACACTGCTACAAGCCGAAGCCCAAATATTTTTTCAGAGCTAGATGCAGATAAAAATTATATTGAATTTGCAACCTGGTGGAGGTTAGTATAGATGGACTAATAGAACAAGTCCCACACACTGCTACAAGCCGAAGCCAAAATATTTTTTCAGAGCTAGATGCAGATAAAAATTATATTGAATTTGCAACCTGGTGGAGGTTAGTACAAATGGACTAATAGAACAAGTCCCTCACACTGCTTCAAGTCGAAGCCCAAATAATTTTTCAGAGCTAGATGCAGATAAAAATTATATTGAATTTGCAACCTGGTGGAGGTTAGTATAGATGGACTAATAGAACAAGTCACACACACTGCTACAAGCCGAAGTCGAAATATTTTTTCAGAGCTAGACGCAGACAAAAATTATATTGAATTTGCAACCTGGTGGAGGTTAGTATAGAAGGACTAATAGAACAAGTCCCTCACACTGCTACAAGCTGAAGCCCAAATATTTTTTCAGAGCTAGATGCAGATAAAAATTATATTGAATTCGAAACCTGGTGGAGGTTAGTATAGATGGACTAATAGAACAAGTCCCACACAATGCTACAAGCCGAAATATTTTTTCAGAGCTCGATGCAGAAAAAAATTATATTCAATTTGCAACCTGGTGGAGGTTAGTTTAGATGGACTAATAGAAAAAGTCCCACACACTGCTACAAGCCGAAATATTTTTTCAGAGCTATATGCAGTTAAAAATTATATTGAATTTGCAACCTGGTGGAGGTTAGTATAGATGGACTAATAGAACAAGTCCCACACACTGCTACAAGCCGAAGCCAAAATATTTTTTCAGAGCTAGATGCAGATAAAAATTATATTGAATTTGCAACCTGGTGGAGGTTAGTATAGATGGACTAATAGAACAAGTCCCACACACTGCTACAAGCCGAAGCCCAAATATTTTTTCAGAGCTAGATGCAGATAAAAATTATATTGAATTTGCAACCTGGTGGAGGTTAGTATAGATGGACTAATAGAACAAGTCCCACACACTGCTACAAGCCCAAGCCCAAATATTTTTTCAGAGCTAGATGCAGATAAAAATTATATTGAATTTGCAACCTGGTGGAGGTTAGTATAGATGGACTAATAGAACAAGTCCCACACACTGCTACAAGCCGAAATATTTTTTCAGAGCTAGATGCAGATAAAAATTATATTGAATTTGCAAACTGGTGGAGGTTAGTATAGATGGACTAATAGAACAAGTCCCACACACTGCTACAAGCCCAAGCCCAAATATTTTTTCAGAGCTAGATGCAGATAAAATTTATATTCAATTTGCAACCTGGTGGAGGTTAGTGTAGATGGACTAATAGAACAAGTCCCACACACTGCTACAAGCTGAAATATTTTTTCAGAGCTAGATGCAGATGAAAATTATTTTGAATTTGCAACCAGGTGGAGGTTAGTATAGATGGACTAATAGAATGATGCTATGCCCAGAAGGTTTTATTTCACTAGGTGCAGTAAAAAAATTCTATACAGATGGTGTCGCTTGCAACACAGATAGGCTACTCCACTGACTAACGCACACTGCAAGAGGCTAAAAAGGATTTTCTTTGCTAGATTTAGCCAAATGCTGTGAAAAAAAACTTGCACAGCACTGGCACAGACCTGCCTGGCTAAAAGTGATAGGAACTGATGTAACCTAGCCCTCAAAAGGACTACAATTACAATTCGTCTTTACTCCCAACCTATCTATTTAAGAGCACAGACCTGCCTGATAAAAGTGGAACTGATGTAACGTAGCCCTCAAAAGGACTGCAATTACAATTAGTCTTTACTCCCAACCTATCTATTTAAGAGCACAGACCTGCCTGATAAAAGTCGTAGGAAATTATGTAACCTAGTCCTCAAAAGGACTGCAATCACAACTATTCCCTACTCCCAAGCTATCTGTAGATTTGTGCGAAAATTGGCTTGAAATTAACAAAGTATAGCGCACACAGCAACAGTGGTGCCATCTAACATGCAGCTGCAGCAGTGAGAAAATGGTGGCGACGGGGAAAATGGCTGGGTCTTATAGGGTAAGGACATGTGACATACACTGCCAATGACACATGCCCTTGCTTGTGTGAAAAAAAGCAGTTTTCTCCGTGTGTGCGCTGCTGATAGGCTGACAGATTGCACCTCCCCACTGTAAATGCGGGAAAGAGAAAAAAAAATGGAGATCTTCATTATTCCTGCAGAGATCCATCCCCTGCCCCTCCCCCCGCCCCGCTGTACACTCAAACTGCGTATTAACATTAATTTTCAGCATTACTGAGAAAAAATCCAGCTATGATTTTGGTGCACGAACAGTTATCGAACATAACCTCGAACAGCCGAATTTTTTTCAAATTGTTCGTGTTCGCCGAACGGCTCGAACACCGCCCAAAACAGCTCGAATTTGAGATTGGCGAACAGTTCGAGTCGAACACCGCTCTAGTCATTATGCAAAGCAACTGTTGACTTTTTTCTTATGGTCATAGTCAATATAGTAACTTACATGTCTGTATAAGGGTTTATATACCAGTGACCAATTTTAGAAATTAAAGCAGAACTATTTTTGAGCACTACATTTTATGAGGGTTTCTAGTTTCTAGCAACTGTACATGAACCGATCAGACTGTAACAGTTTATTTGATCAATATGCTAGAAATAAGCAAATTTTTTGAAATTCAAATTTTTCCAAACAATTGTATTGTCTGTGAACACAGTTCACCACGCAGTCCATAAATGCAAGTCAAAGCTCTATCATACAAAAAGAAGCCGAATATCAGCGCAATCCAAAAACGCTGTGATCTTCTCTGGGCGAAAGCAAAAAGGAAAATGGGGTTGAATTAATCAAAATGTGAAATTCTTTATGGAAACCACAAATGCCATGTCCTGCAGACACAGAAGTGGAGGGACCACTCAGCTTGTTATCAAGGAGAGGGACCATGCAGCTTCTTATCAGAGCACAGTTCAAAAGCCCATATTTCTGATTGAGTTGCATTATTGCGTGAGATGAGCAAATTTATTCTAATGGAATTGATTCCTACTTGAAAATAGAAGAATATTAATTTTTTGTTTATTTGCTTTGCGTGAACACAACAAGCTAGCCGCCATTTTGCTAATCCAGAGCCATCCGATTTAAAAAAAAAACTAATACTCATCTCATTTTTCAGCTGTCCATCCCCTCTGCCGCGTACTGCCATTACCTGATCCTTAGAGCAGTCTTTTCTTTAGAGCAGCGACCAGGCCTTGAGAGTTACTGCATGTTGCATGTTGTGATGTCACAGATGTGTGAAATGCAGTGACCTCCGATTACGTAAGTTCTGGATTTCTGGATTAGAGAGGACAGGGGGAAGATGCTAGAGTGGAAAAAAGAGGACCAGATGGCAGACAGTGTAGATCGCTGCCTGCTGTCCTCCAGTCCTCTTCTTTCTCCCATCATAGCTCTAACCTGTTCACTCTAGGCCAGGACTTCCAGCCACAACCAAGCCTAAGACATCATGATGTGCAATGGGCAGTGATCTCTGATGACATAGCCTCTCTATGTACAGTGTAAGCCCCCTCATAGCCGCTATGTATACAATTAGCCCCATGAATATAGTTTTATCTCCCACATAGCCCCCTATAAACAGTATGAGTCCCACATAACCTTCTATATACAGTGTGAACCTTCAGATAGCCTCCTACATACAGTATGAGCCCTCATATAGCCTCCTAAATACAGTATGAGCCCTCACATAGCCTCCTAAATACAGTATGAGCCCTCACATAGCCTCCTAAATACAGTATGCGCCCTCACATAGCCTCCTAAATACAGTATGAGCCCTCACATAGCCTTCTTTAAACATGCAAACATCCCATACACATATGAATAAAAATCATATGCTCACCTTGCTCCCATTCGCCGACATTCTGCTCCGGTCTCCGGTGCACTGACTCTCCGTTAAGCAGACGCGAAGTACTGACATCATTACTTCTGCTGTTTCACACATTGATTGATGAAAAAGGAGCCAGAAACACCTCGTTCACCAATGTAATCATCACTGTCTGCATCCTAAGGATGTGGATAGCACTGGCATCGGGGAGTGGGCCGCGGCAGACGGGTGGTGGGCGAGGGCATTGTGCAGCTCATGGGCCACTCTTTTCAGCCCTTTGCCTGTCTTGCTCTGCAACCCAGACTGGAATAGCCGGAGAGCTGGATGATGCCTGCGGGCCACAGCTCTAGGCTGTTCTTAATCATGGCACCATTCCAGCAGGAGATGACTATTCATGGGTATGTGCATGGTTCTGTTTTCTTGTACTATTATTATCATTGATGTGCATATATTATATTATTATTGCACTGTCCTTGTACTGTCCCATGCGACTGTAAGTACCGCTATAAGATGTCCTTTCCTGCTGTGTATGATGCCTTTTATACTGGTGTGTTCATCTCATGACCTTAACTATTTTAACTCAAACAAAGAAAAAAACAAAGACAGAAGCATTATACGCAAATACCCTGAAATAAATAAATGAACAGCAATAGCCACCCACCACGTCACGGTGACAAGGTAGCTAAGTACCCTATATTATTTTCATGTACTATTGCTGTTCATTTACTTATTTCAGGGTATTTGTGTTTTATGTTTCTGTCTTTGTTTCTTTCTGTTTAGTGGCCATGTGTGAACAAACACTTACATACTGCATGCACACCAATTTATATCCTAGTTCAATTTTTTAGACTGTTTTAACTGAGCAAAGATTTGATGTGCTTCTCATATTTGTTGGCTTACTACCATTTCTTTCTTTGTCTGATGTGCTGTTTCTTTTTAGCTAGCCCTATTTTTAGTCCTCTTATATATGCTTAATTTAGTTAGTCCCTGAACTTTACAGACTATATTAATGCCGACTGAGCGAACATTCACTCTGCCGTGCATCATTTTCATGCGTGTGCTCCTACTGGAGGCAGACACCCAGACGCAGTCTACTATGTTTGAATGTCCATCTCCAGAAGGCGTACACACTCTTTTTGCATTGGGGTTCAGATGTAAGTGATGCGCCCCCAAGGCCATGGGGTACTCGGCAGCCAGGCCTATGGATGCTTGCGGGGGATATCACGGTGACTGGCCCGGTCTGTGGCCCAGGGCGGTCAACAAAAGGGGAAATATTTATAGGGGATTTTAGGAGTTTGTGACGCCACCTGTGGATTGCGGCTAAAGGGAGCCGCCGCTGCGGAGCAGTCCTCTGAGGTAGATGTTAGGGCAGCTTGTGATGGAACGGCTCCCCACAGGTGCAGCGGGCCTCAGGGCAGCCTGGGGTTTAATGGATGGTGGTGCAGGGGAGAGACGGCCGGGACGGTTCAGGAAGAAATGACTGACACTCACACGGGGGTGCGCTTCGGTACCTTTACTGGTGTCGGTGCAGGTATGGTCCAGGGTACTCGGTGGCAGGGTGCACTTCTGGACCTCTCCCCAGTGAGCGTGTATAGGGCCTCCCTGATCCTTTGCTTCCACTTGCTAAGCCTCTGACCTGCCTGGAGCTAGGACTGGCTTGACTACTGTCTCTCTCTTTCTCTTGCACCCGCTGACCTGGTGGTAGGGCTTTCTTTTGGAGAGCACTCTCCCTGGATGCTGGGGCCTCCGTGACTCCTAGCCCTGGTGCGGTAGTCAGCATTGGTGGACCTGGGACTTGTAGTCCTCCAGGTATCCGATGAATCCTACTGGGTATGAAGGGACCCGGTAGGCGCGGACCCGGTGTCCGGTGTATATTTCGGGGTGAGCCTGGTACGCTCCTCTGCCCCCCTTGTTACTCCTTCTCTCCTCTCGCCTTCGGCCACACTCGGGGCCCTCACTAGGCTTCAGGGTGTGCTGTAGGCCTAAACTTGCCCAACACAGCAGCCTGCATGCTGCTCTCTCACTGAGCACACTGAACTGTAACTCACTACTCAACTGAGCTGCCTGGCTCCACCTTCCCTATATATATGTCCCTAACGGGCTCCCTCTGCTGGTGTGAGGTGGAAGGCTGGAGGTGTATGAATGTAGTGAGGGCCTCTTGTGGAAAAGTCCATCCATGCACCCTACTGGGTTCTAAGGCACCTAGGCGTAGCAGGGCGCCACATTAGAAGCTTACCGTGGGTCATAGGCACTGGCTGATGGGACTACTACCACCATCAGCCGACACCTGCTGCCATAGAAAATAGCAAGCCCAGGCGCCACTGGATGGGAGCAGTAATCTCTTGTCAGTGGCGCCAGGGCTGAAAGTAACAAAAAAAATCTTAAAATTAATAAAAAAATATTCAAATAAAAAAAACACATTACACTTACCTACACCTTGTCCCTGATGCTCTCCTCCTCTCGAAATAATGAAAAAAAACATGTACTCACCTTATGCCATTGTCCCCTGTAATAAAGGTAAAATAATAAACCAACCTCATCCTCACCTGTCCTCCTTAGTCCACATAGCGAGTGTCCCACGTCGACCTCATGAATAGAAAGGCCACATCAAAAAATGATGTATAGTTTACAGGGGACCCCAGAAAAAAAAGGCGCAGGGTCCCCCTATGAAATGAAACTAGAAAAGGCTAAACAGAGAGCTGGGAGCTGATATTAATAGCCAGGGAAGGGGCCATGGATCCTGGCCCCCTTCGAGGCTAATAATATCAAATCTCAGCTGCCCCAGAAAAGGCGCATCCATAAGATGGCCTCAGCCTCTGCTCTTCCCACTGCCGTGTAGCGGTGGCGAGTGGCGTAATGTGGTTGGGGTTCATGTCAGCCTTGTATTGGCGGCTGACATAAAGCCCAGGTTAGCAATGGAGCACTGTCTATAAGACACGTCCATTACTAATTCTATAGTAAAATTGGAGAAATAAAGACACGGCCAGAAAAAAAGTCTTTATTTGAAATAAAGAGCACACACAATTTTATTTGATTCTTAATTAAAAAAATAAAATAAAAAAAAAGCATATCCCTTCGACACGATGACACTCCAGATTGTCCCATGGCAATCTCGGTCACCTCTAGAACAGTCACTAGAGGACACCAGGCTATACACTGACATTGGAGTATAATCACTCCTGTGTCAGTGTACAGGCTGAGCTGCCGGCAGAGAGGTCACATGAGTTCATCAGCTCATCAACTTGATGAGTTGATGAGTTCATCAGTTCATCAACTGGTGTGACCTCACTTACAGCACTACTGCCGAGTGAGAAATTCCCACGCAGCACTAGTGCCATAAGTGAGGTCACATGAGTTCATGATGAACTCATCTGACCTCACTCCCCGCAGCTCAGTCTGTTCACTGACTGGAGCGATCGCGCTCCTGTCAGTGTATCGCGGCTGCTGAATAGAGCGGTCACATTTCACAATGTGGCCGATCTATTCATAAGATCAACGTGGGACACTCACATTTCACAATTTGGCCGTTCTCTTCTCTAAACTTGCTCCAGTTTTTTAATGTCTTTTTTAAGATGTGGTGCCCTGAAATGGACACAGTATTCCAGAAGAGGTCTGACCAAGAAGGAGTAAAGGGGGATAATTACTTCAGACGATCTAGACTATGCTTCTCTTAATACATCCCAGAACAGTGTTTCCCTTTTTTGCTGCTGCATCACACTGTTGACTCCTGTGTAGTCTGTGATCTATTAGTATACCCAAGTCTTTTTCACATGTGTTGCTGCTTAGCTCTATTCTTCCCATTCTGTAGAAGTAATTTTCATTTTTCATGCCCAGATGTAGCATCCTGCATTTCTTGAATGGTTAAATACCATTTTATTAGTTGTTGCCCATTGTTCAAGCTTATCTAGATCCTTCTGAATCCTTTCTCAGTCTTCTCTAGTGTTAGCTATCCCTCCTGGCTTTGCATCATCTGCAAATTTGATTAAATTACCTTCAGTTCCCTTATCTAGATCATTTATAAAAATGTTGAACAGCACTGGGTCCAGGACAGAGCCTTGTGGTACCCCACTTGAAACACTCTTCCAATTAAATGTCCAACCATTTATTACCACTCTTTGAGTATGATCACTGAGCCAGTTATGAATCCACCTAACCGTCGCCTTGTCAATCCCATACTTGGTAATTTTTTCAATAAGGATAGTATGAGATACTTTATAAAATGCTTTGCTGAAGTCGAGAGATACTATATCTACTGCATTTCCCTGATCCACCCAGTCAGTGATTCTAGATATGGAATTCTTCAGAAAAAAAGCCTGGCGTGGCTGTTACAAAATAGTATGATGATTTCATTGATTGGTCAAGCTTGCAAAATAGGGTCACTTGAGGGTGTTTCTGCTTTTTTGGTACTTCAGGGGCTCTGCAAATGAGACATTGTGTCTCCAATCTATTCCAGACAAATTTACATTCCAAATACCAAATGTTGTTTCTTCTATTTGGAGGCCTGCCATGTGACCAAACAGAACATTTTGAGTACATGTTGGGTAACACCAGGCTCCGAAGAAAGTGGGTAACACAGTCTGTGGTCCACTTTTATGTGTTACCTATTCTAAAAGTGAAATATTTGGGGCTAAAGCAACATTTTCATGAAAAAAATTTAATTTTTCAATCTTATGGCCTAATTTTATCAAATTCAGTGCAGTACCTGTGTGTTCAAAATGGTCACTATACCCCTGGATAAAATCCTTGAGGGAAGGAATTTCTAAAATGAGGTCAGTTTTGGGTGATTTATGCTCTTTTGGCAGCATTTGTGCCCTGCAAATGCGACATGGTCCCGCAATCTATTTCAGTCAAATATGTGTTCAAAATTCAAATGGCGCTTCTTCCCTTCTGAGCTATATTGTTTGCTCAAATAGAGATTGATGACCATATTTTTGATATTACCACACTCAGAATTAACTGGGTAACAAACTGTGGGATCCATTTCTCATGCTAGCCCTTGTAAAAGTAAAAAAAATAGAGCTAAATGTTATGCCAGTGTAGCAACTCACTTGGGAAGCAATAGGTAATGCTAAAAACTACAACTGAGCATGCTGGTTCTTCTGCACAGTAGAGGTCCTAACCTGCAGTTCCTAGTGAGTTGAGATAGCCGTAAAGACAGATTAGAAGATGGCCATTCGGACCTATGCTGCCTGAAAGCCCGTCATGCACTTCATGATTCTCCTAAATAACCAGAGGCCAGAGCAGAGTGTAAATTACCTACAAAATACAAAATAAAGGATTAAGTAACTACTGTAAGAGAATAAGTCGCCTATTTCCTAAAAAGAAACAGAATATAGGTACCGAGTAAAGAACAAAAACAGCTAAGAGATAAACCCTAGCTAGTCTTTCACTAACTGGCTTTAAACAACAACAGCATGGCTGGACATCGAAATGAGACTATCACCAGCAGGAAATACCAAGAGGGGAAAAATATATAAAGCCGCACCCAAAAGGTGATAGAGCAGACAAATGATCAAATAAAAATACCTGTTATCCTAAACAGACTGCAGAAAGGATAATAGAAACTCAGAGAACGGTGTATCTGCTGTAGCTCGGAGGACAAAGAAGCCGACCACAAAGCACAGGCTCAAGGGTTCAAACCCAGAAGCATGACATTAAAGCAATATTTAAGATGAAAAATTAAAATTTGTATCTTTTTCCATTCCACGTTGCATTAATTTCTGTGTAGCACCTGAAACAGTTAACACATTTCCTGACAGCAGTTTTGAGGAGGGGTAATTTACCACTAAATAAAGTACAATTTGTCACACAAAAAAAAACACTATCTTAGAATCACTGCAATATGTTGAAGCATTCAAGATTTATTCCCACATAAAGTGACACTGGTCAAATTTCAGAAATTGACCTTCATCATTAAGGTCAAAATTGGTCCGTCACTAAGGGGTAAAACTATACAGCTCTTTCTTAGTATAATTGCGCGTCTAGAGTGTTGTAGCTTCCGTCTGGAGACTTTGTATCATTTCCTTGGGAGAATTAACTGCGCCCTTTTTTTATTTTATTAACAGGTAGAATAACTAATAAAATGACATGAAGAAAAGAGGGGAGATGACACAGAAGTGAAGTTGTGGGGAGGTGATGTTACTATTATTTTCTAGCTACATTTTCAGACGGGATTTATTGTCAGGATGATGTTACTGGATCATGTTCTGCTCTTAGGATTTCTACTTTCTACGTTCAACCGAGATTGATGAATACAATTCTATTGTTACTTAATCCATTAAAGACAAAGCTTATTTTGGTCTTCAGAACATAATTTGTTGCTCTTACCTCCCTACCTATTGAGAGTCATAACTTTTTCTTTTATTTTTTTTTATTGATGTTGTTGTTACAGTTTTAGATATTTTGTGTTTTGTAGCGATTTTTCCTGTTGTATCCATATACAACATTGTATCCAGCTGTCCGTATAACCGTGTGTATTTTTTTTTTTTACCTTTTTTCAGGCTTTAGAGATCAGCCATAAGAGTCTGCTGATTTTGATTATGGGCAATTTTTTATCCCATTTATTAATTTTTTTAAATCAAGATTTCGTGAACTTGATCTAATGAAATAAAACTTAGATGTTTTAATTTTGAGACTTTTTAAAACTTTTCTTTATGAAAAGTCGTTTTTTTTTCTGTTTGTTTTCACTTTGTGTAGGAAATGAGAAAGTCGGCTGGCTGATATATATGAAGGCTTCATCCTTGTGGGAAACAAGAAGGTGTCAGAGCCACAACAAGGATCCAACAAACAAAAGCAACAGTTTCCAGCAAAACGAGCCCACCGCTTAACACTTTATTCATACCATTAAAAACTTCATAGGACCACCGTATCACTTCTGATAGGTAATTTTTGTTCTGTATTCTTTCTATTAATGCAAAATGAATCTTCATCTGTTACAGCACATGTAAGGCATCACATGTATAGCTATGGGATTTTACTTAACCCCTTCACAACCTTTGATGCATATTTACGTCAAAGGGCTTGTCCCTGCCTTTGATGTGGTCTCTCACATCCAGCGTACATTTTTTCTCACGCATGATGCCTCATTTCATCAGTCATCATGTGCCTTTATCAACCATAGATGGAACAGTTCAAGTCTCCTATGTATAGTACAAGCATTCGGATGATTGCATCTTCAAGTCCCCTAAGGGGACTATTTGAAGTCAGTAAAAAGGGAGAAAAATGTAAAAAAAAAAAAATTAAAGTTCATATCACCCCTCTTTTTCCACATTAAAAAATAAAACAATTAAAAAAAAAATACACATATTTGGTATCACCACTTTCAGAAATGTTCGATCTACCAAAATAAAAAATAAATTAAAGTAAACGGTAACAAGAAAATAAATCAAAAACTCAGTATTACGTTTTTTTGGGCTGTCGCAACATTGCAATAAAATACAATAAGTGGCGTTCAAAACATTGTATCTACCCCAAAATGGTATCAATAAAAATGTCAGCTCAGGGCGAAAAGAGTCCTCACACAAGCCCCAGGTTCTGAAAAAATGAGAACACTCGGAAAATGGCAACATAAGCAAGTTTTTGTTTTCTTTCAAATTTTCCACATTTTTTTCAACACTTAAGTAAAAAAAAAAACCTATAGATGTTTGGTACGTGCGAACTCATAATGACCTGGAGAATCATATAGCTAGGTCAGTTTTACCATATCGTGAACATTGTAAATTAAAAAAAACTTTTGCAAATTCAACACACTTGGAATTTTTTCCCCCGCTTTCCAGTACATTATATGGAAAAATCAATGGTGTCATTGAAAATTACAACTCGTTCCGCAAAAAACAAGCTCTCATAAGGCTATTGGGATGGAAAAATTAAAAGTTATGGATCTTGGAATGAGGGGAGTTTTTTCCTCCCCTTATTCCAAGATCCATAACTTTTTTATTTTTCCATCCCTATAGCCTTATATGAGGACTTGCCTTTAGTGGAACGAGTTGTAATTTTGAATGACACCATTGATTTTACGAAAGCACAAAAATGGAAAATCGCAAGTTCCTGGAAGGGTTAAACAAGTGGTAATACTAATAGAAAATATAAAACCATAAGTCCCTGCCATTATGATGTTGACAGACAAAAGACTGACAAATGAAGTCTCCTCTATTGATCATCTCAGGCATTTATTGGCCCAGATTGGAGCAGTTGTGGCAGCCGCTGTCAATCACACCCATAGTGGTAGAATGCAAATTTGCAAGTGTAAATCATTTTGATGCACAATCTCATTATTTTCCAGTCTATATATTCTCCAATAATTCATAAAAGTTTTCTTTTAAGGATTTCTTTATTTTTCCATCCTTTGATCCCGGTTTCATTACATTTATTGTGATTGCTGTTGCTGTTAATTGATCTAAGGAGTCCAAAACGATATGTTCTAAGAATTGAGATCATTTCACGTCAAAATTGTTTAGTCTTCTTTTTATGGTCGTCTTTCCAGTAATTCCTATGTTTCTACTTTCATGCATGTTCTCGACAAGGCAGATTGCAGCTATCGTCTATTGCTGCTGTTTCCATCAGTCTTCTCTTCAGTCGGGCTTCTTGGCTTCTTGCACACTGCACTTGTGGGATGATATTTTCCTGTTGAGGTTTTGCTAATCGTAATGATTTTATCTCCTATTTGGATTGTGGCTGGTTGATTAAAGAAGAGGGTCCTCATGAGCAAGGTGTGCTGTTCACTCTCTGATTATATCCTCTGTGATTATAAATGGTACACACAAACAAAATATTAAGCAAAGATTGAACCATCTATCATCCATTAAGATCGTTGCCATGAAATAACATATTTTAATATTTATTAATCGGCATGTGTATAGCTACAAATTTTTCAACTATTTTTCTAGATGTATCTAAAATAGAAAAAGATCAAAGCAAGATTGTAAATAGTTTTCATAAAACTCTTCTGCTATTTCATATCTATAACTGATACACAATCTTCTGTGTCTCCATGGTCACAGACTACAAACAAACCCTGCGTAGTCTGATCACAAAAGTCATATGTTACTTTTGTCCACCTGACTCTTGTTATTATTTCTGTGGGTTATCCAGCAAAGGAAACAGGTGATGTAAAGCATGACAACAAAGAAAGAAAAATAAACGAAATAGCATTTTTAGTCTCTATTAGGGTTGAGCGAGTATGTTCTGTCCAAGTATGCTCGGGCCGAGCTCCGAGTATTTATAGCTGCTCGGTGATATGGTTGAATCGCTCCCTTGTGCATGATTTGCAACTGTTTGACAGCTTTATTACATGTGAGGAATGTCATTGTCTATTTCTTACACATTCCTCCCATGTATTAAAACTGTCAAACAGTCGCAAATCATGCACACGGGAGCGATTCAACCATATCACCGAGCAGCTGTAAATACTCGGAGCTCGGCCAGAGCATACTCGGCGAAAGGGTTAATAGAACATACTCGCTCAACACTAGTCTCTATCCGTGGAGACTCATAAGTCTCTATTGAAGTTATTTACACAAAACATTAGATTTTTAATCATACTAAGATGTATAGTTCTGTTACAAGTTGGGGGGTGCAGAGTTTAGACCATTAGCAAAGACCTTGTACGTTTGACCAATCCCTCCTTTTCTTGCAATTGAACTTTGGTATACAGTAGATGTAATTTTTGATGTCATGCCCCATGTTTTAAACCAATGATTTTTAGAGATCAGAGGATCGATCCGAAGAGGATCAAGTTTAGGTTGAACTTCCTGAAGTTCGCGATTTCACAGACATTTGAATACTATGAAATTCTATTTGTGAATCGCAAAAATGAACATTGACATTCGATTCAAGGTCCACATAAAAAAAAAACTTGCTTCAGCAGTGTGGGAAATGGCGCCTGGCATCACATATCGGGCTAATGCCTTTTTGCATTGCCGCGAAGGCCCCACCATAGTGTCCTGCAGCTACTGTACGTCATCTTGTGGATTATCACACATGGTAAAGTGATGGTCAGTGTCGGGGCCATCATCAGCGGTTCCTAATGGAACAAAGTTTGTAAGGCAGGATCAGTCACTATCTTTCATCTCCAGAGTCAATGGGTAAGTCTCTCTCTTCTGCAGTGTGTAAGCCCCTATGGTCAGTCGTGTCCTCTCTCTCTCCTGTAGAGTGTCAGCTCTTATGATCAGCGGGGTCTTCTCTCTCTCCTGTAGAGTGTAAGCTCTTATAGTCAATGGGATCCTCTCTCTCCTGTAGAGTGTAAGCTCTTATGATCAGTGGGGTCCTCTCTCTCCTGTAGAGTGTAAGCTCTTATGGTCAGTGGGGTCCTCTCTCTACTGTAGAGTATGAGCTCGTATGATCAGTGGGGTCCTCTCTCTCCGGTAGAGTTTAAGATGTTATGGTCAGTGGGGTCCTCTCTCTCCTGTAGAGTGTAAGCTCTTATGATCAGTGGGGTCCTCTCTCTCCTGTAGAGTGTAAGCTTTTATGGTCAGTGGGGTCCTCTCTCTCCTGTAGAGTGTAAGCTCTTATGGTCAGTGGTGTCTTCTCTTTCTCCTGTAGAGTGTAAGCTCTTATGGTCAGTGGGGTCCTCTCTCTCTATCTCCTGTAGAGTATAAGCTCTTATGGTCAGTGGGGTCCTCTCTCTCTCCTGTAGAGTGTAAGCTCTTATGGTCAGTGGGGTCCTCTCTCTTTCCTGTAGAGTGTAAGCTCTTTTGGTCAGTAGGGTCCTCTCTCTTTCCTGTAGAGTGTAAGCTCTTATGGCCAGTGGGGTCCTCTCTCTCTATCTCCTGTAGAGTATAAGCTCTTATGGTCAGTGGGGTCCTCTCTCTTTCCTGTAGAGTGTAAGCTCTTATGGTCAGTGGGGTCCTCTCTCTTTCCTGTAGAGTATAAGCTCTTATGGTCAGTGGGGTCCTCTCTCTTTCCTGTAGAGTGTAAGCTCTTATGGTCAATGGGGTCCTCTCTCTCTATCTCCTGTAGAGTATAAGCTCTTATGGTCAGCGGGATCCTCTCTCTCCTGAAGAGTGTAAGCTCTTATGGTCAGTGGGGTCCTCTCTCTTTCCTGTAGAGTGTAAGCTCTTATGGTCAGTGGGGTCCTCTCTCTCCTGTAGAGTGTAAACTCTTATGGTCAGTGGGGTCCTCTCTCTGCTGTAGAGTCTAAGCTCTTATGGTCAGAGGAGTCCTCGCTTACCCCCATAGGAACTTTCCAAGCAATTACAAGCTTTCCATTATTGTGATTCAAGTAAATTTATTGACCATCAATCAAATTTTGAAGGGAAATTCAGTGAATTAGGATCAGTCACTATCTTTCATCTCCAGTGTCAATGGGTAAGTCTCTCTCTTCTGCAGTGTGTAAGCCCCTATGGTCAGTCGTGTCCTCTCTCTCCTGTAGACTGTAAGCTCTTATGGTCAGTGGTGTCCTCTCTCCTGTAGAGTGCAAGCTCTTATGATCAGTGGGGTCCTCTCTCTCCTGTAGAGTGTAAGCTCTTATGGTCAGTGGGGTCCTCTCTCTACTGTAGAGTATGAGCTCTTATGATCAGTGGGGTCCTCTCTCTCCGGTAGAGTTTAAGATCTTATGGTCAGTGGGGTCCTCTCTCTCCTGTAGAGTGTAAGCTCTTATGATCAGTGGGGTCCTCTCTCTCCTGTAGTGTGTAAGCTCTTATGGTCAGTGGGGTCCTCTCTCTCCTGTAGTGTGTAAGCTCTTATGGTCAGTGGGGTCCTCTCTCTCTCTCCTGTAGAGTGTAAGCTCTTATGGTCAGTAGGGTCCTCTCTCTCCTGTAGTGTGTAAGCTCTTATGGTCAGTGGGGTCCTCTCTCTCTCTCCTGTAGAGTGTAAGCTCTTATGATCAGTGGGGTCCTCTCTCTCCTGTAGTGTGTAAGCTCTTATGGTCAGTGGGGTCCTCTCTCCTGTAGAGTGTAAGCTCTTATGATCAGTGGGGTCCTCTCTCTCTCCTGTAGAGTGTAAGCTCTTATAGTCAGTGGGGTCTTCTCTTTCTCCTGTAGAGTGTAAGCTCTTATGGTCAGTGGGGTCCTCTCTCTCTATCTCCTGTAGAGTATAAGCTCTTATGGTCAGTGGGGTCCTCTCTCTCTCCTGTAGAGTGTAAGCTCTTATGGTCAGTGGAGTCCTCTCTCTTTCCTGTAGAGTGTAAGCTCTTATGGTCAGTGGGGTCCTCTCTCTTTCCTGTAGAGTGTAAGCTCTTATGGCCAGTGGGGTCCTCTCTCTCTATCTCCTGTAGAGTATAAGCTCTTATGGTCAGTGGGGTCCTCTCTCTTTCCTGTAGAGTGTAAGCTCCTATGGTCAGCAGGGTCCTCTCTCTGCTGTAGAGTGTAAGCTCTTATGGTCAGTGGGGTCCTCTCTCTCTATCTCCTGTAGAGTATAAGCTCTTATCGTCAGCGGGATCCTCTCTCTCCTGTAGAGTCTAAGCTCTTATGGTCAGTGGGGTCCTCTCTCTCCTGTAGAGTGTAAGCTCTTATGATCAGCGGGGTCCTCTCTCTCCTGTAGAGTGTAAGCTCTTATGGTCAGTGGCGTCCTCTCTCTCTCCTGTAGAGTGTAAATGACGCGCCCCCTGGGCCATATTCTTTAGGGGGAATATCCGGAGCCGGATCAGATGGGAGTTGTAGTCTTCCGAGTGGCTGTGACCCGGTCCGTGCCCAGGGTGTCAAACTCAGTTGTATGTGGCAGTCCTACAGATGTTATTAAGTTCTTTATTGTCGACTACGCCACCCGTTGTATTGCGGTCACTATGGCCGCCGCTGCAGCAGGGTCCGCTGAGGCTGATGGTGTAGGTGCAGCGTTTGATGGTATAACCCCCAACGGGTGGGGTATAGCCTCAGGGGGTCAGGTGCAGAGGATGGGGGTTGTGGTGGTGCAGCATAGGTGTTAAAGGAAGACAGAGTCGGGTTGTGCAGTTTAGGGTATTTACTCACTGCTGATGTTCCGGTCACTCCAGCTTCAAGTGACCTCCCGAGCCGTGCTGCGTCCACCAGGTCCTGGATCCAGCCAACCCCCAAGCGAGTCCGGAGCGTGACCCTGAGCTCTCCTTCTGTCCTTTCTCTGGCCGTCCCCACTATTGATCCACCCAGGTCCAGCTCCCTCGGGCCTTCTGTTGGGTGACCCTTGGCCTTGGGTTCCCTGACCCTCCACGTGGTATGCCTTCGTGGTGGATGTGGTGGGTGGCCGTGGCAGACGCTGCCCACGGCCTCCGGTCTCTGGCTGGGGTGTGTTTTTGCCCCCACCAGCTTGGGTTCCGGTACCCTAATGCCGACTCTTCACCCGTGGATTGGATTTGGGGTCTTAGAGTCCTCTCTTCTGCTTCCCCCTCTGGGTCTTTCCTTCTTTCTCCTCTCTCTCTCTCTCTAGGGCTGCTCTGCTCCTCTTCCTGTGACTCCTCTGCAAAGGCTGACTGACTGACCCTGTTCTCTGATGGTGCCCACCTTATATACACCCTCTATGTGTGAGCTCAGGTGACCAGCACCCAATGAGCTCCTATCTTTACCCAGGCTGCTCCCCCTATCTGCCCCTACACTACTTGGGATGTACCACCCCCCTCCCACTCCAGCCAGGAACAGACTCGGTCGTACCTGCACATTTCCAAGTGGGAGTACCGTTGGTCTGTTCCTCGGAAATGGGATGTATGTAGTGCATGCAGCCTACCGAGCTCAGGTCCACATTCCATCCTTACCCGGGAGTGGAATATCACACCTCTGGGTTGAGGTGCAATACCCCTGTAGCAGCCGAATCCTCAGGGTGCTACATTCCCCCCTGGTAAATCACAGCACGTCCTCGGGCTGTAAGACATAACACCAAAAACATACAAATTTTTTTTTTTTTTTTTTAAACATATAAAACATATAAAACAACATATACTAGCATAAAACTTTTCAGATAAAACATTCTCGTCGCCTCTGGCTCCTCCTCCGGTCACTGTGCAACGTGTGACCGGGTAAAGTGCGACAGTCTCTCTGGAAAACTGGTTTTCCTATAAAACCGGTAGGGGGCGCTTTAGGACGCGCAACTATATACAGGGGTAGTGGCCGCTCTCAGTCCTCGGCCAGGTAATGGGAATAGGGAGGAATGACCGCTCTCAGTCCTCGGTCAGTGGGATTAAAGGGATAAACGGGTAAACAGTTCACAGATGCTGGTCCCAACGGGGACTATATTAGCAGCAGTAACAGTTTCAGTTTCAGTTTATGGTGCCCCGACGGGCAACTATATACAGCTCCTGCTTCGCTGTACTTAACGACGGCGTCCTCCTGCTCTTTCTTTATTGTTACCTTTGGCTCTAGTTTCAGACCCGTCCGGGTCCTCTTGTTCTTCCTCCTCACACCGCAGCTCTTCCTCCGTCAGACGATGCACATGGAGGGCGTAGGGTCCTTTGGCACACTTGTGCCGGGTGAAGGTGACCTCGTCCCCGATGTAAAGGTCACGACCTCTGTGTCCCTCCGGTAGGTGGGACTCAACGTCTCTCCTGGTCACGAAGACGTCGCCTAGGGTGCGGTGGTCTCGGATGAAGCCCCACCCATGCTGCATATTAAACTTTATCACAGTCCCGGTGGTGCGGGGACTATGCGCTGCACGGGGGTCTCTCCTGGCCCGGCTCTTCTGCTCCGCGCTCCTTACTTGAGCTTGCTGTTCCCGGACCCGCCTCTCTCTCCGCTCCCTCTCAAAGTCCTCGAGCTGTTGGCGGCAGCACTCAGCACGCTCCGCTGCAGCTGCCCGAGTCTCTTGAGTGAACCCCATGAGATCTTCTCCGGTGGGGTCCCACTCGAACTGCGCTTCTGCTAGCGGGGGCGAGATCCTCTTTACGGGCTTTGGAGCCGGGATCAGGGGTTCATCCAGGGGTCTCTCTCTCCGGAGTCGGGGATGGTGGAACTCCGGTGGCCATATAAATGGCTGCCCATCCGGGCACGTATGCTGGGCGTACAGGTCCTCTCCCAGATGCGGCACTTTAGGTCTTATGGGCGCGGTGGTGTTAGCGCCCGGGTTGCCCGGGCCTTGCGGCCAGGCCTGGGGTATCTGGAAGGTGAAGGGCACCGTAAGGACGGCGGCGCCCTGGGCTACTTGGCCCTGCGACCAGGCCGGTGGCTCCGCGGAGGTAGGGGGCGCTGTTGGTATTGCGGCGCCCGGGGGTACTAGGCCTTGCGACCAGGCTGGTGGTACTTCCTGCTTGGTCACGCCCGGGATCGAGGCGTGTGACGTCACAGGGGTCGCGGCTCCCGTTTGAGGCCTAGTCTGCGGCGGTGACGTTGCAGCGACGGGCACGGCAGGATAGACTTCGGGCTCTGCGACGGGGAGCTGGGGCAGGTTCGCGGTTTCCCGGTTTGGGGTAGAGACGTCCCCTTTACCTGCCTCCTTTCGTTCGGCTCCCTTCTCGGCGCCGTCTCCGGCCTTCAGTCCTCCCGCGCCATCCTCAGAGGCGGTCTGTTTCCTCGTCTCGGGTGGCGTGCTCCGCTGACAGGTCTCGGTCTGCTGGGCCATCTCACGGCTCCACTGCGCCAACGTCTCTCGCTGCACCCGGGCCATCCTCCTTGCGAGGCCCTCCAGAGCGGTCTGTGCACACTCCCGGTCTCGGGGGAGCTGTGCTAGGACCTCCACTAGGCCTAGTGGGGTCGTTGTTTCCAGCAGGCTCCTGACCAACGGGTCGGTGCTGCTCTGCTCTTCTACAGTTGTTTCCAGCAGGCTCCTGGCCAGCGGGCCGGTGCTGCAGCAGAGTCCTCCCTCCTCGGTTTCTAGCAGGCTCCTGGCCAACGGGCCGGTGCTGCTCTGCTTTCTCGCCATCTCCGGGCAAGCTCCTCCGATATTCTCCTCCAGGCTTCTTGCCTCCGGGTGCGCTCGCTCCAGACTGCTCCAGGCGGCACCCATCTTTTTTCTCTCCTTTCCTCTCCTCCCCCTTCGAGGGCGGTCCCGGGGCCACTTGGTGATTGTCAGCTCCAGGGGCTGTTCTTTCACGCTGACAGACACCTCTAGCATCACAGTCTCTGTTGGTGGGGGCGGTTTCCACTTTTGGCACCATTTTCGGTCCTGGCCCACGATGGGAGGTGGCCTCTTGCCACCCTCTGGCACGCCCATAATGGCGTCCGCTCTTCCAAGGCGGGAAACCTTTGGAAATGGCGGGAATCGCTTCCCAGTGGCGGGAAACTCTGCAGATGGCGGGAAAAAGCTGTTAATGGCGGACAACCGGCGGGAATCGACTGGTGATGGGGTCCGATGGCGGGGACCCTCCGGAACCGGCAGGAGACTTCTTTTTGAGGTAAACTCGCACTTTTCTTCAGGCACGCAGTACCCGGGTGTTGCGGGCACGTAATCCTGCCGACTACGCCAAAGTTGACGCGCCCCCTGGGCCATATTCTTTAGGGGGAATATCCGGAGCCGGATCAGATGGGAGTTGTAGTCTTCCGAGTGGCTGTGACCCGGTCCGTGCCCAGGGTGTCAAACTCAGTTGTATGTGGCAGTCCTACAGATGTTATTAAGTTCTTTATTGTCGACTACGCCACCCGTTGTATTGCGGTCACTATGGCCGCCGCTGCAGCAGGGTCCGCTGAGGCTGATGGTGTAGGTGCAGCGTTTGATGGTATAACCCCCAACGGGTGGGGTATAGCCTCAGGGGGTCAGGTGCAGAGGATGGGGGTTGTGGTGGTGCAGCATAGGTGTTAAAGGAAGACAGAGTCGGGTTGTGCAGTTTAGGGTATTTACTCACTGCTGATGTTCCGGTCACTCCAGCTTCAAGTGACCTCCCGAGCCGTGCTGCGTCCACCAGGTCCTGGATCCAGCCAACCCCCAAGCGAGTCCGGAGCGTGACCCTGAGCTCTCCTTCTGTCCTTTCTCTGGCCGTCCCCACTATTGATCCACCCAGGTCCAGCTCCCTCGGGCCTTCTGTTGGGTGACCCTTGGCCTTGGGTTCCCTGACCCTCCACGTGGTATGCCTTCGTGGTGGATGTGGTGGGTGGCCATGGCAGACGCTGCCCACGGCCTCCGGTCTCTGGCTGGGGTGTGTTTTTGCCCCCACCAGCTTGGGTTCCGGTACCCTAATGCCGACTCTTCACCCGTGGATTGGATTTGGGGTCTTAGAGTCCTCTCTTCTGCTTCCCCCTCTGGGTCTTTCCTTCTTTCTCCTCTCTCTCTCTCTCTAGGGCTGCTCTGCTCCTCTTCCTGTGACTCCTCTGCAAAGGCTGACTGACTGACCCTGTTCTCTGATGGTGCCCACCTTATATACACCCTCTATGTGTGAGCTCAGGTGACCAGCACCCAATGAGCTCCTATCTTTACCCAGGCTGCTCCCCCTATCTGCCCCTACACTACTTGGGATGTACCACCCCCCTCCCACTCCAGCCAGGAACAGACTCGGTCGTACCTGCACATTTCCAAGTGGGAGTACCGTTGGTCTGTTCCTCGGAAATGGGATGTATGTAGTGCATGCAGCCTACCGAGCTCAGGTCCACATTCTATCCTTACCCGGGAGTGGAATATCACACCTCTGGGTTGAGGTGCAATACCCCTGTAGCAGCCGAATCCTCAGGGTGCTACATAAACTCTTATGGTCAGTGGGGTCCTCTCTCTCTCCTGTAGAGTGTAAGCTCTTATGGTCAGTGGGGTCCTCTCTCTTTCCTGTAGAGTGTCAGCTCTTATGATCAGCGGGGTCCTCTCTCTCCTGTAGAGTATAAGCTCTTATGGTCAGTGGGGTCCTCTCTCTCTCCTGTAGAGTGTAAGCTCTTATGGTCAGTGGGGTCCTCTCTCTCCTGTAGAGTGTAAGCTCTTATGGTCAGTGGGGTCCTATCTCTCTCCTGTAGAGTGTAAGCTCTTATGGTCAGTGGGGTCCTCTCTCTCTCTGCTGTAGAGTGTAAGCTCTTATGGTCAGAGGAGTCCTCGCTTACCCCCACAGGAACTTTCCAAGCAATTACAAGCTTTCCATTATTGTGATTCAAGTAAATTTATTGACCATCAATCAAATTTTGAAGGGAAATTTGGTGAATTTGGCAAATTCAAATTTCCAGAGATCCGCACATCTCTATTGATTTTGTTGCTTGAGTGATAAGTACAATGTGGTATAAATGCAGTATTTTGTTTCAGAAGAATTTCAACATTGATAATTGCTTGAATATGATGATAAAAATAATCTAAATATCTGAAAAATCTCATTTATAATTGTTTAAAAAACAGTCACATGTAATAACAAAACTTCTCATTGTGTTACAGGACTGTGAACAATATGTCAACTATAAAATGGAGCTTAGAAATCAAACTCGCATCAAGCATTTCATCCTGATTGGGTTTTCCCAGGACTTTTCAGCCTGTATTTTACAGTTTGTTGTATTTTTGGTCTTTCATATATCGACCATCCTGGGGAACAGTTTCCTGATCCTCTCCGTCATCGTCAGCCCTCGGTTACATACTCCGATGTATTATTTCCTCTGTAATTTATCCTTTTTGGATTTGTGCTGCTCATTTTGTTCTATACCAAAATTTCTTTTTGATCTGTTTTTAAAGAAAAGAAGGATTTCCGTCATCGGTTGTCTCATACAAATGGACATTAATCTTTTCCTAGGAGCAACTGAGTGCATCTTACTGGCGGTGATGGCCTATGACCGGTACGTCGCCATATGCCTCCCCTTACGGTACACCACCATTATGAGCTGGAGGGTATGTAGGAACATCACTGTCATTATGTGGTCAGGAAGTTTTCTTACATCGACTGTTCCCACTATGATAAGACCTCTTGTATTCTGCAGAGAGAACACATTGAACCATTTTGCTTGTGAGGTTTTGGCTCTTCTAGAGGTGGCGTGTGGAGACCTCTCGTTTTATAAGATAATGATAGTTGCCGTTGGGTTTTTCACATTATTATCACCACTTGTCTTCATTGTGGTTTCTTATATTTGTATCATTATTTCTATATTGAAAATCCGTTCCATACATGGAAGATCTAAAGCCTTCTCCACCTGCGCTTCCCACCTCACTGTGGTCCTGATGTTTTTTATTACACTAATGGCCATGTACATGGGACAGGCAGGAGGATTTTCATCTTATCTGAAATATATTTCTCTAGTTTATATACTTTTCACGCCTTTATTAAACCCTTTGATCTACAGCTTGAGAAATAATGAAGTTCTAGAGTCCATTCAAAAACTCTTCACCACATGGTCTGTAATACATAGAAAGACATAAGTAAGACACAGGTCCATCTAGTCCAGTGGTTGGCAATACAATATCCCATGGGGCAACATGAGAGATTGTGACTGTTGTGGAGGGCCGTACCAATAGGCTACTCAATGTTAATATCATATTAATTATAATTTTATACTAATATTAATCGTATCAATTAATAATGAAGAGATTTAAATATGCTGACATCCCCCTATATATAGTATGAGCCCACACATAGCCCCCTACATACAGTATAAGCCCCACATAGCCCCTCTATATGCAGTATGAGCCCTCACATAGCCCCCTGTATACAATGTGAGCACCCGCATAGTCCTTCTATATAAAGTTACCCTCCTGTATACAATCATTCCATGCTCAAATCAGTGCACCCATGACATGATCGTAGGGCACTGATGGGTTGTCATGACAGCAGGGGGTCTACTGATAACTATACAATATACTGTATATACAATATCAGCCCTCACATAGCCCCTTATATACAGTGTAAGCCCTCACATAGCCTCCTATATACAGTATGAGTCCCCTATATATAATATGAGCCCCCACATAGCCCAAAATACTGTATACAGTATGAGCTCTCAAATAGCCCCTATATACAGTATGAGCTCCCACATAGCCCCATTATACAATATGAGCTCCCACATAGACTATATACAGTATGAACCCTCACATAGCCCCCTATATATAGTATGAGCCCCCACATAGCCAAATATATAAAGTATGAGCTCCCACATAGAACCCCCTCCAGACAGTATAAGCCCCATATAGCCCAATATATACATTATGACCCCCATATAGCCCCTCATATACAGTATAAGCCCCCATATAGCCCATTATATACAGTATGACCCCATATCGCCCCTCATATTCAGCATAAGCCCCCACATAGCCTCCTATTTACAATATGACCCCATATAGCCTCCCTATATACAATATGAGCCCCAACATAGCTTCCTATATAAAATATTAGCTTCCACATAGCTCAATATATACAGTATGACCCCCATATAGCCCCTCATATACAGCATAAGCCCCCATACAGCCCATTATATTCAGTATGACCCCCATATAGCCCCTCATATACAGTATGAGCCCTCAGCTTCCTTTATAAAGTCATTCCATCAGCGCTCCTATTAGTGCCAAAATTATGTCATGCCGCTGCAATATTAAAATAAAATGTAATAAGAGGTGATCAAAACATTGTATCCACCCCAAAATGGTATCATAAAAATGTCAGCTTAGGGCGCAAAAAAAACCCCTCACACAGACCCATTTCCCCCCCAAAAATAAAAATGTTACGGGTCTCAGAAATTGTCGACAAAACCATAAAAAATGTTCTTACAAATTTCCGATTTTTTTTTCACCATGTTTGACATTTGCGTACTCGTATTGATCTGGAGAATCACATTGCCTGGTCAGTTTTACCATATAGTGAACAATAAAATAAGAAATTGTGGAATTGCACTTTTTTTTTTTTTGCAATTTCACAGCACTTGAATTTTTTTTTTCCCATTTTCCAGAACAGTTTGTGGTAGAATGAATGGTGTCATTCACAAGTACAACTCGTCCTGCAAAGAAGAAGCCCTCATACGGCTATGGGGACGGAAAAATAAAAAAGTTATGGCTCGAAAAAAGAAAAAAATGTAAATTTGTCTGGGGCGAAGGAGTTAACTGTGACCTAATCAGAGCGTGCTCCATTAATAACCACTTTTTGGTTCCTATGACTGAGCCAGTAGATAACCCACTTACATAAATTTTCCCATAGTCCCATTGTTCTCTTCTTGTCTACCAACCTTCCATGTTGTACAGCATCAAATGCCAGAAAAGTCCAGATGGACAACATCCAACCACGGCCTGACCCTACTCCACTGTGGAGTTTACCAGATCCTTTAAGCTGATCACACAAGTTTGATTGGACCTCATAAACCCATTTTGATACTGGCTTATGAGATTATTTTTATTGAAATACTCCACCATAGCATCTCTTTTACCCACAATAGCTGCCTAATTTACCTATGATTTCTGGACTCCTCTTTTGACCTTTTTTCATTATTGGCACCATATTTTCTATGTGCCAGTCTTGCGAAACAGACACTTTCATTACGGAATCATTAAATCTATGGAAATATCAATCTGCCGATCAGAGTTCTCATTTAGTGGAGTACGAGGGGGTGAATGCTTGAAGCGGTGCTTTACTTCTTACTGGGTTTATGAAGAATTGGCAATATCCCTAGTAGTATCATACGTCATATTTAGGTAGGAATGTGACATTGAGACTGAGATGGCCCTAGTGTTTCTTTATATTCTTACAAAGTAAGTAATTTCACAGATAGGAAATGACATGGATGAAAAGTCTTCTCTTAGATAACCATAAGAATATCAATGGCACTCGCAAACTTGGCAGAGAATTCAAAGTATTATCTTAAAGCGCCACTCCAGCGCTGAACAAACTTTGGAGTGTCGCTTTAAAAGATGCATACAGACAGAGATGAACATAGCGTGTAGCTGGCCTCAGACAGTTTGAATCCAAGTGACATCATATATCATCGTTAGTTCGGCGCATGATGGAAATTTACAAGGTTACCCTTCCCGGCTCAGACTAGTCAGATAACGGGAGCAGGGTGTCTCACAGAATGTTCTTGTGAGAAAAGGTTAGAGTAGGAAAGATGCTTGAGAAGCATGAGAAAAGAAGGAAAGAATGTATGTTATGCAAGGGGTATAATAACATGATTTTAAAGCAAGCAGACAAAATGGAGTTGCTCTAGCACGAGTACCAATATGTCCTTTACACTTTCTCAAAGTCTTGGGAAAGCATTAAATGCAGTAAAGTGGATTCTGCACTAACCTGGTGAGTGCCATGATTATTCTTATACCTATACGAAAGTGAGACTGTTTCTCCACACTTAGCATCACCAAAGGCCGAACATTTGGTCCAAGGTTTCTAGGATGAAAATTTCAAAGAAATCGACCATGTTTCCCGTTTAATCGAGGGCTCCAGTTGTTCTAAGGAAAATTAAAAAAAACTTTGAGTCATGAGCTTATTTGCCCTGAAAGTATGACAGAACCCATTCCTATTCCAAATCTATGTACTTTATATTTACATAAGCATGTATTTTACTGTATATGCTTTAAGAAATAATTTTTGTCTTTATTAAAGTTAGAGAAGACTTGGCTCTGAAGACTTCAACTTCCTCATGGAGGAAAGTGTCCATTGTCTTAACAGGCAGCGACCACTGTGAGCGACCTTCTTCTATCTATTTTTTGTAGAATTCTGATCAAAAGTAACATGGAAATAAGGCCAGGCGACACAACTGTGTATAAGAACATAAGGTACTGGGAGGCAGAAAAATGTAGACGGTGCTCTGAACTAATGGGTCAAAGTGTGAACTATTTGGCTGGAGCATAAGGCAGTTTATTCGCGAAGCTCTGGAGAGCAGCACAATAATGAGAGTCTGCCGGTGCAGTGAAGCACGGTGAAGGGTCCTTCAAGTTTGGGGCTGCATTTCAGCCAATTGAGTTTGAGATTTGATCAGGATAAATGGAGTCCTCAGTTCTGAGAAATCTAGGCAGATACTTAACCATCATGTAATACCATCAGGGAGACATCTTAATGGCTAAAAATGTATTGTGCAGCAGGACAACAAGTACGCAATCTATGGAGAACTACCGAGGATTAGATGGTATGGCCAATGAAGTAACACTAGTAAGCATCAGTCCGGGTCAGAGATAATATGGTCCATGAACTGGCAATGATCTATTATTATTTTTATTATTATTTTAGCTGTGACCCTTTAATTTTTTTTTATTTTGTTGGCAGTTATACGATAATATCTTTTAAAGCTTCTGCCATTCCAAGCGATTCTGAAAATGTTTTTTCAGGACACAGAGCACTTCAAGTTAATGTGAATTTAGGTTGATAAAATTTTCATTTTTATGAAAATATCAGAAATTTGTTGAAAATTTTGTAAAGTTTACAAGTTTAAACTTTGATTTTTTTTTTTTTTCCCTGTAGGGATCCATGCTCTCGAGTAGGCAGTAGGTAGTGTTCACACAGGCACTGGCTTCCCATATCAAAACAATGTGATGTTTATTTTTCACTGGTTACACAGTACCACACAAAATAACCATCAACATAAATCCCTGGCCTTGTCCAGGTGCTAACTAAACAACACAGACGCTGGCTACTCATACACGGCTGAGCTAGTCCCAATCCTGTCAAACAAAACAGCTATTGTCCATAGCAACTAGTCACACTTGCAGTTTAATGGTCATGGCCTGAGCAGTCTCTTTTCAGAGAGAGATTCTGGCTTGTCTCTTTCTTTAGCTCCAACACAAATCCACTCTGGTCTGCTTCCCCCAGCTGACTGAACAAGGTTTACAACTAGCCTGGCTATATTCAGAGCCAGCCAGGTGCACTAATCAGAGCCTGTAGAGCTAGGATTTAACTCTAGCTTACCTGGTTTTGCTACAGCTCTTATAACAGGTGGTCATACCACACAAAATAGTTAATAAATAATATTTCCCATGAGTTTACTTTACATCAGCATATTTTTTGAAATGCCTTTTTAATTTCGCTAGGATATTAGAAGGGATGAAAGTTTAGCAGCAATTTTCATTTTTTCAAAAAAAATAGCAAAACCTAATTTTTACACACCTATTAAGTTTTAAAGTGACTTTAAGAGTTTTATATGTCAACAAGTTCCTAAAAGTGATAACATTTTAAACATTGCACTCCTCACAGTATTTAAAACTGCATTCAGGAACATTGTTGACCCTTCAGTTGCTTCATAGGAATTAATGGAATAAAAATGAAAAATTATATTCTTTCAACCAAAATGTTTAGCCTCAAATGTATCATTCTCACAAGCTGTAAGGAGATAGAATGAATGCAAAAATTTATGAAGAAATGTTCACTGGATGTGCCAATACTCCATATATTGTCGGAATCTACTGTTTTGGGCATATTGCATGGCACAGAAGGGATGGAGTGCTACAAGACTATTGGAGAGCGATTTTGGATACAATTGATTTTGGATGCCATATCCATATCGCATTTGCAGAAACCCAAGATGCCAAAATACCAGAAACCACAAGAACACCATTTTGGAAACTACATCCCTCAAGGAATTGATCTAGGGGTGTATTAACCTTTTTGGTTTATAACATTGGGACATGAAAATGACAATTTACATTTTTTCCCATATACAATGCCTTGAAAAAGTATTCATACCATGTGAAATTTTCAATATTTTTTTACATTACACTCACAATCTAAAATATTTCTATTGGGATTTTCTGTGATACGAACACAAAGTCGCAAGCATTTGTGAAGTGAGGAGGAATTGATACAAGGTTTTCTAATTATTTTAAAAATATATATCTGAAAATTGTGAGGTGCATTTGCCTTCAGCCCCATGTAGTCTGATACCCTTAAATAAAATCCTGAGTGATCAATTGTCTCCAGAAGTCACATAATTAGTACATTGGGTCCACCTGTGTGTAATTTCTTCTCAGTGTAATTACAGCTGTTCTGTAAAGGTCTCAGAGGATCAAACAGCATCATGAAGACCAAAGAACACACCAGACAGGTCAGGGAAAAAGTTATGGAGAAGAGTAAAGCAGGGTTAGGTTATAAAAAAATAGCCAAAAACCTTAACATCTCATGGAGCACTGTGCAATCAATCATCCAGAAATAGGAGTATGGCACAACTGCAAACTTACCAAGACATGGCCGCTTATCTAAATTGGCATCCCAATTAGGGAGAGCACTAATTAGAGAAGCAGCCAAGAAGCCCATGGTCACTCTGTAGGAGTAGAGATCCATAACTAGGGTGGGAGAATCTGCCCACAGGACAACAATTAGTCACAAATAAGTCACAAATCTGGCCTTTATGTAAGAGTGGCAAGAAGAAAGACATTTTTGAAGGCAAGCCATAAGAAGTCCTGTTTGCAGTTTGCAAAAAGCCATGTAGGGGACACAGCGAGCATGTGGAAGAAGGGGCTGTGTTCAGACGAGACCAAAGGATAACTTTTTGGGTTAAAATCAAAACTCTACTTGTGGCAGAAAGCAAACACTGTACATCACCCTAAAAACAGCATACCCATCATCACACATGATGGTGGCAGCATCATGCTGTGGGGAGGCTTTACTTCAGCAGGGACAGGTTAGCTGGTAATAGATGATGGGAAGATGTATGGTGCTAAATACAGGACAATCCTGGAGGAAAACCAGTTAGAGACTGCAAAAGACTTGAGACTGGTGCACAGGTTCACCTTTTAGCAGGACAACGACCCGAAATATCCTGCCAGAGCTACAATGGAGGATTTAGATCAGAGCATATTCCTGTGTGTGAACGGTACAGTCACAGTCCAGACCCAAATCCCAGAGAATCTGTGACAAGACGTAAAAATCACTGATCACAGACGTCTCCATCCGATCTCACTGAGCGAGAGCGAGGGGGCAAAGATGGGGCAAAATGTCACCTCTAGATGTGCAAAGCTGGAGAGACAGACCCCAAAAGACTGCAGAGAAAGCTGGAGAGACAGACCCCAAAAGACTGCAGAGAAAGCTGGAGAGACAGACCCCAAAAGACTGCAGAGAAAGCTGGAGAGACAGACCCCAAAAGACTGCAGAGAAAGCTGGAGAGACAGACCCCAAAAGACTGCAGTAGTAATTGCAGTGAAAGGTGGTCCTCAGGGGGCTGAATACAAATGCACGGCACAATTTTCAGATTTCTAATTTTAAAATATTTAGAAAACCTTGTATCATTTCCTTTACACGTCACAAATACTTGCTACTTTGTTTTGGTATCACATAAAATCCAAATAAAATACATTTATGTTTGTAATGTGAAAAAACGTGGAAAAGTTCACGTGGTATGAATGGCTTTTCAAGGCACTGTATCATATAATCATAAGATATCCTGAATGAGAGGCTGATACAGATACATAAAGTTTTAGACTTAAATACTAGGTCTCAAAAGGGTTTTCCACCTTAAGAAAAGTGAACTGCAAACGTTTCTTCTATTTCAAAATAATGACAGTAGATAGTACTCACCTTTCTCTGCTCCAGTCCAGGTTCTATGTCGCTGCTACAGTCTCGCTGTTTTGTCTGCGCTTCTTGTCAATAGCTCACACAACCACTGTAGAATATCATTGAGATCCGTGGCTCCTATCATCTATATAGGAGAGCCACATGTAGAGCCTGTGCTGGAACGGGAAGGGTGAGAACTATCTGATCTTGATATTTTGCAATACAGGAAACATTTGGGATCTAACAATCCAGGATCTAGTTGAGTTTTTAAATAAGCAGTGCAATCAGGAAAGCCTTGAAGACCAACAAAGTAGGACAGCATCCACAACCATTATCCATAACAGTAAGTAAATATACTATAGGAGATAAAGAGATTCCAGCTGAATAATTAAAAATATATATTTTAATAAATTAGCACATAAAATTAGAACGTATTAAAAAAGACGGGGGTAATAGGCCTCCAAAATGGAAACACAGACCATATATCAAAGATCCAAATAGACCAATTGGACATATATATGCAGAATACCACAGGCATGATTAACAAAGTGCAAGTACAGTAGGAATTAAGGGGAAAGTTCATTCCAGCTTATTGGTTCTTTGTGCCAGAATAATACAGCATCATAATTAAAGTGCTAGTGCAATAACAATCACAGAAAGAATGTGTGGCGCCCCTGAGGGTTCGACCGCCACAGGGATGCTGCACTTCTCTAATAGAGTGTGGTGTTCCTCCTCTGAGGTAAGGACAGTGTGATAGTCGTGACCCAGCCTTTGCATCCAACACCACATTTCTCCACCAGAGGGAGCTGGTATGCACTAGGTGCTGCTCCCCTGGTTACAGGGAGACTGGGGAACCAAGAGTTAGAGGAACCAGTTAGTGGGTGAGGGTGGAGGACCTACAAGTTAGTTACACTTTGAATTTCATATTTAATAAAAAGCCATCTTTGATCTTGGTCCTTTGTCTAGCCTTTGCTAGTCTGTCGGCTGTTCTCTGTGCTTTCAAAATACTGTGTGTAATGTGAGACCTCCCTCCCGGAGCGCAGATCCTGTGTGGGCCTGCACCGGCAAGGGACACAGCCCTCGTACCCTGGCCTTGGGACGAGAGGTAGGTTGTAGACAAGGAATGTCTCAACCCAGCCAAGGACCAGGATCAATAAGGCCCGGAGCTTAAGAGTGTGGCTCCCCAGCAAATGGGTCCCGGGGAGGATGCAGACGGAGCGGAGCACGCCACCTGTCCTCGCCAACCTGATATATTCAGAGGGACTCCGGCTGCAAGAGGGGTACCTGCCCCCGACACCCGACCTGGCTACACTACGTCCTGGATGGGAAAGCCCGGTAGGCCCAGAGGATCCCACCCGGTATCGGACGGAGCGGAGCTGCCACCTGTGCCCTTGTTCTGAGAGGAGCTCAGAGGGAGTCCCGGCCTATTTGCACACATACGGACAGGAAAGGATTCGGTCTGTAGTTCAGGAACACTTTGCAGTAGGGTCCCGACTGAATGCTGGACTTACTCGGAGGTTGTCGGACCCCCGTCCCTGGTGACCGCAGGACTCCGTGGGAAGCAGGGAGTCGCCTTCCTTTGCCAGCTATGTGAGTAAAGCTTTGGAAGTTCACCCCTATGGCCTCCGGACTGTTATTTCTGCACTGCACCGCGGGACGCGGCGCCCGTCTCCCTCTACTACTACCCCCATCCTGCTGTTCCTCTGCCCTGAGGCCTTGCTCCGCCTGTGGGGAGTAGTAAGAACTCTTGCCGCCATAACACCATGCCTCAGCGGACTGCAGCGGCGCTGGCGGCCTTCACCAGGCACCACAGGTGGCGTAGTCGTTAATTAGCCACTCAACCCGGATAAGCCCACACCATCTCCTTTTAATGTGACGGCCCTGAGCACGGGTCGGGCCCGGGCCACGGCTGCATTCCATCTCTCCTTCACAGGACCCGACTCCGAGTCCCCCATCTCCCAGGGTAAACTAAAGGGCTTCCACCAGAGAGGACGTCACAAATGCATTCCTGCCTATAAGATATTTGTGCATGGATCCCACATGAATAACCGACCTAAGGTAGCAAAAATCAGATTCTAAACAAAGAAGATATATTACCTACGTCCAGGTGCCACCAGAGGGAATAATGGATGCTGTGTTTCCTCACCCCGATGCTGTTTCGCCTTGTATTTTCAGGCGGCATGTCTAAACATAGGGTACCAGGAACAAAATATATTACCCATCTGCCAATAGGGTGATGTCACATCATGTAGGGATTAGCAGCAGTTTGCGTTCGCTCCATCCCTTAGTTGCTAAAGGGACTTCCTGTCACGTGCAAGCTGGACAACATGCTAAAATGTGTGTAGGTCACGTGATTAAGCACCACAGGAAGTCAGAAGGGATCTGGCAGCAGCGCATGCTCCCGACCAACTGCGGGCTATATAAACGAATCGGACAGAAATAAATGTAAAATAAATCCTGTATTTAATTATTGAAAGACTGATCAATGGGAAGTTATTTCAGACAGTTTAAACTTTATTATTCAAATAATAACAACTAAAATATGTATTGTTTTATAGTATAAATGGTGTAGATATAATCATGTATGCAATGGACAGCATAATAATATTAATACTATCATATGTGTAGTGATAGAAGATATAGTCATTACATTTTATACAAATATGAAGAATATGTGCATATCAAAATCAAGGTGCAGCTAAATAAAGTGCTAGTGCCACTTATATTCAACTATCACTTAATAAAATCATTTTTAAGAATAAATAAATTGCTCTTAGACTTAGGTTTCTGTGCAAAGGAAAAGTTTCAATGAAAATGAATGACGTGCCCATGCTTAGAAGAAAAGGTAAATAAGTGAATACATACAAAAACCTCTGTGCACTAAGTGGATAGAGACAACATTAAGGCTCCCTGCAAATGGATCAAACATATTAATGCCCATTAATGTCTGAATATACACAGTATATCCATAAGGGAAAAGTACAATACAACTGGGTATCAGTATTCAAGGTCAAACAGAATATCCATAGGACCCGAGAAACTATATTTATGAAGAACTGACAGGAATTATACTAAATGTTAGATCATTCAAATATATGAATCAAATAAAATCTATTAAATGATCTACAAGTAGTATTTATGCCCGATAGTATGGCTACAAAATAGTAAACCAAAAAGTAGAATACATACAGAGAAATTACATTATCATCATCTTCATCATCACATAAATTAGTCAAAGGGACCCTGTCATGTCTCATCTGTTATGTGAACTGCCCCCATTGTTAGTGATGCAATGTGCATCCTGGGTTATAATGTAATCAGTGAGGTCACAAGTCAGGGACGCTGGTGATGGATGCAATTGCCACATCTCTTGCCATACCCACTGCCGTGGTGGAAAATGTGATTTACAGAGTAAAGAAAGCACAGAATACAATGGACCTAA